>NW_024081010.1:427146-440271 GCF_003009895.1 Hyaena hyaena
AGGGGACCTGGTGTGCAGGTATTTGGCAAGTACGGTCTTTCTATGCACCGAGCGGAGGTTCCCCACCCCCGAGCGGAGGTTTTTCTGTTTCGGACTCTCTCCTTTTCCCCTCTCGCTCCCCATAGAGGGTAGAGGGGGATCGCCTCCCACCCTGGAGTCTCCGATCCCGGCCCGATTTTATCTTCCCCGGTTCGCACTCACATTAGAAGGCTCTCTCAGTGGATTCTGCGTCCTTTTTGTCCCAATCTCTCAGGTTTTGTAAGGTTTCCAATGGCTTCAGATCTTTTCCGTGTAATGTATGGGCGCGAGTGCAAGTACGGAGCTCCTTACTTCTCCGCCATCTCGCCCCCTCTCCCTAACGTCATTTAATTTTATCTACTTACTTATTTAAAACAGCTGTGACTTTCTCGGTTTCAAACACGCATTAAAGTACATTTTGTACTTGCTGGCAGATTAGTACCTCTTGAAACACATCATTTGAAGTCGTTCTAGATGCCTCATTCTCTTCCCAAATTGGGCTACCGGGAAGCCCTACCGCTGCCATCACGAAACGCCCAAAGCACCCCCTTCCTTGTTGTATCCCCACCACTGGGCTCCATTTAAAAACTAGGACTTTTAGGTGGATAGTAAGGGGGGAGGGGGGCTGATCAGAGAAAGCCAGCTATCTTTGAAAATGTCTTCTGAAAGGCTTGTGGTCGTAAAATTCTTGGGCGGTGTCCCCAGGGAGCCCAGCCTAGGAAAGAAAGAGCTATTTTGTTGGCATTCTCACCAGGCACCTTAAGTAAAGACTAGTGAAACCTGCCTGGGGAAGGAAAGCAGGGAGAAGCGAGAGACGCGTGTACCCAAGTTTTTCAAGTGCAAAGAAATTTCAGTGAACTCTAAAGTCTGACTTTGTGTATACCTTGTTTATTTTCTCTTGATGTATGATTAGGTTTACTAGCTCTGCGTCGTTAACATTTCACACCAGCTGCAGCAGCACCACATTGTACATTCATTTGCAAATTAGTTTTCTAGCGGATCTCTAGAAAGGAGAATAAAATTTTACAAAAGAACACAAAATAGCCCCCATAAACTAGAACATTCTATATTGGGATTTTCCCAAACATTTATTTATTTGTTAGTTTGTTTTTAAATGTTTGTTTCTGAAAGAGAGAGCCAGAGCGTGACCAGGGGTAGGTCAGAGAGAGGGAGACACAGAATCCAAAGCAGGCTCCAGGCCTTAGGCGGCGCTCGAACCCATAAAACGTGAGGTCATGACCTGAGCCAAAATCGGACTCTTAACTGACTGAGCCACCCAGGAGCCCCTCCAAATTTTTATTTAAATCCAAGTTAGTTGACATATAGTGTAATAGCGATTTCAGGAGTAGAATTTAGTGATTCATCGCTTACAGATAACACACAGTGCCAGGATTTTATATTTTCGACAGAAATTAGAGAGACTGGGAATACACATCCCACCACTTAGCTGTTTCTACAGCCCTGCAGGCAGAGATTATCCCCATTTTACAGGTGAGGATACTGAGCCTTGGGAGAATATAGGAACTTCCCTACATTCTGTCAGCCTGTCCCGCTAGGGGCGGAGGGGAGGGCAGGCTGCTCCCGGGCATCTCACCCCAGCGCCAGCTGGGCCCAGCCTGATGCCACGCGGCACATTCTGTCTTCAAGCCACATCTGGCCAACTTGGCTCTCTACCTGCATGTTCAATGCGGGCAGAGCTGGGTTCTTGGGAAGGGGCGGCAACCTGACTCCTGTGCTCAGGCACTGATGTGCATGGAGTGAAGCCAGAGACACCCAATGTACCTGTGCTTGTAAAATTTCGGGGCGGGGAGCCACTGGGAGGAAAATGTCTGCAAGGCCTCCTTCTGGGGCAAAAATGATTTAAAAAAAAAAAGTTGAGAACACTGAGGGACACAGGTGGCCGTGGAAACTCCCATTGCTGCACTTGGTGACCTGGGCCCATCATGTGGATATGACCTGGAGCCATCATGTGGGGATGACCTGGGGCCTCAGCTCCTCTTGCTCTTTCCTGACCTTTCTGACCATGGAATCCAAGGCACAGGCCAAAGCCAGTGACAAGAGTGTGTTGCCACACCCAACCCTGACCTTTCCCTTTTCAACTCCCCCTTGGGCATGCCCCTGCTGGATTGATCCCCACACAGCGAGGGCAACGGGCTGTGAGGGGATGACCACACCTCCTTTCCTGAAGCAGCTCAGGGGCACCCCAAATGAGAACACCCCCTAAGGCAAAGATTCGAACCCTCACAAGGATCCGATTCACAGAGCCTCTAGGTCAGGGCCCCTCCGAGTGCTCTGGTGTGATTGGCACCCAGGGCGGGGTGGGTGGAAGGCTTTTCACGGAATGAAACTAATCGAGATGGCTGGGTGGCACAGTCGGTTAAGCGTCCGACTCTTGGTTTGGGCTCAGGCCAAGTTCTCACAGCTTCTTGGGCTCAAGCCCCAGAATGGGCTCTGTGTTAGTAGCATGGAGCCTGCTTGGGAGTCTCTCTCTTCCTCTCTCTGCCCCTCCCCTGCTCACACTGTCTCTGTCTCTCTCAAAACCAATAAACTTAAAGGGTGCCTGGGTGGCTGAGTCGGTTAAGTGTCAGACTCTGACTCAGGTCATGATCTGGCAGTTTGTGAGTTCAAGTCCTGCACTGGGCTCTGTGCCGGCAGCTCAGAGCCTGGAGCCTGCTTCGGATTCTGTGTCTCTGTCTCTCTCTGCCCCTCCCCTGCTCATGCTCTATCTCTCTCTATCTCAAAAGTAAATAAACATTAATATATACATACATACATAAACTTAAAAAAAATGAAACCAATCTTCGGGTCTACCTAAGGATTCCTCCACCCAAGTGAGATTTGAAGCTTGACTCCCACGAGCTCAGGGGTTGACCCCTCACCCTTCCAGGGGACAACAGAAGTGGTTTTCACCACTGAATTCTTTTGTGTCACTTCCTTGACAGACAGAACTGAAGGCCATGCCTTGGATTATGGTCCTGCTCAGCTGTCGCTTAAAAAATTACATCAGGGGCGCCTGGGTGGCTCAGTTGGTTAGGCATCCGACTTCAGCTCAGGTCATGATCTCACGGTTCGTGAGTTTGAGCCCCATGTCGGGCTCTGTGCTGACAGCTCAGAGCCTGGAGCCTGTTTCGGATTCTGTGTCTCCCTCTCTCTCTGACCCTCCCCTGTTCACACTCTCTCTCTCTCTCTCAGAAATAAATAAAAAACATTAAAAAAATTACATCAGCTATTGTCCTAGGAGCAATTTTTTAAAAAAGGCAAAAATGAAATCTGAAGATCAGGCCTTCAATATCTGTGCCTTTTCTACCTCCTGACAGAGCGCGATGTGTTTTCTCCAACTTTTCGCCTTTATCCCAAAGAAGGGAAAGGACTATTTAAGAATTTTAAATGCAAGATAAAGGCAGAGCTCTGTTAACGGTAGAAGGAAAACTATACATTTAGGTCACTCACTAACACACTTCAAAGAAAATGTCTCCAGCGACCATAAATAATTGGATTTCTTACAGGGGGCACACAATGTTTCAGATAACTCCTTTCCCCTTTATCTGGGTGTTTGATACCTGGTAGGGGGTAGTGGGGGAGAGACACTTCACAGGGGATGGAGGTAGATAAAAGGGGAGAGATCTGGCAGTTGCCATTATTACCGTGCTGTATCATTTACCTCGGCCAGGAGTCACTAACATGCCAGGTCACCCCCAAGGTCGAGGGCAAGGCGAAAAGTTTACACAGCCATGCGGGGAGTGTGCCGGCCGGGGGCGCACATCAAAGTGAGTCAACAAACAGGAGAAGGAGATTTGTTCAGGTACAGAGATCAAGATGACCGTGCTTTCCTCACAAGATTCCACCGCTTTGGTGGAAGGGATGCTTTACATTTCAACATCAATTCTTCCCGAGCTTTTGAGTGGGAGCAAACACAATTAAGGGTTTGGAGAGAGAGAGCTGTTTCTTTAGAAGTGAGCTCTTCCTAATACTTTCTTGTTCCAGGAGTGCCTTCTCTGCGCCAGCTTCAAATGTGAAACAGAAATCGCCCTTCTTTATTGTGATAAAATATGCGTAACACAAAGTGTATCATTTTAACTGTTTTTCAATATACGGGGGAAGCACATTGTGGCCGTGCAGCCATCACCACTCCCCATCTTCAGAGAATTTTCATCTTCCTTAACTGTAATACCCATTAAACACCAACTGCCCCTTCCTTTCAGAATTCCATCACCCCCAAGTGCCCGATAACCACCATTCTGCTCTCTGTCTCTCTAAATTGGCCAATCTAGGCACCACCCAGGGCCTTTGATTCTGTGATGGGTTCATTGGCTCAAAATGGTTAGACATGAATATTTGTGTTGTGTTTCTGATGTTGCTTAACTTAAAATTTTTTTGAATGTTTATTTATTTTTGAGAGGGAGAGAGAGCACGAGCAGGGGAGGGGCAGAGAGAAGGAGACAAAGAATCCAAAGCAGGCTCCAGGCTCTGAGCTGTCAGCACAGAGCCCGACGCAGGGCTCATACCCACGAACCAGGAGATCATGACCTGAGCCGAAGTCAGACGCTTTACCGACTGAGCCACCCAGGCGCTCCTGACGTTGCTTCACTTTAGCAGTATGACTTCAAGAGTCTCAAGTTTCTGCAATGTAAGAAACCAGCAAATCAATGTGTTGCAGCATTAGGGAGGTGAGGATATGATAATACAACTTTGGCACAAGAGCTGTTAAGGGGGCTTTTAATTGTGTTAACGCTAAAGTGTAAAATATGACCATGTATATAAGGCATATATGTATGATTTAAAGACTAATGTTGCAATGAATACATCATCCAAAGAAAAAAAGTAGAACATTTCTAGTACCTAGGAAGCCCCGAGTACCCTTCCTCCAACCCATGCTGCTCTACCCTGGAGTAATGGTTTGTAACCCTGGCTACACATTAGAATCACCTGGTGCCATTACACATTACACATTAGAATAGGGAGATTTATTATGATATGATATGATATGATATGATATAATTAATATAATATAACATCAGGTTTGATTTAATATATGTAGCATACAGCCGAGGGTAAAAACCCACCCTACTAAAGAATTCTTCTCAAACTTTTATTTTTAATCCAAAGATCTTAAAAAAAATATTTTTAATGTTTATTTATTTTTGAGAGAGAGAGAAAGACAGAGCATGAGCAGGGGAGGGGCAGAGAGAGGGAGACACAGAATCCAAAGCAGGCTCCAGGCTCTGAGCTGTCAGTACAGAGCCTGATGAGGGGCTCGAACACACAGACCACAAGATTATGACCTGAGCTGAAGCTGGACACTGACTGAGCCATCCAGGTGCCCCTAACCCAAAGATCTTTTAAAATGTAGCCTCTGAAAGGCTTGCACATCCTTTGTTAGATTTCTCCCTCAGTTCTTTACATATTTTGGTTACTGTGGTGAGTGGTATCTTAACGGATTGTCACTGGTGTGTACTGACTTTTGTAGACTGTTACTATACAGCAAACATGCTACATACTCTTACCAATTATGATGATTTATTTCAGATCATTTGGAGCTTTCAATGTAGATGTATCATCTTGTAAGTAATGACAATTTTGTTTCTTTCTGGCCAGTTAATCTATATTTTCCCATTTTTTGCTTTTCTTACTGCATGGCTAGGCCTTTAAAACAATCTTAAAGGTGCCTGGGTGGCTCAGTCAGTTAAGCATCTGACTTCGACTCAGGTCATGATCTCGTGGTTCATGGGTTCGAGCCCCGCGTCAGGCTCTGTGCTGACAGCTAGCTCAGAGCCTGGAGCCTGCTTCGGATTCTGTGTCTCCCTCTCTCTCTGACCCTCTCCTGCTCACGCTGTCTCTCTCTCTCTCTCTCTCTCTCTCAGAAATAAATAAAAACATTAAAATAAAATAAAACAATCTTAAAGAGAAAGAATGATTGCAGGTCCTCTTGTTTCTGATCTTAAAAAGAATATTTTCAACATTTCATAATTCGATATGTTTTCTTGGGTTTGTTTTTTTTTTACAGAATGTCTTTTACAGAGGTTAAGAGAGTTGCTTTCTATTCTCTGCTTCTTTCAACAGGGATTTAATACATCGTTGCATTTAGTTTGCTTATATTTTGCTCAAAATTTTTATAGTTCTTCAGGCTAGGCTCACAGCCTCTTTTCCATTCTTTGGAAGAAATGGAAATGATCCGTGACTTGACTATTGGGTAGAAGTGGAACCAGTCCTTGGAGCCTGTTGTGTGTATGGGATGAGACTTAAACTATACATTTAGCTTCATTAATGGCTGAGATTATTTTTAGGGATATTTATAAGTTTGTTAGAAAGGCTATCACAAATTGCTACAGACTGACTGACTTAGTATCAGAAATTTATGTTCTCACAGTTCTGAAGACCGAAAGGCCAAGGTCAAGGTCAAGTTCTGAGGCCTCTCTTTATGGCTTGTAGATGGCTGTCTCCTCCCTGGTCCTCACATGGTCTTTCCTTTGTGTCTGTGTCCTAATTGTTTCCTCCTCTTCCTTCCCCTCCTCCTCTTTCTCTTCCTCCTCCTTTATTTTAGAATTACAGCTTTTTTCCCCAGTTCCCTTTATTTATGTATTTATGTATTTATTTCCACAGTTTGTCAAGTTTATTTTCCATAATCCCATAGTAAAGGAAATTTAGACAACTTCTATTGTTTAGTTTAATACACTTCATAGTAAATAACTTACTGTGGGGCACATATGTGGATTTTTTTAAAGTTTTTTTATTGTTGAAGTATAGTTGACTAATCCCCTCTTCTTATAAAAACATCAGTCATATTGGAGTATGACCTACCCTGATGATCTTACTTCTGCTTAATTACCTCTTTAAAGATCCTATCTCCAAATAGGGTCACATTTGAAAGTCCTTCCTGGGGGTTAAGACTTTAGCACCTGAATTTGGTTGGGGGAAGGGGGATAGTGAGTACAATCCCGCCACAACAGGATTTTTTGTGCCTGCTATGTGATAAAGGTTGAGTTTATTATGTTTTCCAATACAGATAATCCGCTATTGTCTGTATTGAACACGAGTTATTGAAAACAGATTCCATTCCCTCATTGACTTACCTTTGCCAAAAATTAGTTCATCATAAATATGTGTGGCTCTAATTTTGAACTCTTTACTGTTACATTGATCTAAATGTCTATAATTGTACTAAAACCACACTGTCTTAATTACCTTTGCTTTATTGTGAACCTTGGGAGCAAGGAGGTAAGTTCTCCAAATTTGTTCTCTCTTTTTTTTTTTTTTTCTGAATAGTTTTGGCTCTTCTAGATCCTTTCATTTCCGTATACATTTTAGAATCAGGATCCCAGAAGAAGATTCTGCTGGGAATTTTACTGGTATTGTGTTTAATCTATAGATTAATTTGGGAAGAATTCACACCCTTAACAGTGTCCAATCCATGAACAAAAGTAGATCATTCCATCCAGTAATACTTCTAATTTTTATCAGTAGTGTTTTATAAATTTTTAATAAGTGTAACGCATGTCTATATATATCTTGTTAAATTTATCCCTAAGTCTTTCATGCCCCTATGCTCTTGTAAATAGTATTATCTTAAAATTTCATTTCTACTTGTTTACTGTAGTATAGAAATATGATTGCTTTTGATGTATAGATATATCTGGTGACCCTGATACATTAACCCATTAGTTGCAGAAGCATTTTTGTAAATCTCTTAGTATGTGATTATGTTACCTGCAAATAAAGACAGCTTTACTGTCCCCTTTCAGTCTATATGTGTTTCTTTTTTAATTCTCGCCTTACTGCACTGGTTAGGACATCCAGAAGAATGTTGAATAGAAACGGTGAGAAAAGATGTCTGAGAGAAGACATCTTTGCCTGGTTCCTGAGAAGGGGGAAAGCCTTCAGTTTTTCATCACTAAGTATATTAGGGGAGGTGTTTTTGTAGATACTGGGCCAAATAAACAGAAAACCCGTTCCAAGATTTTCAGCATGGTGCGATTAGCAGTTGTAAGAGGACTTACCACTGGACCTTCTTCATGGTTGCTCACAATGATGTTCAAATTAATAGTGTACAAAATTCTCACTTCAGAGTGAGGTGATGGCATTCTTTTTTTATGTTAATTTTAAGTCTATTTATTTTGGGGTGTCTGGGTGGCTTATTCGGTTAAGCTTCCAACTCTTGATTTTGGCTCAGATCATGATCCCAGTGTCACGGGATCGAGCCCCGCATTGAGCTCTGTGCTGAGTGTGGAGCCTGCTTTGATTGTCTCTCTCTCTCCCTCTGCCCCTCTCTCCCACATGTGCTCTGTCTCTCTCTAAAATAAAATGAAAAAATTTTAAATAAAATTTGTTTGTTTTGAGAGAAAGAGAGAGAGAGAATGAGCTGGGGAGGGGCAGAGAGAGAGGGAAAGAGAGAGAATCCCAAGCAGGCTCTGCACTGTTAGCACGAAGCCTGATGCTGGGCTCAAGCTCATGAATCTCGGGATCATGACTTGAGCTGAAATCAAGAGCCAGATGCTTAACTGACTGAGCCACCCAGGCGCCCCTGACATTTTTTTTAATTTAATCTAATTTTTAAAAATAAAAGATCTACACCCAACATGGGGCTCAATTTCACAACCCCAAGATCAAGAGTTGCATGGAGTCAGCCAGATGCCCCCAAGTAATGACATTCTTATAGAATCTTTTCATAAACTTCAGTGGGTCTCAGGCTGTAGAATACTCTGATATCTTGTTATATAAAGACCTCTGGGCTGAGAGGATTCTGGCTGAACATGATGGGAAAGATTTCGACGATTGGAGCAGGCAAAGCTGATGAGTTGTTTCAGTACAAAACTCTTTAGCCTCAGCCTCTCATATTTTGGTCTGTATATTTACTTTGTTTTTAGTTTTCACTTCTCCAAGTCAATTCTTAATTTAAAAATGGGTTTCCGGTGTGACTACATGCCAGTTAAAGAGAGCTATCTCTACAGTTCATGAATTTCATGGACTGCCTTTCACATATTACATTTCAGACCACATCCAGGTCTTAAAAGACAATTTTTAGTGTTGATTCGACCTTATAAAGATGGTTTCATATACAAATTTTCCTTTAATCCTTAAAATAAAAAACCAATAGGGCTTTAAGATGCATGACTTTTCCAATTATTCTTCATTTATTGTGGAAATTAGATTGGGTTTGGTCTTTAGCCAGAATAAATGTAAAATAAGTTCAGTGGATGCAATATCATTTACCTTTATTGTGCTTATAGATCTTGGTTAGAGAAAATAACTGGACTTACTGAGTGTTACACAGAAGAGAAAATTATTAAATTATTGCTTGACAGGGTCCTTCTTTCATACCTTTTCTGGAGGAAAATTGTCAATTCAGAATTTCTCTTATGGGTCTCAGAGGCCAGTAACTTATTGAATGCAGAAAATGTCTTGTTTTAAACTTATATGCATGTGAAAAATCACCTCTTAAAAAGTCTCTAGTGTGATATAATGTATAGCTTATGCAATAGCTGTAGGTAGATTTAACTATATTTATAGAGAGGCTCAGACATACATTCTTGGGCTTCTCCACACGTCCTCAAGAATTTTTCTTCGGAGGCCCTTTCCTAGGGCTTTCTGTTTAGATGAAAGGAAGGATGAATATTTGCCCTTCACTGACAGCCCTCATTATTTCAGTTTCCCTCCAAAATGTAGTCTAAAAAAGCTAAATGTTCCTGCTTCTCACCTGAGCGTTAGAAAAGACTCGAAGGCATTGAATATGTATAAGTTTTTGGAACATTGAGGAACTGTGTTTGTTGATCATTGCTGGAAACAGGTAAACCGAGCATTTCGTTTAACCTTGATAACTTTGACATAGTTGGTGCTACAAATATTTGATGGAATTCTATTGTCTTTGATAGTGAAATTATGATTCAAGGTTACTGTTTCTTTTTTAATGATTTTTTAAAAATATTATATTCTTTTTTTAAAAAAAAGATTTCATTTGGGGCACCTGGGTGGTTCAGTTGGTTAAGTGTCTAACTTCATCTCAGGTTATGATCTCATGGTTCGTGGGTTCCAGCCCCGCATTGGGCTCTGTGCTGACAGCTTGGAGCCTGGAGCCTGCTTCAGATTCTGTGTCTCCCTTGCTCTCTTCCCTTCCCCCACTTGCTCTCTCTCTCTCTCTCTCTCTCTCTCAAAAATAAATAAACATTTAAAAAGAAGATTTCGTTTTTAAGTAATCTCTACACCCAGGGTGCCTGAGTGGCTCAGTCGATTGAGCATCTGCTTCTTGATTTTGGCTCAGGTCATGATCCCAGTGTGGTGGGGTGGAGCCTGCTTAAGATTCTCTCTCTTTCTCTCTCCCTCTGCCCCTCTCCCCCACTTGTGTTGACTTACTCTTTCTATCTCTCTCTCTCAAAAAAAAAAAAAAAGACATTAAAAAAAAATAGTAAGTAACCTGCTCACCCAGTGTGGGCTGGAACTCACAACCCCAAGATCAAGCGTCTCACACTCTACCAAATGAGCCAGCCAGGCGCCCCAAGGTTACTATTTGTTTAGGGTATACTAGAAAAGGAGGCAAGATGAATCTTGGCTATGTTTTTGATTTGCAACCCTAAAGCTCTGCGGTGAAACTATACAATCAGGCATTCATGTATGTAAAAACGTGCATCCAGCAGAAACGAATCCCTCTCTAATGTCACCTTGTTCCCCCACAGAATATTAATAATAGGAAATATGGTTGCATGTGGCTTTATACTGGATTCTATCTAAGCCTCTTCTCGTCCGTAAACAAATAAAAAGGATTTTTGGGCTTTAATGTAATTTTCACAATGCTGGAAACTTTCTAGTAATAAGACTATACAGTTGTAAGCTTCCCCCCTTCTCGCCCATGCCCAGATATTTTTAAAATAGTCTTCCATGAAAATCTTAGATGGTTTCAAAATGCCTCTGGGCCTATGCCAAATACTAGTGGGAAAGCAGGAGGTTCCTTTTATAGGATAGAAAAAAAAAAAAAACCCAAACGTTAGGCCTTCCTGTCAAAGGGAAACTTGCCAAGTAGCAGGTGTCCTAGGAATTAACTCCGTCAGCTTTGTGCACAGAGACCAAATCTGCCCGTGGACACACAGAATTAAGTAAAACAGTAAAAGAAATATTGAGAACCAGGATCAATATTTACGTAGCAAAGTAGATATGCTTGGAAAAATTAACTGTGGCCCTTAAGAGCGACAGCGGCTGGCTCTCGGTTCCGTGGGAGAACAGACGATGAGGTTGCAAATATGAAGGAAGTGTTCCTCCCTGATAGGTGTATGCATGCGAAGGTAGAAGATCGACAGTGAATGGAGTGTGGCTGGGCACCAGCCAGCTACGTCCTTTCTCTTGTCAAGTAGCTTGTTTCAAATCCTCCCGGCTTACGAGGCGAATTTTCCTGGTGATTGATGAATATTGGAAACCATAACTTCAGGCGAGGGGTCTATATCTCCAAGCTACACATTAGATGAAAGAATGTTAGAAGAAGGCAGAAAGCAACTTTCATTCCCTTGTGATTCTAGAAACTACTACATCAGTTAGGGTGTTATTACCTGCTGCAGCAAAGGGCACAGAAAACACAGCGACTCAAGAGAGCAATTCAAGTTGCGGTTCAGGGTACGTGGTCTGGGGTGACAAGCGACCCCCTTCTACGTGCGTGTCGTTCATGGACTCAGGCTGACAGCAGCTCTACCATCTTTAAGAAATGACTTCCAAGGTCAGCATAGTCGTCGCCATCTTAGCTGATGGAATGGTGGGGTGACAGGTCCAGGGTTAGAGGTTTTCTCTGAAGCAAGTGAGAAGAAAATTGTACCTGTCTGATCTCCTTTCTTTAGCAAGAGCTGAGTCACTTAGGCATACCATATTGGAGAGTGCTAGAAAAGGCAATTCCTAGCTCACACGGTCTCTTGAGAAAGTCTACATTACGTCTTGGGTCTGTGTATGGAAGGTTTTTATGGAAGGTTGCCTCCAAAACTGAACGTCTGAGATGTTACCCCACACCTCACTTACATAGTTACACACACGCTTGTGTTTCTAGCAGAAACACCAGACCTCTGGATCACTGAAAAATGCTGTTTATTTACTTATAAACATCTTAGCTCCGTTCTTAGGAGATGCATTCTAAAGTATTTAAGGGAAGAAAAGTCATGATGTCTTCAAAGATGTTTTTAGTAACGGTTTTATGAGATACAATTCACCCATTTAAAATGTAAGAATTGAGGGGCACCTGGCTGGTTTAGTCAGTGGAGCACATGGCTTTTAATCTTGGTGTCATGAGTTCAAGCCCCACACTGGGCGTGGGACCTACTAAAAATTTTTTTTGAATTTAAAAAATTAAAAATAAACTATGCAATTTGATGTTTTTTGTATATTCACCAAATTATGTGACCATCAAGATAACCCATTTTTAGGACATTTTCATCACCCCTAAAGGAAAGCCTTTAGCTATCACATCCCAATCTCCAGATCCCCTCTCGCCCTAGGCAATTACTACTCTACTTTTTGTCAGATCTACTTTTGATAGATGTCAGATAGATAGATAGATAGATAGGTGATAGATGTTAGATTAGATGATAGATGATAGATAGATGCAACCAACATGGCAAATGTAAATAACTGGGGAATCGAAGTGAAGGATATATAGGTGTTTATTGAATTGTTCTTTCAAATATTTTATAAGTTTGAAATTTTTCAAAGTAAAAATTGAGGAGTTGTAATTCATCAAGTTAAAAGAATAAAAACGAAAATTCACAAAATCAATTAAGAGATGCATAAAAGAATTTTATCAAAGTCAAGATCCATTTTGTGATTTAAAAAATTTCTCAGTAAGTCATAAGACTGATAAATCAGATAACTAATCACATGAATTTCTGTTCATCAAAATATTTTATTAAAAAAGTTTAAGAAGCTACAGAGATACACAAGAAAGCTACAGAATATAGATGCAATACATAGGACTAACTAAGGAATTGTTTCTAGAATTTACACAGGAATCCTGTAAATCAATAAGAAAAAGAGATAATGCATTAGAACAGTGAACAATAGTTTTTTTTCTTAAATAGTTTATTGTCAAGTTGGTTTCCATGTAACACCCAGTGCTCATCCCCACAAGTGCCCTCCTCCATGCCCATC
>NW_024081010.1:440863-473572 GCF_003009895.1 Hyaena hyaena
CTCTGACTGGCGTGAGGTGGTATCTCAGTGTGGTTTTGATTTGTATTTCCCTGATGAGGAGGGATGCTGAGCATCGTTTCATGTGTCTGTTGGCCATCTGGATGTCCTTTTTGGAGAAGAGTCTGAACAATAGTTTTGATCAGACCATTCACAACACATACAAAAAGGTACTCAAGCTTTGTAGTTGTCAGGAAAATGCAATTTGAAATCATGGTGGGGAGCACCTGGGTGGCTCAGTCGGTTAAGCATCCCACTTAGGCTCAGGTCATGATCTCACGGTTCATGGGTTCAAGCCCCAAGTCAGGCTCTGAGCTGACAGTCAGCTCAGAGCCTGGAGCCTCTTTGGATTCTGTGTCTCCCACTCTCTCTGCCCCTCCCCCGCTCACACTCTGCCTCTCTCTCTCTCTCTCTCTTCCTCTCAAAAATAAATAAACATTAAAAAAACTGAAACCGCAATGGAATACAATTATAATCCACCAAAATGGTCAAATTAAAAAGACTGACACCAGCAGGGGAAGGTGACAGATGTCTGGTGGGAGTGTGGGAGTGGTACCACCACTTCAGAAGACTGGCATTCAGTATAAAGTTGAATAGATCTCTATGTACTGTGTGACCAAACGATTTCACTCTGAGGTAGGTTCAATAACAAAAATTCAACTGAGGAAATGTAAAACATCTAACTGGCTTTATTAGCTGACTGTTAAATTGGGCAGCATCCTGTGTAGCAAGGAGAGGAGAGCTCCAAAGGGTTACAGGAAAGGAAAGGTTTTTAAAGGTAGAGAGGGAATAGAAAAACAAGAAATTTTTAGCAACGCGTCCATTGTTTTAGGCAAGGCTGCCCGCCTAAGGGGAATGGGAGGCGTCTGTTAGTAAATTTCCCAGTGCCGACCTGGCTGATCCGAAGGCAACTGATTAAAGGCTACATTTCTGGGAGGGTGAAACTGCGGTTATAGTTTAGGTAGTAAGTCTTGGCTTATTGACTTGGGGCTTTCGCCCAAGTGACGTCCTTTTCGGCTTGTGGTTCTCTTTTTAACAGGGATAGACCCAACAGGAAATCATGCGCACATGTATCAAAATACGTTAGCAATTACATAACAGCGTTAGTCAGCTCAAATTAGAAACAGCCAGAGAGCCCATCAATGATAGCACGGATTAATAAATTGTGGCATACTCATATGATGGAAAGCCATCAGGGGTGAAGAGGAACACACTATTGTTCTCCATAACAGTGTGGATTAATCTCAGACATATTGTTGAGTGAAAGAAGCCAAACACAGAATATATCAGTCTACTTATGAGCCTATTATATGCGAATATATATGTGAGTCCATTTCTAAATTCAAACATAGACAAAACAAATCTATGGTGTCAGAAGTCGGCATGGATGGTAACTTTGGGGTACAGGGAAGGAACAGTGACTGAAGGCAAAGTGAGAGGGTTCTGAAGGACTGGTCCCCTTTTTCTTCCTCCCTGAATGATATGCTTTATTTTTTATTTTTATATAATTTATTGTCAAGTTAGCTAACATCCAGTGTGTACAGTGTGCTCTTGGTTTTGGGGGTAGATTCCCATGATTCATCGCTTACATACAACACCCAGTGCTCATCCCAGCAAGTGCCCTCCTCAATGCCCAGCACCGATTTCTCCCCTCATCAGCCCTTAGTTTGTTCTCTGAATTTAAGAGTCTCTTATGGTTTGCCTCCCTCTCTGTTTGAAACTATTTTTCCCCATCCCTCCCCCATGGTCATCTGTAAAATTTCTCAAGCTCTACGTATGAGTGAAAATATATGATATCTGTCTTTCTCTGACTGACTTATTTCACTTAGCATAATACCCTCCAATTCCATCCACATTGTTGCAAATGGCATGATTTCATTCTTTCTCATTGCCATGTAGTTTCCCATTGCATATATAAACCACATCTTCTTTATCCATTTATCAGTTGATGGACATTTGGGCCCTTTCCATAATTTGGCTATTATTGAAAGCACTGCTGTAAACATTGGGGTGCACGTGCCCTGTGAATCAACACTCCTGTATCCTTTGGATAAATTCCTTGTAGTGCTATTGCTGGGTCATAGGGTAGCTCTACTTTTAATTTTTTGAGGAAGCTTCACACTGTTTTCCAGAGGGACTGCACCAGTTTCCATTCCCACCCACAGCATAGGAGGGTGCCCGTGTCTCCACATCCTCGCCAGCATCTGTTGTTTCCTAAGTTGTAGCCACTGGTCCCCTTTTATTGTGTGGAAATTACATTGTTGTTCACCTGGTTTGTAATTCATCAAGATGAACACGTCTGATTTGTACCCCTTTCTATCTACTGCACATTGCTGTACCCACGTAAGCTCCCAAAGCTCTACATCAATGAAAAGTGTTTTTTTCCTAAACCTGGGGCTGACAAACTGTGCAGAGTTTCAGCCAAAAGATGCAAATCGCTGTCACTTCCAGTGACCAAAGTCTCTACTGATTTCACCTTACAACAGCTTCACATTTTTAAGGCTTTTTTTTTTTTAATTTCCTTGTGAGGGAACAAACTTTTAAAGGTTGAATCTGCATACCTGAAGTTGTGAAATAATGACAAATGTCACAGGTCTTCACTTATGCTCTAACATTCAGACACAATGATAATTGAGAGATATATCAGATGAAGTTTCTCATCTTCCTTACTCATTTTTTTTGAACTCTGGGTTACTTTTCAAATTTGCAAATTGCTGCAAAGCACGTACTAGCATTAAGTACATTAACATTCCTCAGAACAAATGTCAGAGTGGATACGAAAGCTGTCCCCTTACCTAGAACATATGGCTTTAACAACAACAGTGGTAATTTTTCATGTACCAGAGATGAACAGTTTGGCTTTTGTGCCTTTTTTTTTTTTTAATGAATTCAATCTGTTTCTGGTCCCAAGCCTGGAGTACGTCTCTTTCTTTCTGAATGGCCCTCAAAAACGAGGTGACAATCTGTAGATATTTCCCTTCACCACTGGGGTATTCATCTTTTGGAAGAACTGGGAACAGATAAAAGTATGTGTGTCTTGGAAGGGAAATTACAGATGGGTAGAATTCCTTCACAATGAGCTTCACTGCATTTTCTATCAAGCAGTTAGCCCCTATCCGGGTGGAAAGGCTTCCCACCATGTCCTGACGCAAATTAGGCAATGTGGGTTTTTATTTACTCCAGGATAACAAATATTTTGTATTTCCCGCTTTGTAAGATGTCAGATCAATGTATTCTTTCGCCAAAGAGGATGATTTTCTATGTCTAAAGATCAGGCTGTGCGTGTGTGTGTGTGTGTGTGTGTGTGTGTGTGTGTGTATGCACATAGCATGTGTCCCTTATCCTCTGACTGGAGTAAAATTGTGACCATAAATAAAAGGTGTATTTATTTATTTCATTAATTTGTCTGACAAAATATTTTAAAATCCATTTAAAAATTTTTTTAATGTTCATTTATTTTTGAGAGATAGAGAGACAGAGAGGGAGTCTGGGAGGGGGACAGAGAGACAGACACAGAATCCAAAGCAGGCTCCAGGCTCTGAACTGTTAGCAGAGAGGCAGATGTGGGGCTCGAACTCAGGAACTGAGAGGTCATGACCTGAGCCAAAGTCGAACACTCAACCACCTGAGCCACCCAGGCATCCCTAAAATCCAACAAATTGAATCTAATTTTTAATATAGCAGAAGCTACATGCCATAAGGCTGCACGACAAAATGCTATAAAGGATGTAATAACTAAGTTAAAGCAAGATTCTGTAAAAGGATCACAATACTCTTACTATGCGGTAAAAACCAGCAGGTGTCTTTTATTTTGGTAGAGGCTGCCATTAGTCAAAAGTCAGCACACGTGAAATTAAAAATACCAAGAAAGACTTATGTTTTATAAAACTGACCAAAATATTGATGGCATACCTCCTTTTTGTGGATGCTCAGAACTTTCAGAATAAAGCACATGGAAGGAGCTTGGAAAGATGGCAGAGTAGGGGGACCCTGAGCTCCCCTGTCCCTGCTTACAGCTGGATACCACCCACATCCAAGTTAATAAACCAGAGAGGAAAGTGAAGGCAGAATGAAGTGCACGGAAATACCACCAGTTATTTCATGCATTTCTACCACTGGTTTTACTTAATCTTCAAAAAGCTATATACTACTGTTGCGACCTGCAGAGAACACAGGATTTATTTCCGAAGCTGATAGAATTTTGTTCTGGAACCTTCAGTCTATGGGTGTATTAGGCTCTGGGAGCAGGGAGGAAAGAGTTGCCAATTAGAGCTTTCTCTTCCGGTTTAAATACTTCCTTCCAGGTAGATGCTCAGGTATTCCAAGTTCTCCTCTTTTCCTCCCTCAGAGGGTGGTGACTCAGTGACCTCATGGTGGCCGAGAGAGGAGGCCCTCGGGTCCTCAGGTTCAGTTTCTTGGGCTGCCCTTGGAGCCTCTGCTGGTCGTCCCGTGGATGCCCTCGTTGCCCGCTCTGGCTCCCTGTGCCCTACTGGCAATCACAGCTGATCTCTGCGGACGTTCGCAGCTGATGAACTTGTGGTCCATCACTTGGTGTGGGCAAGGCCCCGTCCTTGTCCCTTGCCGCCTCAGTCCTGCGCTACTGACTATGGTGACTCACAATTGCTTCCTCCCGCTGCCCTTCCTTCCTCCCTTCTCTCTCCCTTTCTTCATTTCTCTCTCCCTCCCTTCTGCCTTCTTCTCCACTGATATTTATTGAGCATCTACTTACTATGTGCGAGGCACTGTACTTGGCACATGGAATCCAGGAATGATACCAAGATCCCTGTCTCCCTGCAGGCTGCATTTTAATGAGGGGAGTCAGACAATAAGCAGTGAGCTGAAATAGGATGTTCAGAGGCAATGAGCGCTGTGACGGAGAGAAAAGGAAAGAAAAATTAAAGCAGGGTGGGCGAGATCAGGGGTGCTAAGATGGGGTAAGGGGCAGCCGGGAAAGGCAGGAGCCAGCCAGGGGTGGTGGGACCCAAAGCTTGTACAAGTTGGAAAGCCTACTCCCTCAAGAAACAAATACAGAATTGTGAACAAAACCTTAGTCTTCAAAGGGAATATTTATTTAGAGTAAGAAAAGGTGATGGGAAGTTATTTTGGCCCCTATCCTCTGACTCAGCAATGTACCAGAAATGTGTACACAGAAATGCTTCCTAATTATACACCATCCCCTTCTCCACACTCTGCAGCTACCCTGAGCTTCCAGCTCACACAGGGGCTGGTGGGAGGCACGTGTCCTGTGACGTACTAGTTTTGTGCATAAATCTGCCTCTGCAGGTGTGTCTCACTGAGAAATGGAGATGGTCCAGGACTAGACGGAGGGAAGAGAGGCAGCCAAGGACGTAGAAAGGTGGAAGAAAGTGTTCAGGTAAGCAAGTTCTGTAACAGTTGTCCACGATGACTGTCCTGTTCACAAGCAAGGACACGGGCTGACTGACAGCAATCCAGCCATCTACCTGCTTGTTCCATGCCTCTTGCATAGCAGCTGCCCTCTGGCAAGCGTTGTTATGCAATGGAAGGGTCTTCACACTTCATGTCCTCTCCCACAGGTGCGTCTATGCCTCTTCCCTAGACCTCTTTGTCCCCTTCCAAACTGACTCCTTCCATGCCCTTAACAAGTGAGCCAAAGCCATTCACCACAGCCTGAAATCCATGTATATGCTTAGCTTGAACCACTTCTCTCTCCACAGAAAGGGATCCCCTGGGAGGATTTTGTTCTCATCACTGTCTCTTAGGACCATCGCTTGATTGGATCTTGTAGCTCACATCAATGGACTGCCTTGACTGCATTGACTCATATTTGAACCAAGCCGTTTTTTCTTCTCTGTCAACCAGCCAGAGGTGTGAGATGAAGGCAGGGTGAAGGTGCATGCTTTCATTTTCCAGAGCTGCTGTAACAAAGTATCACAAACGGACGGGCTTAACACAATAGCAGTTGCGCGCTGTGGTCACTGGTCTGGCCACTGGTGACAACTGAGACTGAAATCTACACAGTGATGTCAGGGGCCGCATCTACACAAAAGAAGGACATTTTTCCATTTGTACCAAGGCTAGCAGAGATTGTCTAGGAGAAATGCAAGGTACGCTGTTGTCAGGTATTTTAGCCATACTTTATTGTGGGTAGAGCCTAGGTCAAGGTGATTTGAAGGTTACCCAAAGATTTTCTTTCTTCAACATTCAAATCACTTTGTCTCTTTGGAATTGAATTGGAATCCAGGAAACGGAAAGCAACATATCCAAGTTAAAAATCCGAAAGCAATTCCTCACATTTATGAAACAAAAGGGAACGTTACCGACTATAATCTCAACAAGATTCTGGCTCCTAAAACAGAGGAATTCAGATTCTCTGCCCTCCATGCCGAAAGAACAAAATATGTCTTTCCCTGGGAAAGAAGCTGACTGACAATAAAAAGAAATGGAAGACAGAAGTAAGTCTCCACATTAGCAGACTAATTTCAATTTTCCATAGTCAAGGAAAATGTTAAAAGAAGATTCTAATACTCACGTTTTCATAATTTTATAGCTTCATAACTAAAAATGATTGGAAACAGGAGAAAGAATGGCCATACAGTATGACGATGTTGTACAGTGAGGTTTGGGAATATGAATGTTAGCAGGTACTTGAATACTTTTGCGACCGTTGGCTATTAGGAGCAAGACTACATTTCTGCCTTGAGGAAGATTCTGACGATCTATAAAATGTCAGCCGATCTTGTCCCAAATTAGTGGTTCCTATGAACCTCATCAAGGTTATAGGACATGCAGCTCTTGTTATATAAATGATGAAAGAGTATTTCCTCTCAAAGTCTCCAGCCAGACCCAGTTCAGCCAGCTGCAAATTAGAAACCTTAAGTGAGACCTGGAATGTTGGAAAATAGGTTTCTCATGTAAGGAAAAATGCACTGAGGATTCAAAACAATATATGTTATTAATGGTTCTACCACAATGCCATTAGAGAATTTATAGTCATTCAGACAACTTTCTTTAGACCACTTTAAAATTTACGTTTTCCTTTCCATGGCAACAAACCTATGGTCACTGATGCTGAGAAAAGTGTATGTTTAATTGTGGGTATCAGCACCATGTTCAATTTCATTACCAACTATCGTACATGAATGGCCCAACGCACTGAAACTCCTTGTACAAGTTGTTAACACAGATTTCCATGTAATACTTGCTTGTTCGCAAGGGTTGTTTGTGAGGCCATGTGGATATAGAGAGTAAACAGAGTCTGACACTTAGGAATTTCACAGTCCAATGATAAGCCAAGATCACTGTATTATATTGTCTGATAGATGTAGGAACAGAATGATGTGTCAGCAATAGGGAGATGCCTAATCAGACTGGGACAGTCTTCTTTGAAGAGATGTTGCTTGGGTTCACTCTTCCAGGGACAGTAGGAGTCAGCTGGACAAGCAAATAGAAGAAAGTCACTGCAGGGAAAGACATACTGGTGAAGCAAAGAAGTGTGAGGCAGCCCAGCAAGTTCACGATCATTGGGCAATGGGTGTGAATAGGTGAAAGGCAAGATCAGAAAACACCTTGTAGATTATTCTAAGGAGTATGTGTGTTCTCCTGAGAGCAAAGGGGAGGTATTCATATGACCTCACTTATATGTGGAATTTACAAAACAAAACAAATGACCAAAGAAAAAAGAGACAAGAGACAGACTCTTAATTATGGCACACGAACTGATATTACCAGAGGGAAAGTAGGTGGGGGGAGGTATGTGATGGAGATTAAGGAGGACGCCTGTTGTGATGAGCACCGGTTTTGTATGGAAGCGTTGAATCACTATATTGTACACCTGAAACTAATATAACACCATATGTTAACTGGATTAAAATAAAAACTAAAAAAAAAACAAAGAAGAGGTATTAAAGGATTTTGAGCAGCGAAGGGACAGGATGTTATGTGCATATTAAGAAAATCTTTCTGACAGTAAGGTAAGGAGTAGATCCACAAAATAGTCCCTACAAGAGGTAGAAAATTTTGAAATGTTACAGAAATATTGAGCCACTCATCAAGTCATCAAACATGAAGACAGAGACGACGGAGAAACATTTAAAAGTTATTTAGGCTATAGTTTCAATCGGAGATATTGAACAATTAATTTCAAGGGAGAGAAAGAAGTCTCAGATAACCCCCAACGTTTCATGGTGGGAGCAGGATATCATCTGCTGAGCCAGGGAATGCAGAAGGAACGACGTATTCGGGGGAGGGGTTGGGTGAGCTTTGAACGTGTCATGCTCGAGGTGCCTCTGGATCGTGCAAGTGGAGATGTCCAGCAGGAAGACACATCCTTGAATGTGAAGTTCTGAAGAGCAAAGGTGGCTCAAAAAAGGCATTTGGAAGTCATCATAGTGAAAAGCCATGAGTGAGATCCCCAGAGAGAGTGTAGACTGAGGGAAAAGTAGGTTAATGTCCTCTCCGGGGACAGGTGGTGTGTAAGCAGGGACTGGAGAAAGAGGAACCATCATAGGGGACTACGCTCGAGTAGACAGAGAGACGGGAAGAAGAGAAAGAGAATGCGTATCATGGAAGCCAGTGGAGGGAGAATCTTCAAAGGGGAGACAACCAGCAGAGAAAAGGAAGACCAAAGAAATCTGTACCATACTTTCACTGTCATTTTTGGACAAATTTAAATTTGCTTATTCGTGTGTTTGTGAACATAAATATGTATTGATTTATACTTTATATTAGCTCCTAAATATAAAAATACATAAGTGTAAATACATTCCACAAAATATACACAGTCATATTTTGTAGATATCACAGCTGACAATTATGGCCACCAGTATCAAGGCACATCTTCCCTCTCATATTCTTCTGGTAACACCAGAAGCATTTTCTCCAGTTGTGCTCAAAGCAAAGCCTGGAACCATATGAAGCAACTATTCCTGAGATTCCCTAGTGTGAACTTTTATGTTATAGAAATGAACTCCAGTATATGACGTAACAGGTTCTTTTGAGAGCTACTTTATAATGCATCATATAAGTACTTGTACTCACAGGTCACTTCTCCAGGTTTTTATATTTGTTATAATGTCAGAAATTACCCTGAGGTGTCCAGAGGGTAGGAATACTTTGAATATGATGGAAACATATCCTGAGTTCTCAACACTGTCAGATAAATGTTGAACCTAAATAATTGAATGAGGAAAAATATATTTACAAAGATTTGTTCCATAAGTTAAGGTCACCACAGTTTATAATAACCTCACAAAGAATGCTTAACATAAATCTGGGATACGGGTCTTTCAGGGCTCAAAGACAAGTTAGTTGAAACTCAGAAAATTACGTGTTAGGTGTTATGTTCATGTACGTGTACGTGTGGTTATGTTGGTTTTATGGGACGTCTGCCCAACGACAAAACTAGAGCCCTAACTCTTGGCCTTGCCTAGCATGTGCCGAAATGTTAAAAGATGGAAGATTCCATGGTATTGTGACATTGGAAACAAGCTAAGGAAACGTTGGTATTGCAGAAGAAAGAGGGGATTACTTAGAAGCAAATTCCTTGAGAAGGGATAGGATCCAGAAAAGACACGGAAGGATTAGCCTTCGTGTGTCCTCAGTTGCTAAAGGAGAGGAAAGATAACAACAGCCTGGGTGCAAGGAGTTTGTAAATCTGATGGTGGGAAGGTAAGAATGAAATTACCAGTAGCTCCTACTTTCTCAACCAAGCGTAAAGTAAGGGGGTGAAAGAGGTGAGCAAACAACTGAGAAAATAGAGCTTTGAGAAGAGAGAAGAAATAGTTCTCCTGGAAACAGGGACAGTAATCTTATGAACAACAACAACAAAAAGAACCATTGGAACAGTACAATGTGAGGCCAACTGGGGTGTGGGATCACGAACTCTAAAGTAAAGCCAATTTGGGGCACCTGGGTGGCTCAGTCGGTTGAGCGTCTGACTTTGGCTCAGGTCATGATCTCACGGTTCGTGGGTTCAAGCCCTGCATCGGGCTCTGTGCTGACAGCTAGCTCAGAGCCTGGAGGCTGTTTTGGATTCTGTGTCTCCCTCTCTCTCTGACTCTCCCCTGCTCACGCTGTCTCTCTCTCTCAGAAATAAATAAAACATTAAAAAAAATTTTTTAAAGACTTAAAAAAAATAAATAAATAAAGTAAAGCGAATTTGCCCAGTTGTGTGGATCTGGCAAAGTTCAACTGCCAGTGCAGCCTTGGGGCTGGTGGGCACCTGGGTCTGTTCAGGCAAGTGTGGTGGAGGAGGAGAGAGACTAGGCGATTAATGTGATGGGCCACGGAGCCTGAGCAGGAGAAGAGATGGGAAGAAAGGAAAGGGCGGATGGAGATGGAGAAGTCAATGGGTTTTATGTCACAGTAAGCGTGAGATACGGCGGAAGTTCTTGGCCAAGTGTCACGGAAGAAAGAGTTTTTTTAAATACCAACGTATAACAAAGACGGTAAAAATCATCAATAATCTGACTCTTGGTGACAACCACTTTTGAATATTTTGTGTATATCCTTCCAGTCTTTTTTCTTCCCACACGTGTGCACACATATATGTGTATAAGCCTCCATTGCCCAAATGGACACCATGTAGAGTGTGTGACTTTGGGTCCTAAAATCAATACAGCAAGTATAGTGCTTAAATATGTGGGCTCTGGAGTGAATCAACCTACGTTCAAATGCAGCCTCTGCCATTTATTAGCTGTGTGATCTTAGCCAAGATTCTGAAATCTCTGACTCAGTTTCCACATTCTTAAAATAGAGATAATAGTAAAATTAAATATGCCATCAGCGCAGATGACCATTAAGCAAGATAATGTATATATATAACAACTTACCACAATGTCAGACGCAGTGTGAGTATTCAAGAAATGTTTCCCTTTTCTTTAAGATATGATGCAAATTTCTCATTCTATTAAACATTCTTCAAATACATTATATTTATGTACTCTATGTCCATCCCTTTTTGATCATAGCATAATGTAGAAACTAAGGCAACATAGCGTGATGGCAGGCTCCAGCGTCAAAACGCCTGGATCTAACTTCTGGCTCCACTGCTTACTATCAGTATGACTTGGGGCGAGTTACTGGGCTTCTATAATCTCAATTTTCCAAACTGGGAAATGGGTATGTTTTTCCTGAGTTCTTATGATATTTAACTGATACACTACATGTGAAGTACCCAGTAAATCTCAGTGATAATGATGATGATGATGGTGGTGGTGGTGGTGGTGGTGTGGTGTTTCCAAATATTTAAGATGTTTCCAACGTATGTCAATTGCATAACTCATTTTATAATTTCTAGAGTTTAAGGTTAACTGAAAGTATAGAGCTTATGAGGGGCTCTGGCTGGCCATTGGATAAAATATGTTTCAAGATTCTGAACGGTGCAAATAAAATAAAACTATGGGGCTCCCGGGTGGTTCCGTTGGTTAAGCATCCAAATCTTGATTTCGGCTCAGGTCATGATCTCATGGTTTGTGAGTTCAAGTGCCACATCAGGCTCCGCACTGACATTGCAGAGCCTACTTGGGATTCTCTCTCTCCTTCCCTCTTTGCCCCTCCCCTGCTCATGCTCTCTCTCTCTCAAAATAAATAAATAAACTTAAAATAAATAAAACTTGTATGGCAACAGCTAATGAGTCAGATTTTTTTTGGTGAGACAGTTGAATCAAAGAAAAAGGTCAACCCATTCAAGAGGCTGTAATATGATTATAAAGTAAAAAGACAAATGCCACAACAATCCATCAATCTTATTATTTTTGAGTCAGACCTAGAGTGTTTACTACCTTCTGGAAATAGGGAGCTTTGGTGAGCCCAAGGATTATGTCACTGACTGTCACTATATGATGAATAGAAATACACACACATCCATTAATATTCTCTTTGCCTTCAAGCCTTGATACTAAAAATATGACCCAGTATATGTCACCATGGTTTTCATATGATCACTAAACTCATTATTTTCCTCGACATAATCTTCTGTTTGATGACTCAAGTACTAATGAATTCAATACAATATCTGTTATTGTCAGAGAAAAATCCTGGTAGAATCTTAGCTATTATCTCAGCTGATGATGCAGGTCTGAATTCAAAAATGTAATTCAAATTCTTCTGAAGCTGTGTGAGATCTCTTTGTTTCATTTTCTGTTCAATGCATGAAGCAATTAGCTTTGGTTATATTACTATAATACTTTCCCATAGTAGTATATGAACATTTTGAAAGAACTATTACTCCAACTTTTTTTAAAAATTTTTTTTAATGTTTTATTTATTTCTAGGAGAGAGAGAGACAGCATGAGCAGGGGAGGGTCAGAGAGAGAGGGAGTCACAGACTGAAACAGGCTCCAGGCTCTGAGCTGGTGGTCAGCACAGAGCCCGATGTGGGGCTCGAACCCACAAACTGTGAGATCACAGTGAAGATATCAGAGATCCATTGCTCTAACTGAAACAAGAGAATCTTTCCAAGTAGGGGGGTAGGAAACAAAGACAGGAAAGTAGACATGAGATGCACAGGGTGGAGCCCAAAGAAGTCCAAGTCCCGGGACCAGCATTCCTGAGGGCGGGTGACAGAGCTTTTCTCTGCAGAACCCTTTGGAGTGTAAAATGCCCTCACAACAGTGGTTACTGTACATTTTGTTGATGTTCAGTTCTACGATATTTAAAAAAAATTTTTTTAAATGTTTATTATTATTGAGACAGAGAGAAACACAGCATGAGTGGGAGAGGGCCAGAGAGAGAGAGGGAGACACAGAATCCGAAGCAGGCTCCAGGTTCTGAGCTGTCAGCACACAGCCCGATGCGGGGCTCGAACCCATGAACTGTGTGATCATGACCTGAGCCGAGGTCAGACGCTCAACCAACCGAGCCACCCAGGTGCCCCTCAATTCTACGATTTTTATCTGTGAGTTTTTCCCCCTTATTCTCCTTTTTAAAAAAATCTCAAGTGTTCTGTATTTTTTAGGTTTCACCTGTTTCTTTTATTGTCACATCTTGAGGCAGTCTACCCCGTCCACGGACCATGGAGGTGCCTTGTATTTGACAACCGTTTGCACACACAGCCCGCGTCAGGTGTTCAACGAATATATGTGATGCTTCTGCTTTTCAAAGCAC
This sequence comes from Hyaena hyaena, assembly GCF_003009895.1. Taxonomy (NCBI): domain Eukaryota; kingdom Metazoa; phylum Chordata; class Mammalia; order Carnivora; family Hyaenidae; genus Hyaena; species Hyaena hyaena. The sequence goes on from NW_024081010.1 coordinate 453,947, forward strand.
ATCTGCTTTTCCACATCTTGTCTGAGCCTCAGAACAGCCCTGTGAAGAAAGCAGGACAAATATTAATGCCATTTTTCAAGAGAAGACACGGGACCAGAAATTAAGAAACAGGAACAGGATCCCTCCTACAGTGGTTAGAAGTGGAACTCGAATTTGACCCTTGCTGATGTCTCTTTTGCCAGCTCCTCATCATTCTAGGGGCATCCATAACAGATCAGCAGAGAATTTGGAGCACATCAGCCTCCCCCAGACATCTCAGGTCTTCCTTGCTTCTGAAATAGAATTCACACCAAAGACGGGTTTTGAGTCTTCACGGCAAAAGTTCTTTGCCACGAACCCCTATGAGACTTACAGTTGGGCTTCTGAGGACTCTCCAAACCACAGGCAAACCATGTTTCTGTGCATATTTCCAGAGCGACCAGCAGATTCTCAAAGGGCCCATCAAGTCACCCATCATCTGGGTCATCTTATACCTAAATCTCCTAAAGGTTTCTAGACTTCCAGTCTTTTCATCAGCAGAAGATGCAGGCTATTAGTGAAGTCCCATTATTTCAAACATGTGAGATGTTTCTTTAAACTACAACCTTATTAAAATAAATACATGAGAAACTCGTAGTCAACAGGAATTTGGGGATAAATAGAGGCTTAGCAGGAGTTACTGAGTCTGATAGATGAATCAGATCTCCAGGGAGGGGCTCAGGTCAGTCCGCATGAGCACCCCTCCAGCTTGCTCCTAGACAGCCTGATGAAGCCTGGGGTTCTGAGGGGCGTCCCAGACCCACTGACTCACAGCCTCTGAGTTTCTGTCATCTCCATCTCAAGTGACGACCTTGTTTAATTCTGACTTGCCCATGGTCCACACAAGGAGAAATAAAAGGCTATAGAGACTGTCACCTTCCCATTTCAGGAATCTCGCTTCTTACACATAAAGAAGTTTAATTTAAAAAAATAATTGGGCGAAGGGACGCCTGGGTGGCTCAGTTGGTTAAGCATCCCACCCTTGATTTCCACTCAGGTCATGATGTCACAGTTCCTGAGTTTGAGTCGGAGTCTGGCTCTGCACTGACAGTGTGGAGCTTGCTTGGGATTCTTACTCTCTTCCTTTTTCTCTGCCCCTCCCCTGCCCAAGCTCTCTCTCAATAAGTAAATAAGAAAGCAAGGAAGCAAGCAAGCAAGCAAGCAAGGAAGCAAGCAAGCAAGCAAGCAAGCAAGCAAGGAAGCAAGCAAGCAAGCAAGCAAGAAACCAAGAAACCAAGAAAGCAAGAAAGAAAACCTAAAAAAAAAAAAACAAAAATAAAAAATAACAGGAAAATGTTATTGAGGCAGAAGCCACACACAGAAAGGTGCACATCATACCTGAATCGCTCAGGGCTTGTCACACAGGGACACACCCGCGGAAGCAGCAGCCAGGTCAGCAGAGGGAGCCCTGCCCGCTTCCCAGGAAACGCCCCACTTCCGGGCGCCGCCTCCGGGTCTCTACAAAGTGCCTCTCAGTTTTGCTTGGTTTTGCACTTTACACACATCGAAGCGTAGACTCTCATCTTGTGTTTGGTAACATCCGATTACAGGGGCCACGCCAGTTATACTAACAGAGGTAATGAAGTTTACCCTAAGATTTGCTGCTACTGGGGAACTGAGAAGGCAAAAAGGGACACCAGGGTGGCGTGGAGGCAGCACCCTCGTTCAGGGTCCCAGCCCCCCAGCCCTGGAAGCCGAGAATGGAAGGAGGGCCTTGAAGCTGGGACAGCACCTAAATAACCGGGCCGAGAATCTCCAGCTCAACACTCTGCTGCTGGTGTGATCTGCCCATGTTATGGGCATCAATGGCTCGTCAATGGCTCGTGTGTTTTTATTCGGCTGTATGAATAGGACATGATGTATTTTACCATTTTATTGTTGATGGATATTTGGGTTCTATATTTTGACCATTACAGCTGAGACTGAGAATGAACATTTTAGACTTGTTTCTTGGTGCGTACGTGTACATACAGCCTTCTGTGAGTCTATGCCTACAAGTGGGATTGCCAGGTCGGAGGAGATACATATGTTTAAGCTTTAGTAGATAAGGCTAAACAATTGTCCAAAGCGGTCCTACCCGGAGACACCCCCACCAACCAGTGTATGAGAGTTACCAGTGCCTGCACATTCAGGGCAACGCCCTATGTGGTCACTCTTCTAAATTTTAGCCAATCTGGTATGAAGGTAGTGGTGTGTCATTGTAGCTTTAATTTTCACTCCCCTGATAACTAATGAGGTTGAGTACATTGCATAATAGATGTATCAGCTATTTGATATAACCTTCTGTGAAACGTCTGTTCAAGTCTCTTGTACATTTTAGTTTTGGACTATCTTTTTCTTATAGATTCATGAACATTCTTTGTATACACCAATTATAAGCCTTCTATCTGTTGTATAATACGCTTTTTCTTGGCTTTAATTTGCCTTTCCCACTCTATTAATGAAAAGCAGAAGTTCTTCTTCTTCTTCTTTTTTTTTTTTTTTACCATAACATTAAATGTACCATCTTGGGTCACCTAGATGGCTCAGTTGGTTAAATGTCCAACTCTCGGGGTGCCTGAGTGGCTTAGTTGGTTAAGCATCCAACTTCAGCTCAGGTCATGATCTCACAGTCTGTGGGTTTGAGCCCCACATCAGGCTCTGTGCTGCCGGCTCGGAGCCTGGAGCCTATTTCAAATTGTGTCTCCCTCTCTCTCTGCCCCTCCCCGACTTGCTCTCTGCCTCTGTCTCTCAAAAATAATAAATAAACATTTTTTAAAAAGTGTCCAACTCTCGATTTCAACTCAAGTTGTGATCTCACAGTTTATGAGATCAAGCCCCCATCAGTCTCTGCACTAACAGCATAGAGCCTGCTTAGGATTTTCTCTCTCCCTCTCTGCCTCTCCCCCCTCAAAATAAATAAGTAAACTTAAAAAAATAAATTTACCTCCTTAAGCATGTTTAAATGTACAGTTCAGTATTACTTAGTATATTTACATTGTTATGCAATAGAACTCTTTAATCTTATAAAACTGAACCTCTATATCCATTAAATACTAACTGCCCCTCCCTCCCCTCCCCCCCCTTTCCACGGAGCTCTTGGCAACCACCTTTCTCCTTTCTGGTTCTGTGGTTTTGAAACTGTAGATACTTCATATGAACGGAATCATACAGTATTTGTCCTTTCCTGACAGGCTCAATTCACTTAGTGTAATGTCCCAAAAGTTCTTATTTAAGTACAATGTATCATTTTCTTGAGTCTTATTTAACATAGGGTTATGAAGTAGTATCTTGTTATCTTCTAGATCTGTGCTAATAGACACTGACCATATACGACTATTTCACCAAATTAAATTTAAAATAGAGTTTCTCAGTTGCACTAACCACACTGCAAGGGCTCACCATATGTGGCTAGTGTAATGTATTGCACAGTACAGAAAGTTCTATTGGACATCACTGATCTAGAAGTTGTACTGTTTACTTTTCACCTTTGGTTCTTCAATCCACCTGGAATTAATCTTTGCGTACGTGTTTGGTCGTGTTAAGTTTTAAGTTTTTCCACATAGATCTCCAGTAAATCCAGCATTATTTATTCTCCCCCCCCCCCACCTGCTGTTCTTCAGTGGCTAACTTAGTAACTTATGAAGTCTCTATTAACAGTGAGCCTGTTTATGGATTGTCTATTCTGTTCCATTCGCCCATTTATCTACCCTGGTGCTGATAAGTACCACATGGTCTTAGTTACCATACTTAAATATGTCTTGATATCTGGTAAAACAACTTTTCTTGCCTTGTTCTTCTTCAGCAATGTCTTGGCTATTCCTGAACTTTTACATTTCCAGGCATACTTTTACTTTTTTTTTTTTTTTTAATGTAAAATAAATTTTGGGCTCCTGGAGGGAGTTGGTTGAGCATCTGACTTCTGATTTCAGGTCAGGTCAGGATCCCAAGGATTCCAAGGATCCATGATGACTGCTTAGGATTCTCTCTCTGTCTCTCTGCCTCTCTCTAAATACATAAACTTTAATCTCAAACTCATAGAACAGTTTTAAGCACAGAACAAAGAACTATTATGAACCATTTAAGAGTAAGTTACCTCATCACCCCTGCACATGTCAGTGGATTCCTACAGAGACACTCCCCTGTAAAATCAACCATCAAAATCAGGAGATTATCACTGACAGGGTACTACCATTCAAACTTTAGACTCCATTCCAGCTGTCTCAAAGATTTAGTCTGGAACCACATACTGCATTCAGCGTATGTGTCTTTAGTCTCTGTCAACCTAAAACATTTCTCAGTCTTTCCTTGAGTGTTTTGCCCTTGATGCTTTCTGAAGATTATAGGCCAATTACTTTGTAGAATGTCCCCCAGGCAGCGTTTGTTAGTGTTCAGTCGTTTTTAGACCCAGGTCGTATGTCTTTGACAGAACTGTCACAGTGGTAATGCTGCGTCCCCCTTGAATCTTCTCAAGTAGTACGTGAATTTGATTTGTGCCGTTAGTGGTCATATTAACTCTGAACACTTGATTAAGGTGGTGTCTGCCAGGCTTCTCACTGTAAAGTTGCCTTTATTTCCTCTCGGATTAAATACTCTTGGAGAAGATACTTTGAAATTATATGAATACCTTCTATCTCTATAAGCTTTCAATGAATGAATGAATGAATGAATGTAGATCAGTATGGACTGATAGTATTCTGTTGTACTCAGAGGTCTGTACTATGTTACTATTGTTACTTATTTTGATGCTCAAATTATCCCTCATTTGATTGGATATAGAAGTTAAAATAGTGTGTGTGTGTGTGTGTGTGTGTGGTCTCAAGCTTTGTCATCTGGGAGGTTCTGGGACACCTTAATAGCACAACTCTGGGCTCTATTTGTGCTAATTTCTATATCTGTTTGTATATTTAAAATGACGAGTTCACAGCGATACCTTTATTTAAAAAAATTTTTTTTAGCATTTATTATTTTGAGAGACAGAGGGGCAGAGAGAGAGAGGGAGACACAGAATCCAGAGCAAGCTCTAGGCTCTGAGCCATCAGCACAGAGCCCGACACGGGGATTGAACTCACATGCCATGAGATCATGACCGGAGCTGAAGGCAGACACTTAACTGACTGAGCCACCCAGGCACCCCTCTCACTGACATCTTTAATTGCTATTCAGTACCCTAGCTATTCAGTACCCCAGAGTTCATCTAGTTTCCCCTCTCATATTTGCAATTCCTTTGTTTAACAGTGAAAAACGAGGCTCCTGGTATTTTTAATATATTTACTTGTTTGATCGGTCCTTCTGTAAATAACTCTCAGTCCCCTTGCCCCTCCTCATGGGCGCATTACCTCGCCTGGGTTTCAACACCTCTGCTGGGCCCTGCACACACCTCGGCTGATACTCAGTCCCAGGTGCCCCGTTCTCCGCAGCGGTGGCTCTGCTTACCCCTGACGACCTGCACTGCGGCCACCCTTCCTCGAACCTGCACCCGCCGCACGGCCACCCTCCTCAGCCTGCTTGGACCTGGGCTCCCTATGCCGGGCCCCTCCCTCAAAGTGGATGCCCTCCTCACCCCATGCTTCTTACAGATGCTCTTGGCAATACGTCCCATAATTTGTAAACTCTTCCTACGCTTATTTGCGTGTTTCCATCTGCAAAGCACAGTGGTGAAGCCATCCCTTTCCACTCAGCATCTCCCTCCCTTTGTGGGCACCTTTCTCACCCATCACCTTTTGGCTTGTTCACAGCGGACCCACGCTTGTTCAGCGCCCGGAAGCTTCTACCGCTGGCACTGGCACTGGACAGCGAGGGGCAGAGCGCTCTCCTGGGATCTCCTCTTCAGTGTCTGGGCCGCATCTCGACCACAACACTCCCAAACTCACCACTGAACACCGCCCTCACCTGTCTCCGAAGGTGGCAACGTATTTCCCACCACGTTGCCCAGGAATCCGGAGTCATTCTTAAGTCCTCATCCTCCCAACCTCTGTATCCAGCTCTTCAAGTTCCCTACGAAGTCTATGTGAGATGTGTCCCTTTACCCGCCATGGGGGGCGGGAGGGGGGGGCGCTGGGCAGCAGGGAGGACAGGGGCCTGCATTCCTGGAGGCCATCACCGTGGAGGCCGGCGGGGATCTAGGTCCACAACTGGAGACAGGAGGGGCCACGGATCTGCAAGTGCAGACGCCCACCGAGGGCCAGACGCCTTCCCTCTGAGGCTGCAAAGGTACCTTCCACGGAACATTTAGAAGGCGGTTTCGCTCGAGGCAGAAGGAGAGGGCGCAGGAAACGCCGATCTGGCTGATTCTAAACCTGCGGTGACCAAGTCTGCATTCCTTTCACTAGACGGCCCGAGAGCTGAAGGCAGAATTTACTCTAGATCTTAGAAAACTCAGAAAATGTACTTTTTTGTTTTATTCACCTGGGTTTTGTGGCTTGAAATTGTGGTTCGGACTACAAATGAGTTCATGCCTGACACCTTTATAAGCAGGAGACCCGTGATGCCCGGGGTCCCCCTCCCAGAAGCAACTCTTGTGGCATGTCCTTGACCGCTAACGGGTGATTGGATACGCAGCTGCAAGGTTGTATTCATGTTCCCGTGAGTTTCCTGTGTGGTCCCTGTATGCTACCAAGTCTTTCGAATTCGGGAGCTGTGCCTTCTATGTGAGTCAGAAATGTCCATAAAGTCGTTTTTTTAGGTGTCTCCATTATTTCAATCTCCGTTTACTAAGATTATGTCCAGACGCAGGATCTCATCTGAAACTGATTTCACATCGAGAGATTACACTCCCTGACTTCATCACAGTTATTAAATCATGAGGGCCATTTACTTGCATATGGAAGTTAACGTCTCATTGTCTCACATTTTCCTTATATTTAATGACCACATCAAGCCTTATATAGTGGTCTTTCTGGAAGGGCACTGTCCCTACTTCTTTTTTTTTTTTTTTTTTTTAATTTATTTCTAGGAGAGAGAGAGAGAGGCAGCGTGAGCAGGGGAGGGGCAGAGAGAGGGAGTCACAGACTCTGAAACAGGCTCCAGGCTCTGAGCTGGCAGTCAGCACAGAGCCCGACGCGGGGCTCAAACCCACGAACCGCGAGATCATGACCTAAGCGAAAGTCGGACACTTAACCGACTAAGCCACCCAGGCGCCCCTGTCCCTACTTCTTAATGCCTAATTGGCTTCCCTTACTGCTTTTATTCTTCCGTTTTCTGTCTTTGTCTTGGCATTTTCTGGAGAAGTTTTCTTTTGGTTCTTGTCTTTCTTAACACACACACACACACACACACACATACACACAACTAAATTTTACTCTGGTGTTGGTGGGACAGGGTCTGATAGAGTAGAAATGAAGGCACGCCCGCTGATATCCGGTTCAGCACAGACCTCAGACAGGCTGGCTTGGCTGCTATGCCACCTCTTACACACCCGTTGAGACTTAGTTTCCCCGTTGTAGGACTCAGCAAATTCCGGCCGATGCACCGCGCAGCCCACTGTCTCAGCGTGCTACCTGTGTTTTGTATGGCTGCCAGCTAAGAATGGTTTTTACATTTTTAAATGGCTAAAATGAACTCCCCCAAAGGCCCCCAATATTTTAAGACTAGTGAGAATGACATGAAATTCACATTTCTGTGCTAGTAAATACAGTTCTCAGGGAACACAGCCACGCTCAGACGTTTGCACGTCTGTGACTGCTTCCTTGCTATAATGCAGAAGGGATTTACTCTCTGGCGCTTTTTAAAAAAGTTTGTCAACCTCTGCCTACCCTGCAAAAAAAAATAAATAAATAAAAAGGATAATGATTCCTACATCAGAGAGTTATTTTTGTGTGCGAGGATTAAATGGGTACTAGAAATTTAAAAATGGGGCTGCACCTGAAAAGCACAGGTGCATGAGATAATAATCCCCTTCAACCAAACCTGTTCCCTTAACCTCATCAGCCCCGCAAACAGTGACTCCTCCAGTCAAGGTGGTTTTGAAGCCTGGTTCAGAGCGTTTGCAGAGGCAGACAGACGGACAAATGAAACATACTTTGTATTCTGTGTAGAAATACCTTTGGTTAATGAGCCTCCCAGAAGCGCACAAGGATTAATTTAAACCTAAACGCTTCCCCATTTGTGTGATAAGCCTCGAGTACACAGCACACAAACGACACAGCGGAGTTTAATAATTTATCAGCGTTGTACGGGTTGCCACACAACAGTGGAAAAAGGTGAGTGTGCTTGTAAAACGTTCCCACGGGTCTGGGAGGCGCCAATTGCTCTAGAAAGGATCTGTGCCTTGCCTTCCCAAGACAGCCCTGTGTTTCTGAATCCTCTCCCCAGTACCTCGTGAGACTCGGGAACTTTATGTTCGTCTGGCCACTAGAGAGCACTTTCAGACTAACAAACCTTGGTCTGGGCACCCGGGCCTCCCTTTGAACCCTGATCTCCGGCAGCCGAAGCGGGTCGTGCGTCCAGTCCCCGCGCCATCTAGCTACAGCGGTGGCTTACAAATGGCCATCAAGGCTGATGGATGCATTTTGTGAAGCTTAGTGACCTGTGGCAGTGATAATGAAGTATTCTGAAGCCCAGCTAACATTTTCTTCTGTCACTGTGGAGTTCTGCCTCTGGTGACATCACCTAATTTGTACCGCTTTGCAGCGTGTTTCTAAGGCGAGTGTTTTAGCCAGGGTCCCAGTTCCCTTATTGTTCGGTCTCTTTTCTGTCAGATTGAATTTCTCTCAAAGAGAAAATAGTGCTTGGTATTGATTCCAGCGCACGAGATAACTTCAGGTTCTCCCTCTGAAGTTCCTCCGACGCCCTGTTTAAAATCTCGAAGTGGCTAAAAAAAAAAAAAAAAAAAAAAAAAAATCTCGAAGCGGCTTCGGCTTCCCAAGGCTAAGAGGCGCAGTTCAAAAGGCCAGCTCTTAAATGTGTTTAAAAGACCCTTGGCTACATTTTCTGCGGTTTCATCAGCAGTTTGCACCGATCCACTTGCCATCGTTATTCCAACCGAACCATATCATAGGGAGCTGTACCAGCAAGACCATCAAGTTTTCTAAAAAGCTATAAAGCTTTGATGTTTTCTGGCCTATTTCTCACTGTGCTCTTAAAAATGTTTAGCTTCCGCTGAGCCAAATGTGCACCTCGAAAGGCATATGCGGTGAAAAACTCTTCAAGCATCTCAGTCACTGCTGCAATATCTTTGTATACAGCAGGAGCGGATTCTGTTTAGTGAAGTGAGCGGGGGGGGGGGAGGGGGGCGGTCAGGGGGAGTATTTCGTGGCGCACATTGTGAATGAATGATACGGATCTTTTCCAACCATCAGAGCTGGGGTCTGGCCGTGGAGATAGAAGAAGCATCTGGTTTCCCCGATCACTGCTTCTGCGTGTTTCTCGAAGCCTTTTCCTTCTGGTGTTCTTGTTTGTGTTGCCTGGGTCCCAGCCCTGTTCCGTAAACCCACCGAGGTGTTTATAGGGATAAGTTTGTGGGGGGCTTCCTTGATGTCTTCAGAATTCTAAATAATTTCTCCCTCTTTTGAATGACACTTGACTTTCAAGCAAAGAATATCTCTGCATGTGAAATGTCAGTTCTGTCTAATAATAACCTGCTTAATGTGACACTGAAATCACTAATAGAATTTGCACCTTTTTTTTTTTTTTTTTACAAAAAGGGGTTCTTTGGGCGCTTGGCTCAGAGAATCTGGCTACCGCAGCGGCAGGCTGTTACAAACAAATGGATGGCTTCAGAAGGAAATTACACTCTAGAATGTAAACTTGCTATCTCACCCTTTGCCAAGGCAGAACTATTTGCAACTCGAATAGCAAGTGAGTGAATGGGCTATTAACAAAGACTTTCAAGAAATAGACTCCTGTGGGTTTCACTGGGAGCCATGAATATAAAAGGAGCCATGAAAATATAAAGGAGCGGAAGGCAAAGATAAGGAGTTTACAAGGGGGTATGAGCATTGTTGTGCAGACACTGCTGGTGTTCCCAGCCAGATTTGGTTTCGAGCTCTCAGTCTCCCTGCCAGACCCAGGCACCTCGCTCTGAAATCCTAGAGGGTCTTCTTCCTGCACGCACTTATTTATTTATTTCATGCAATGCTTTTTGTGTAGGCGAAAGATAGTAAGTAAGACTCCATCTAAAAGGTAATGTTATCCCTGGGATTTCACCAAGGGTTGAATTAAATAGGACAAAGCAGAGAGATCATAGTCTTGTGTGTCCATATATATTTTCATTCGCCTGGAACTCCTCGGTTCTCGGGGGCTATGATTACGCTGGGGGCATATTAACATTGAATATTTAGTGAATGCACAGAGATGACACCCACTCTTCCTTGTGGGGGCTGAACCACGGCTCTAGAAAGAAATTCGCCTTTCTCCAGATGGGATCTTTTCCCCCGGTGGTGCAGGACTATAGTTGGGACAAACTCTTCCACTCAAGGGTGAGATGCGGCTGCTTCCCTGTGACTGTGCAGGCTCTCAGTGGATCTTGCATTTCTTCTGAAAAAGAAACTGGGTTCCAAACAGAATATCATATTCAATGGAAGCAATGATGAAGGGAACAGGGGCGTCCGTGTGTCCATAAACTACATCTCGAGTGGGAAGAAAGGGAGTTTTTTGAAGGAGAAGGCGCACACACCATGTTCTGCTCCGGGACAACTCTTGGTCAATGTGCTGTCTCCCACAGCTGCTTAACCACTGAATATTGCTTAGCCTGTTATGTGGGTTTCCCTTCTCTCTGGCGACTCGGAGAACGTTGGTTTGGCTTTTTCCGTTTTTTTTTTTTCTTTTTATCTTCCCTGAAGGCTTCGCAGAGTGCCTTCCATGGAGGCTCTTAGTAAACGCTTGTGGTTTGATTCAGAGGCTCTAAGCTGGGCACAAATAGTATGGCATGGCAGAAGTCTTACCACATCAGCTATGCAAATGGGGTCATGCCAATCACCTTTCTCGGGCCATCATTTCCTTCTCTGTAAAAAGAAGAGGCTGGACTCCTGATTGCCAAGGTCACGCCCAAGTCCGTAAATTGTGTTTTTTAAAAAAATACTTGGATCCTGAAAGTAGAACATCTTCTTGGGTTTCCGGACAAAAGAGCCCAGGGTGTGTTTGTGTCTGACCTTCCACCACATCCTTTCTACTTTAACGAATCTGGGTTTATTTCTCAGTGAAACGGCTCGGCTCCAGGAGCCCTTGGTGTGATTCTAACGAACGCTGTGTAGGTATTGATTTTTCGTGCAGGATAGTGGCTACTGTAACCACCAAACTATTAAATCTCTCTCCTTCTCCGAAGGATGACTTCACGAGTGTCGTTCTACTCCCTTTGTTTGATATTTAACTCAGTCCAGGGCTAATTTGAAGATAGCACGACTATCAGACTATCTCAGAATGCTTCGTGGCTGGCAGCTCTCCGCCCTCCCTCGCCTGTGGGTTGTCGATCAAACACTGGAGCAGACAGAGGTTGATAAAAAATAAGACTTTTGGAAGCCTCTGACCTTGATCCTGCCATGTCACTCTCCATCACCACCTCCTGCATCAAAGCTTAGCATTTCTTACCATGAACAGTGTCAGTACTTATGCAGATATAGGTTTCCTTCCTTATTTTGCTTGTCTCACCCGCCGTCATTGACTGTCATCAGGGCAGGACCACAGATGTTACCTTCAATACACACGTACACAGTGAACTACATTGCTAAACTATTCACTTAATTCTTGCTTTCTCGTTTTAGAAGTTTACACCCTGTGAGCCCTCCAGGTAGCTGGGGGAAGACACAACAAGGCAAGCAGGTTATGACAGCCATTAACTTCGGAGAACTGTTTATTTTATTTTTTTTAAATTTTTTTTAATGCTTTATTTCTGAGAGAGAGAGGGAGAGAGAGAGAGAGAGAGTGAGCGTGAGCAGGGGAAGGTCAGAGAGAGAGGGAGACACAGAATCTGAAACAGGCTCCAGGCTCTGAGCTGGCAGTCAGCACAGAGCCCAACATGGGGCTCGAACCCACGAACTGCAAGATCATGACCTGAGCCGAAGTCAGATGCTTAACTGACTGAGCCACCCAGGTGCCCCTTCGGAGAACTGTTTAACACGGGCTTTCATTTACAATGATTCCCGTAGTTCGCATACACACTACGAAAGGAGCGGGGACTTTGATGTCAATAAAGAATTCTATCTCCAGGACCATAATGCCTTGCTGATAACCTTTCAGTACATTCCACGGTGACCCCCCCCCCCCCCCCCCCCCCCCCCCCCCGGTAGAGGGACAACTTAATGAGGTCGTTAATACTTCTATAAAACCAGTAATCTGATCAATTCTCTTTTGGCAGGTACTTTTGCAGCACTACTGTGTTCCACACGAGGCATTATCTTTTCTTGTACCACACTGAAAGCTTACACGCTGCTTGACAAATTTGAATTTTAAAAAGTAAGAATGATTGGCACTCGGTAACTTACACAGAAATATAAAGTGGTACAAGAAAATTGCCCATTTCTTTCAGATTTACATTTTCTGTTATTTTTTTTTTCCTTTTAAGAAGTGATAAGACATGTAATTTCCATCAACTTCAACCAGTTATGTATGAAAGAGGCTACAAGTTCAACTTTGGAGAGGAAAAGCAAGTCGTGAGGAGGACTGTCATCACCAGGAAAATGCAGACAGCCTTTCCCGGCAGCCTTTCATTCTGATTCTACAGATGGTTCTTTGTGGGCTAAGACCAAAATCCTAATCCCAAGATAAGACATGTCTTGAAAACAAAACAATTGTGCTCACCCTTGCTTCCTGATCTCCCAGCCTTCGGGCTTCACTTATCCGATGTCTTTTTCGGGTCCGTTAAATGCAAGGAGAAAAAGGCAGCAGATAGAGAGATATGAATAGGCTTTACAGATGAAGACTTCTCTTTACGTGATGGACGCTCCGAAATTCTTGGCATGAAGCAATCTTTGTCTATTCCTTCATGTGGGCAACTAACATTTACTGACCTACAATAGCGAAGCAGCCAGCTCTGGGCATATGCCAAGTTAACGTTTCCTCCTTGATCTTCATTTTGCTTTTGAAGATGTGTGATGAGAAAGCTAATTGGGTGCATCAACTCATAACAAAAATCCTACTTAGGAAACCTATATTCTGATATATCAATTTGCTATCTGTGTCTTCCATTGGACACGAATGACTGACCTCATGTTCTTCTTCTTCTTTTTTTTAATCTTTATTTATTTTGGAGAGAGAGAGGGAGGCACAGAACTCAAAGCAGGCTCCGAGCTCCGAGCTATCAGCACAGAGCCCAACGTGGGGCTAGAACTCACAGACTGGAAGATCATGAACTGAGCCAAAGTTGGACACTTAGCCAACTGAGCCACCCAGGCGCTCCTTATCACAACATTTATTCTGTAGGGACCCCTGGGTGGCTCAGTTGGTTAAACATTCGACTTCATCTCATGGTTTGTGAGTTCGAGCAGGTGCTGACAGCTCAGAGCCTGGAACCTGCTTCGGATCCTGTGTCTTCCTCTCTCTCTGCACCCCCCACCCCCCGCTCACACTCTCTCTCAAAGGTAAATAAATATTAAAAAAATTAATTTTTAAAGAACATCTATCGTGTTAACTGAGCTAGCAATGACACTGAGGTTTATTTGAGAAAAGGGGTGAGGACTGGCTTATCCTGTTCATTGTTGGTATTTGCGACACCGAGCACAGACAATTAATAAAAAATGATGGAATGATCGAATGTTACAGATTTGAGCAGATGAGGAAACAAAGACTCTAAGAACAGGAGTCCCTTCTGAAGGTCATCTGGGTGGTGAGAAATGGAACTATAGCTCATTCTCTGGTCTGAGCCAAGGCCTGTGCCCTTCCCCCATGACAACGCTGAGGACGCTGGCGGCTTTCCAGACTCCATTTCTGGGTCACGAGCCACATCCTTTCTCAGGCAAGAAGAGGTGCTGGGGGAAGTGGTAAGCGGTATCTTGATGGAGCAGACGTTCATGAATGCCATCAAAGCCCCATCTGAGGCAGCCCTCAAAGAAATCTCACCTTCTCTTCCCTCTTTTCTTTTCTTCTTCAAAAATGTTTATTTATTTTTGAGAGAGAGAGAGAGCATGAGTGGGGGAGGAATGGGGTGGGGGGTTGGGGGTGGGACAGAGGGTCCAAAGCAGGCTCTGCGTTGACAGTGGTGAATCAGAACTCATGATTGTTACAGTCGCTATTATTTATGGAGTGCTGACAATATCCTTAAGTCCTCGAAACTCACGAACCATGGGATCATGACCTGAGCCAAAGTCGGATACTCAACCAACTGAGCCACCCAGGTGCCCTGAATTCTATCTTTTTAATCTGGATCCTCTACCTTTGAGATACTGAAATATATTCCAGGTTATGCTATAGATCAGGCATAGATAGCCCACAGCCCCGTAAACAGAGGAGCCACACTAAGCCTGGGACAGGAGTCCTTAACAAAGATCTGACTGCGTTCACCCCTATGTGAAGCCCCCTCTCCTTGCACTTTAAAATTTTTTTATGTCTTTATTTTATTTTGAGAGAAAGTGACAGAGAGTGAGTGGGGGAGGGGCAGAGAGAGGGAGAGGGAGACACAATCTGAAGCAGGCTCCAGGCTCTGAGGTGTCACCACAGAGCCCGATGGAGGGCTTGAACCCACAGACTGTGACGTCATGACTTGAGCCAAAGTTGGATGCTTAACCAACTGAGCCACCCAGGCGCCCCTCTCCTTGCTCTTGATGTGGCTGAAAACAGTGAGCCTCTGGGTCTATGGTAGGTGGAGAAAGATCCTCAATTATAAACCAAAACACAAGGTAGTAGCAAGAGAGATTTAACACTTACAGTCACACTTGGAGGTACAAGGTGTTAATGAGCAAGATAAACCAAGGAATGCATTTTTCTTCCTCCTTGGCTGCCTGGGTTGGCTTGTTGGTGCAGAATAATTGAAACTTCAAGTTCTGAGACTATGAATCAGGAGGGTTTCCTGTATTATGAATGATGTCATCTTGTAAGATGAGAGACTTGCTGTGAAACACAGGAACATTCAGGATAATGTGTTTGCAGCAAGCAGGATCCTGGATTTATTGCAGAGGGGAGTGTGTGCGCTGACCAAAATGGAGAATGATGAGAAGTAACTAAATTATGTATGACAGTCTTTACAGAGCACAGGAAGGAAGAAAGCTTAATGATGTTGTGGGTGAAGGACCAGCAGCAATTGGTGATGTATTGGCTGCAGACTGGTAAGAAGAGAAATGAATCCACGAAGACTCAAAGGCTATAGATGAGCGTGACAAAGACCAAGCCGTGGGTTTGGGAGTGGGGAGGGGAACCAAGGGCTCCATATATAATACATTTTAGTGGCGACAAGCCAGCCAAGTAAAGTTAACTTGACATTAAAAATCATCATCTTAATCTATGTAGCTCTTTCAAGCCTGACTTATCAAAGCAAAAAAATCTATATATCTATAGTTAACGATGAAGCATTTTTCTCTTTGCTTTCCCTGCATCCACGAAACGCAGTACATAATTTAATTATGGAATCTACAGGCTGGCCCATGATGATGAAGAACGGTATGTCCGCGGGTGTGAGACATTAGACAGAACGAACTGTTTATTCTCAGCATTCTTGCCCTGTGAAGCTAAATGAATATAGTTAACAAGCTTTTGTTTGGATTAGTGGCTCAGATCTGGGCTGTGCAGATCAGAACTCATGATCAGTACAGTCGATGTTATTTATGGAGTGCTGACAAGATCCTCAAGTCCTGTGTGTAAAACAGAAAGGGTTCTTTTGTCATTCTCTGTGCTGGAACCCAAGTTTTTCCAGGATTAGGGGCCAAGCGTTGGAATAGAATAATGAATGACGTTCAAGAAAATCAGATTTACTTCCTTGGGACGTATAGCTTCGGAAATGTCACTGCAGTCTTTCCTAGGGACCCATGCCCTGTGTCTCTGAACGTTTTCTAGGGCTGTATCACAGTGTGAGCAGTTTTATTACAGGCCAGGTTCTGCGGGAAGGCTGAGCTGGGTGAGCTCCCCGCTGGGGTGGGAAGGGCTGGCGGCCCCCAGCGCACACCTCTGGCCCTTCCACACCGCGTCAGTGGAAACCCTGAGCTGGCCAAGCAAGGCACAAATGCAAATGTAGCCCTGAGACATTTGTGCCTCGAGACACAGCGTCCCGCCCCACCCCTCCCGTAGGAAACCGTGAGGCTCTCGGCCACACCGCAGGCCCGCTCCGGGGGCCAAACCCAGGTCTCCTTACTTCCCGCCCTTGCCAGTTTCCTTGCACTTCTAGACTCTTTCGGGTCGCCTCTGATGAACAAATAATACATATTTACAGCGAGGGCTTTACGTTGAAGGGGGAGCCCGGTGGGTAAAAACAGACTCACCACCACCCACGAAAACGACCCCATCCCAGAATCAGAGACCTAAAAAAAAAAAAAAAAAGCGAGATGATCAAGTCCGAGCCCCGGGGTGTGCCGCGAGCAGTGCCCCGTGAGGCCCAAGCCGGGGGCCACGAACGCGGGCGGAGAAGCTCGGGGAGCCCGGGGAGCCCGGGGCGCGGGTCGGCGGGGCGACCCCGCGGGGCCCCCAGCCCAGCGGCCTCGGGGCGGCTTCTCGGGCGTCCCGGGGCCGGCGCCGAGTCAGGAGCAAATCCCAAACCATCCACCTCGACAAAGGGAGGCGGCCGGCGCCGCGACGAGCCTTCAGGGCGCGGGGTCCTGAGGAGCCGCGCGCCCGGGACGGGGAGCTGAGGCGCTCCCGCCGGGAAGCGTCCCGCCAGGTGCGCGCCCGCCGGGCCCCTCCGCGGAGCGCGTGACCGCCCGGCCGCTGTCACCTTCCGGCCCCGCCACGGCCCCGCCTCTTCTCCCGACTTCCTTTCCCGGGGCGCGCGGCTGGGCGGCACCGCGGCGGCGGCCTGCGTCCGCGGACCCGGAGCGGAGGACCGGCGGGGGCAGCCCTGCGGGTACGCGGCCTGCGCGCCACGCGGCGCGGCCTGAGGGGGGATTGGGGGGGGGCGGCGGGGACGCCCGGCCCGCGGCCCCGAGGTTACCCCGCCGCCCGGTGAACCTCCTGCGAGTGCGGGCGGGGAGGGCTCGACGACTTTCTCCTTCCAGGAAACCGAGGGGGGGGCGGTGCGGAGAGTGCCGGGAGGCCGAGGCGGGCAGTCACTTCCCGCGCCCACATGGCGACGGGGGAGGGGTGGGACGGCGCGGGCTTTGAGTCCGGGAGCGGAATCCGGGGGTGGGGGTGCGCGGAGGCGCGTGGGTTCCGCGCGGCCCTGGAGCGGCGGCCCTCCTGTTTCCGCAGCTGGGTTCCGGGGCTCCCGCGGGCGGCACAGCGGACCGGGGGCCAGCGCCCGCTGGGGGTGCCTGGTTCCCGTCCCTCGCCGCTTCTGCCCTTCCCGCCTCCTGTTGAGCTGGCACCGATCTGGCCCCCTGCAGCGGTGATGGGCGCCAACCCGCGCTGTCAGGCCTGGCTCGGTGTTGAGGGGGCTTGCAGCCTTCTCGGAATTCGGGCGACGTCCGCGGGGTGGGGTTGGGGGGTGGGGGTGTAATCATGGTTCCCAGCCTCAGGCGCTGCCCCGTCCAAATACAGGGAGAGGCGCGCCTTCCTCCGGCCCAGATGCCTACAAGACTTCTCAGTTCTTGAGTTGCCCTCCTTCTTGCCCTGTTGGGGCTCCCTTGAAAGGACCCCAGGCCTTACGGGAAGTTTTAGGTCCCCTTCAGGGGGCCTCTCCCTGTTGGAGCGCAGCTGGGGCCTCGCCCTGACTGGGTAGGCCCCCAGGGCCTAAAACTTCGCCTTAGTCGTGGCCCTTGACCCTTTTCAGTTTCTCCTCATTTGATTGAATACTCGCAGTTGGTAACTTTGGTTTCATCTGGGGAAACCAAGGGGAAAGAAGAGGGACACATTAATTGGGTTAATATCAGAGTTGGGACAGCTCCAGTGGCATTTGACTGGCATGGAGAACAATCCTGTGTGATTTAGGGTGTTAGCCTGAGCTCTCTGAGCGTCTGTAACGCCCCATGTTACTACCCTTGCTTGAAAGAGGCTTCAGTAAGATGATGTGTTTGACCTTTCGCAGTGTTTGAAATATATTAGATGATCAATACATGCTCTCTTTTCTCCCTCCCTCCCTCTTGTGCTGGCTTTCTTTCCTCAGGGAGAGAGAACAAATTGTGGGGCAGGCATTCGGACTAAGTTGAAAAAAGTCCTGTGAGAAAGCAGCACTAGACGTAATAGTTGGGAACGTGAAACTTGATGTAAATCCAAACTTCTGTGTGTGTGTTTTTTTAATATTTTTATTTATTTCTAGGAGAGAGAGAGAGAGCGAGCGTGAGCAGGGGAGGGTCAGAGAGAGAGGGAGTCACAGACTGAAACAGGCTCCAGGCTCTGAGCTGGCAGTCAGCACAGAGCCCGACGCGGGGCTCGAACCCACGAACCACGAGATCATGACCTAAGCGAAAGTTGGACACTTAACCGACTAAGCCACCCAGGCGCCCCCAAACTTCTGAAGTAGTAACATAGTTTAATTTTTTTCTTAAGGCCAGACACTGCCTGCCGTCCCATGATCTGTGATTTCTGATTGTAACTGAAACTGTCCCAAGTTTGCAGACCCAAAGTTTAAATGTGGTTGCGTTGAACCGGAAAGCAGATTCACCAAAAACGCTTTTCTCACCTGCTGTTTCCCATCCAGACCCAGCATGAGTGAAGTTCCTTGCAAAAAGCGTGATGACTACTTGGAGTGGCCTGACTATTTCATGGCCGTGGCCTTCCTATCGGCACAGAGAAGCAAAGATCCAAATTCGCAGGTGAGTGAGTGTTCTAGAATGCTTGGACGCTCACGGGCACAGAGATACCTGTGAATTGAACAACTTATGAAGAGAAAAGACCCTGTGGATGCCTGTCAACCTAAAGGCAGAGGAAATCTGTCTTTTGCGCCCCATCCCTGTGTGCATACCTGTTCCACATTCCATCATTCACCACTTCTTGTACCCGCTCTGGGGACAGGGGGTGTTTCCTCAGGCTTGTGGGGGGTGCCAGAGAAAGTGAGCAAGGAGAGAGGGAGAGAGCGAGCACGAACGAGCTCTAACCACTCTGCTGGAAGCTGCATGCTCTCTTTGGAGCTCTGCAAGCCCCTGGCTTCATTTACTGTCCAGTGGCCAGCTGGCTACTTGATGTCACCAGTTTTGGGGCATGTCTCCCTGTAGGTCGGAGCCTGCATCGTGAACGCAGAAAACAAGATCGTGGGCATCGGGTATAACGGAATGCCAAATGGGTGCAGCGATGACGCGTTGCCTTGGAGTCGGACAGCGCAGAGTAAGCTGGATACCAAATACCCTTATGGTAAGGCCCGTCTTGAGCTTCCTTCTGTTTAGTGCCACAGCCTTGGTGGTGCTCAGATCAGATAGCTGGTCAGAAAGTGTCATCTCTTTTTAGTTCTCAATGGCTGGATGGGAGAGAAATCCTATTGAACCACCTCCGTTTCCTGCCCCCAACACTTATGTTCCAAGGAGAGCCAGTGAATGGAAGCATGTTAGTGGTCTGTACACAGCCTGGCCCCGGGGTCCAGGAATCTGTTGTGTGTGGTGGGCCCGGTGTGTTTCACTGGTAGCCTGTCAGGCTGGGCAACACCAGAGCCTGGGTGGTGGGCCTCTGTGCCGGCGTCTACAGCCC
>NW_024081010.1:473607-898607 GCF_003009895.1 Hyaena hyaena
CCCCCCCCCCCCCCCCCCCCCCCCCCCCCCCCCCCCGCCAACATCGGAGAGGTAGCTGAGGCGGGTGCACACCGGCCCTGCTCGTGGTTTCTGGCCAGGGCTTTGCTCTGATGAGAAGCAGGCTTCATTCAGCCCCTCTGCCTACAGAGGAAATCTCAAGCTCCCCTTTGGGAAGAAGGAAATGACTGTGAGCTGAGCATCAGGAAATGGATGATGCTGTTATCTTCTTCCTGTTCTGGGGGCTTTATATTCCAGGGGTGGACGGGAGTCCGACCGCAAGCCAATATGTGGGACCGCGTGGCCAGGCCAGCTCTGGTTTTCATCCTTCAATTAGGGAAGGGGGCTTCCTGTCATTTGTTGCACATCTGAGCCCCACGGAGAACCACTTTAGAGATGGGGGGTGGGGGGAGCAAACCACAGCTTCACTCACTTGCTTTTCCTTCAATTCTCTGGACACCCAATGCTCTAAAAGAGGCAAATTGGGCTGCGTACACTGGTTGCTGATATTTCATGCTATGAGGACCCGTGTTCATGTCTGGAAAGGAACCCAGCACCTTGGTTGGGAGGAAAGTAGATTCAGGCCCTTCAGATGGGAAAGACTGTGCCTTTAGGAAGCCAGAGTCAAGGAATACGTAAGACCTTTCTGCTTTGGTGACCTGTCCACAGAAGGCTGTCCTGTGAGGTTTTCTCAGGAAGAATTCCAAGCCTACCTTTAGCCTAGTTTGTGTATTTTTACCAAGATTCCTGGACCTTAATCATGTTAAATAAGCCCCAGGAGTTGTTTTCTTTTTTTTTTTAATTGCTTCAGGGCAACTGGTTTGTTCTCCAAAGAAAAAGAATGTGCCTGGTGGGGAAGGGACCATGGGGAAGGGACTGGAATGAGGGCAGGGTGGGAGGCTGGAAAGCACTCCGGGTTTTTGAGGAATGAAATGTAGTTGAGTGTTTAGGGAGATTTTATGATCGATCATTCCCTCCGGAAAGAGGCTCCCGGACAGAAGAAGGTAGTAGACCTGTCTTCCCAGCTCAGCTCTGTAGCTGAGTGGAGCTCACGAAAGGATAAACGTGCTAACATATTGGAGATCCTTTGTGTTCCCCTGATTTTGATTCTGTAAGCTCGCAATGGTAAGAGAGAAGGGAAGTGATTACCTGTTCGTAGGTCACGTGTGAAGGTCATTTTTCAGTACAATTCAACGTCCCATGGAAACACCACAGAAGTGAGGGGCGCTGGGGCGGCTCAGTTGGTTAAATGGCCTACTTCAGCTCAGGTCATGATCTCACAGTCTGTGGGTTCAAGCCCTGTGTCAGGCTCCGTGCTGACGGCTGAGAGCCTGGAGCTGCTTTGGATTCTGGGTCTCCCTTTCTCTCTGCCTCTCCCCTGCTCACGCTCTGTCTCTCTCTTTCTCTCAAAAATGAACAAACATTAAAACAAAATTTATTTTAAACTGCAAAAGTGGAAAAGGTCTATGTGTTCAAGGTCTACGCTGAAACATTTTGGCGACCACAGTGGTGGTTTCACACAGTCCACACCGTGAAGCCTGGGTCCTCCTGCGGAAAGGAGGAATTCTCAGGTGTCATTCTGTCACACAGAGGTGGCCTGTGTAAAGGTGGGTAGGCGTAGGCAGGTCCTGCTTGGGTCCTGAGCTGCTGTCCCTCAGGACCTGCGCCCTCTTGAGGCCCTGTGAGTCCCGTGCAGATGTGTGGCAGTGACCCAGAAGCGGAAACCCTTGCACGCGTTTGCGGCCCCTCGCTTCCCAGTGCTCCGAAACCTCTCAAGTAGCCGATTATGTTTGTTCTTAGATACTCACTGCCTTTTGTCTAACTCGGAGGCAGTGCCTTTCAGAGCTCCTTTCTAGAAGGAATGAAAAACACATTTATATAGGGATTTGTCCAACTTCACGGATTTTGTTTTGTTTTTTTTTGATTGAATAGTTGCTGAGTTTCAGAGCGCTGGTCATCTGTCTGCATTGGTTTTTACTATCCATATGATACTTCTAGGTTTTCAAAGCTCTTTGCCCTTGTTTATCAATTATTCATTTTACACGTGGCTATGGGAGAATGTAGACAATTTTCTTTATGAGAGTAAGCCTATAATTGGATGTACATAAAAGTAGAAGGTATTAGATGGTTTTTAAAAAGCATTTAGTATTACTGCCATCATAATACATGGAAAGATGGGCTTTAAGTCTAAATAATGATGAGTGGCTATAAACTGTATGCTCAGTCTTGTCTTTTCCAAGGAGTTTCAGGCCTCAGAGAAATAGTGTTTGGATAACCTTGGATGTCATAGAAACATTTGGGGATAATTGACCAAAATGCAAGTTCTGTTTTTACTTCCGTTGTAAGACTTAAATTCATTTAAAACTTAAGTGATAAGGTCTGGAATTGGTAGGCGGAACCCTTTCTTTACTCACTGCTATTAATGGTGGCTGGCCTGCTATCTGAGAAAGAGAGATTATGTGCTAATCCCTGTAAAGAAACTTTAGAGACCATCTAGAGCTCTAGACCAATGATTTCCTAATTCTTTTGAATACATGAGGATCCTCTTTTAAATGGCAACAGAACTTTCAGGACCCGTATATAATGCTACTTAAACTATCCCTGTCTTTCTTTGTTACTGAGGTGTATTTGACATGTAACGTTGTATTAGATTTCAGCCCCATGATATAATGATTTGTTAATTGTATGCACAGCTAAAAGATTTCCACAGTAAGTCCAGCTAACATCCATCACCTTACACCATTACAAAAAATTTGTGTGTGTGATGAGAACTTTTAAGATCTGCTTTCTACCAGCCTTCAAATAAGAAACACACTGTTAACTGTAGTCACCATGCTCTACATTACATTCTCCGGGGCTTACTTATTTTATAACTGAAAGTTTGTACTTTTTGACACCCCCCCGCCCACCACCTGTTCCCCCCTCACCCCCCACCTGTTTCGTCCACTCCTACCTCTGAAAACCACCAATCTGTTCTCTGCATCGGTGAGTTTTGTTTTTTTTTTTTTTTAAGATTCCACACATAAGTGAGATCATTAGCATTTTTTGGTTGTGGTTTTGGTTTTAGTTTTTAAAGTTTGTTTATTTAGAGAGAGAGAGTGTGCGCATGCATGAGCAGGAGAGGAGCAGAGAGACAGAATCCCAAGCAGGCTCTGAGCTGTCGGCACAGAGCCCGACTCAGGCCTCGAACTCACGAAGTGTGAAATCATGGCATGAGCAGAGATTAAAAATCGGATGCCCAACAGACTGAGCCCCCCGGGTGTCCCTCATACACATCCTTTGAGTAACAAAATCCATGGGTAACAAAAGCTGCTTGATACCAGTAACACTTTGCATGACTGTGAACTTAATAAAAGGCCTTTGTATTTGGAAAACGTATATGCGAGAGCTCTGTGCGATGTTTCTGCTGTCTGTGGACCATGCTCAGACCCCTTGCAGAAGGGTGGTGTCTCGGCCTCCTGTGCCCACAGAGTCTGAGCCTACCCATTTCTGGCATGGATCGGAAAGTAAAGGCCCAGAAACGTAAGCCACCTCTGTCATGCTACACATCTGAGGCCAAAGCTCTTTGCCACCCAGTCTCCCATGGGGCCCAACAATTCAGCTTTTCTGCAGTGTTGCTTCGGGTGGAGCACAATGGATCACCTGTTCCCTCCTTGTCACAATGCACTTGAGCGCACAGAGCTCAGGTGAGCAAGTCGAGGAGGTCAGGCGCTCAGATGGTCGCGGCTGCATTTAGCATGAGGCGGAAGGTACGTGGTTTGCTTTACCATCTCTCCGAAGGGGAGCTTGGAAATCCTCTAAGTCTGGGTTTACCAGTAACGCATACAGCTTAATTCTCCTTATTAATCTGGAAGTTTAGAAGTTGTTAGTCTTGATTGACGCTCTGTGGAAAGGAGGGAAGCGCAGAACACTTGTAACATAATAAGAAGATGGAGGTTTTCCGGGCTGTGTCTCTGGAGAGGCGTTTTTAAGGAGTGTTTTTGCACTTCCAACCTTAGGATCAAAACTTCATGAAACTATTTGATTATAATGTAGTATTAACATGGATAATGAAAATTCCCCCTGCCACAGAAACTGCTTTTTATCTCATTCTTTTCCTGAAAAATCCAAAAGATAGTATGATGTCAGTAACATTAAGTGGCAGGAAGAAGTCGGCGTTAAAAGTGACACCTTTTCACATGAGTGACAATTAAAAAACTGGGAAGCAGCAGATTTATCTAATTGAACCATATGAAAAAGCTTTGGAAGATTTTTATTTTTAGGAGGGGGTGGTTGCTAAACCCAGGATGAAGTATTCAGCTGACAGTTTTAGTTCCTTTCTCTTTATGAAATTCATTAGAATGAAGCACATTTAATCAAAATACCAATTTTATAAAATGGAGGTAAAATACTCATGGTAATTCAGATAGCACACTTTCCTTGGGGTTTCAGAATAAAATTACACGACAGTTTACAGACCAGAGAGTTGGAGTGGAATCAACATCTTTTCACCCTTGAGAGCCATGGTTAAAAACTTCCCATTTTTGGGGTGCCTGGTTGACTCAGCCGGTTGAGTGTTGACTCTTGATGTCAGCTCAGATCATGCTCTCACGGTTTGTGAGATCGAGCCCCTCATCGGGCTGTGTGACAGTTCAGAGCCTGCTTGGGATTCTCTGTCTGCCTCTCTCTCTGCTTCTTTCCCACTTGCTGACTCAAAATAAATAACTAAACATCCAAAAAAACCAGACTTCGCATTTTTAATAGTCATTCCAATGCTCATCCAACTTGCCTGCATTTTCCTGTTCTGTTTCCTGTTGGTATGGGATGCATGGGCGGAACGCCTCTGCCTGGCCTCCGCTTCTGTCCCCATCAGTCAGGAAGCCAGGGTCGCTCTGCCTGCTGCATCCCACTTGTTCCTCATGGAGGCGACCATGCTTCCGATGTCCCAAGAGGGGGCGGTGGCCACGCCTGAGGTGCATCAGGCAGAAATGGAGACGTGGGGCCCCTTGGCAGGGTCCGTTCATCTTTCCGCAGGAAAACTCAGAACAAGATACAATGATGGGGAGGAATTAATTAAAGGCACTGGTCAGCACGACGACTTTCAGCGGTTTTGCCAGCGTGTGGTGGAGCTGCCTTAAATTTTATATTTAAATGTAATCTTTATTTTTCAGGTTTAGCATATCGTTAAGCATGCAGAGATGTCACTTTAGTGATTACTTAGCCATTTACCTTACCCGCTTGAACACTGACATTTTCCTGACTGCCACACATGTGATATATTTCTTTGGCATCCAAAAGGTTAGTCCTGAGAAACTAATTTATCAAGAAGTTAGGCGGCTGATCCTTCTTAAGCAGTGACTTCCTCAAAACTTGTGAGAGCTTCTTCGTAATTAAGATCAAATTTGTTCCTTCCGCCGGCTGAACTCACACGCCCTCTGGTTTTGCTAGGCAGGTCCGTGGATCTGATGAGTTGCTGATTCTTTCCCTATAGAATCCTAATTTCACTTTGCAGCTTTCTGCCGCCCCTCCCCTGCTCGGCCTTTTCGCAGCCGTGGCCTTGACCGTGGGCCTCAGGACGACCTTTTGTACCAATTAACTAGTAGAGTCAACAAGAAACCTTTGAGCAAGTTTACCCCAGAAAGAAAGAAAGTGGATTGTTTTTTGTGAATCAAGGGGCAAACTCAGGTTTCACTGTGTGACGCTTTAAATAAAATTGGGGAAATATAATGGCTTATGTCTGAGACTCTCCTGGAAATTAATCCGCTGGATGGAAGCGAATTTCACGTTAAGGTGTAGCTGTTTATGAATAGTCCTAAGAATAAATCATGGTTTTGGAGGGTTAATTTATTTGATTTTTATTTATGTTTTTTATTATTTATTATTTGTTTTAAGTGCTCTCTACGCCCAGTGTGGGGCTCCAGCTCATGATCCCTAGGTTAAGTTGCTCAGTCCACCAACTGAACCAGCCAGGCGCCTGCCCACTTATCTGTGTGTTTTAATCTGTGGATTCAGGGTTGTTTTCGAGGAGCTAGAGATTACTATTTCACTAGGAATTTCTACAAAACATGTATAGAGAATAACAAGTTGAGTCCCTATTCGGAGAAGCATATGCAGGAAAAACTAAAATACTCCTCTCTGGGCATCTATCCTTCTCATAAAATACACACATTTGTCTCTGTTTTACAAAGAGCCAGTTTACCTTATGGAAATTTGTATTAAAATCTTAAATAATCCAAGGGGAGTGATTTCCAAAATTACGAACAGTAAGCGAGCAGAAGTTTCATCTTTGTACTATCTCTCAAAATAAAAGGTTATTGGGAAATTTAATAGTATCGATAAAATTTCAGGGTCACCTTCAATCAGTTTTAGATTTTACATATGTGAGCACATTAGTTGTCTGAGGGCAAGTAGATCTTCCTTTTTTTTGTTTTTAAGTTTTTTTTATGTTTTTATTTTTGAGGGAGACAGAGTGCGAATGGGGGAGGGACCGAGAGGGAGGGAGACACAGAATCTGAAACAGGCTCTGGGCTCTGAGCTGTCAGCACAGAGCCCTATGCAGGGCTTGAACTCATGAACCGTGAGGTCATGACCTGAGCTGAAGTCAGATGCTTAACGACTAACCACCCAGGCACCCTGTTATTCCTTGTGATAAATATAACTTTTCAACACTTTCAGTTCCGATAAGTCTTTGCCTAGAACTTTGGGCCACTGTGCTGTGGGGGTACAGGGTGGATGTGACAGTGATGAACTTCCTTTCTCTTTATTCTCTTGATCTGTTCTTTATCTGTTTTTGCTGATTTGGGCTGATCGTCTCTGAAATCAGTCTGAATTACTGAGGTTTTATTTTATTTTGAATTTTTTCATCAAGAATCTCTCTTTCCAGGGGTGTTTGGGCGGCTCAGTCGGTTAAGTGTCTGACTTCAGCTCAGGTCATGATCTCACGGTTAGTGGGTTTGACCCCCGTGTCGGTCTCTGTGCTGACAGCCAGCCCAGAGCCTGGAGCCTGTTTCAGATACTTTATCTCCCTCTCTCTCTGACCCTCCTCTGCTCATGCTTTCTCTCTCTCTCTATCTCTCTCTAAAAAATAAATAAAACATTAAAAAAAAATTTTTTTTTTAAAAAGAAACTCTTTCCTATGCCCCGTTGACACTGGTACCAAAGTAGACTATGTGTATATTGTTTGCTCCTGGAAATATGCAGTAAAACCTGGTTCCTACAGCTTTTTGCAGATATTTATATCGCTTTTTACTTTTACTTTGTAGGACTTTTGTTTTATATTTGGATGAGATTATATATGTCTTTAAAAAATTTTTTTTATTGTTTATTTTTGAGAGAGGGAGAGACAGAGTGAGGGAGGGGCAGAGAGAGAGGGAGACACAGAATCCAAAGCAGGCTTCACGATCTGAGCTGTCACCACAGAGCCCTATGCAGGGCTCGAACAGGAGATCATGACCTGAGCCCAAGTTGGATGCTTAACCGACTGAGCCACCCAGGCATCCCAATTATATATGTCTTTAATAGGCATTTTAGCTGAGAAAGTCCCCACCATGCTTAAAGCAGTGATTATCAGATTCAAGGGGAGGGATCTTGGATGGACTTCTGGAACCTAGGTTCTGGGTGTGGTATGTTTAGACCCAGTGATTGTGAGGATATGACTACATTACTTGCCTTTTCTTCTCAGTATCTTTATGAAATAAATGATCACTGAGGACTCCTTCAGTGCTAGAACCCTAAGGAAAAATTCGACAGTATAACCCTGATCGCATTGGATTAGGGTGCCATTTGTCTGCTACGGGGTCCCAGAGGGTCCTGAAGACTGCGGTGAAAGCTGCGGATTTGTAAAATGCTGCTGGCGGCTGTGACCCGGAGGGAATATACCTCCATGTATGTGGAGAGAAACAGGCTTTATTCGCTCTCTCCTTCCAGCAACTGGAAGCCTGCTCCAGTCCTAAGATGATGAATCTACAGCAAACAGAGACTGCAGAAGCAGGAGGGGCAGTCGAAGAGAATAGGTTACCCCACACACATGGAAGTTCAAAGACATGGATGAAGAAAGGTTGGAAGAGAAGCAGTGAAGAAAAAGACCCCACCTCAAAGTGCAGAAAAATATATGGAGAGGAGGCAGGTACCGAACTCTGTGAGAGAGAGAGGTTAGTCTTAGACCAGGTGGAAAGGAAGGACTTCGGAAGTCCTTCTGTGAATCTGTCAGCGCAACCACGTTTACTGAAACGTGGCTACTTGCGTGGCATCGGGAGATCCCTGAGAAATGCAGAGTACTGGTGAGAGCAAGGCAGTGGGAACGCGAGGGCGCGCACACTCTCCCCACCGCCCGCGCCCCGGGGGGTCGTCCTGGCCGGCAGCGGGGGTGTGAATTTTGTCTCTGTGCTTCTTCCGAATGATAGATGCCACAGTAAATTTAAAATATTCAATATGATAACGGAGCATGAATTTTTTAATTCCGCAATTAAAAGACTTTGTTCAAAATGCCATTAATTGTGGGTTTAGGTGAAAAAGGGGAAGCGGAATCCCTCACTGTCGGTCTTCCTCATGCAGGTGAGTTACACCTTGTTAGGGACTGAAGTAAATACTAATGAATCGTCTGTTCTTGTATGGGTTTGAGTCGTCGGTTGGTGATGGGAGAGTTCTCGAATCACTTGTCTCCTCTTTAAAAATCATGACTATGTTTTGTGTTATTTATTCTTCTAAATGTTTATTTTTGAGAGACAGGCATGAGTAGGGAAGGGGCAGAGAGGGGACAGAGGATTTGAAGTGGGCTCTGTGCGAACAGCAATGAGCTCCATACGGGGCTCCAACCCACAAACCGTGAGATCATCACCTGAAGTCGGATGCTCAGTCGACTGAGCCACCCAGACGCCCAAAAGTCACGACTAGATTTTATGTCACAATACGTTCTTCAGAGGACGCTTGCCTGTGGCCAGGCATCCACTCTGCGCCTTCCATGCCAGCACCACGCACTCGTAAACAATGTACAGTGTCTGTGTTTTCAAGGACTTTGCAGACTAATAGCGAGGGACGTAGACGTTAATGAAATAAACAGATGTTGTTAAATATTCCTTTCTGAGGAAGTGACATTTAGGCTGCGAGCTGAAGGACTCGATGGGTTCCCAGAGGTCAAGGTGGGCTAGTGAGGGTTTGGGGCTGGGAAGGACATTAGCTGAGAGAGTGCTTGGTTCCATGCCCTTGGGAAGGAGGTGCTTGGACCTTTCTGTGGGAGGGAAAGAATTTGGGCCACACTCTGCAGCGAAGGTGGAGGTTGGAGTTCTGAGGTGAGGTTGGGGGCCGGGAGAGGGGAGGTGGGTAAGGAGTTTGGACTTAGAGGATTAAGCTGGTGGGGGGCGGGGGCGGGGGGACGTGTGGCTGGGGTCCGGGAGGCAGGAGATGGAAAGGAGTGGAGGGTGACACGGGGCCAGAGAGGGAGTCTCACTCCCTCGGGCAGTCCCAGCCTGAGCACCTAGGTTTGGGGGCCCCTGAAGTTTGAAGTGTCTGTGAGATACCCAGTGGAAGTGTCACATAGTCAGTTGGGTGTGTGAGTGGGGATAGCGGCCTTGGTTGGAGACGTCAGTGTGGGCATGTGTGGCATCGGGGTGATACTGCCCTGGAAACCCGGGCCAGTCTCAGAGCTGCAGCCCTACGAGGCGGGCGGCGGGGGGGGCGCGTGCTCTCAGGGAACCTTGGAGCTCTGTCCACTAACAGATGTCCTCAGGGTTTAGCGACACACAGGTCATATTGATGCTGCTCTCTCCTGCGCTGACGGAGTAGTAGGTCGGCAGATGGAAGGCAGAACAGCAGGTGTATGGGGAGGGGGTTGGAGGACCATCCTAGACTGTGGGATGTTTGGGGCGCCCGAGTGGCTCAGTGCATTTAGGCATCAGACGCTGAGTTCATTAGGCTCAGGTCATGATCTCACGGTTCGTGGGATCGAGCCCCGTGTCAGGCTCTGTGCTGTCAGCGTGGGATTCTCTCTCTCCATCTCTCTCTGCCTCTCTTTCTCTCTCTTACCCTCTCTCAAAAGAGATAAATAGAAATGTCTCCCAAAAAAAGACGTTAGAGTGGCAGCCGGCATGGGAGATGGGGCCGAGAGAAGGGTTTGTGCGAGGGGAGGGCCTGGGTCTTGGTTTCGCAGCACACACATGTTTGCTGGAGGGCTAACTCAGCAGAGGGAGCCCACAGGGACCCCGCTGAGAAAGAGAAGAGGGACCCTGAGCGGGGCACAGAGAGAGGGCCATGCAGCCGCAGGTGGCGGTGTGAGAGATCACAGCTCCGTGACCCGGAGGCAAGGCTGTCAGCCAAGCAGGGAGGACAGGGTGGGCGGGCTCGGACGCTGAGGGCAGAGGGGAGAGAATGCTATGCGGGTCGCAGTCCTGTCCTGTCCCCGTGAAGTAGGGCAGGGTCACCAGCTCGCGTCTCCCCTCACAGGCCTGAGTCGGGTCGGCTAAGCCTCACTTTCTGCATCAGGGAGTCGCCTGAAGTGGGCTTCCTAGAGCTGGGATTAATTAGAACGCACACATCCTGACTCCTATTCCAGGGCTCATTGCTTGGTCCCAGTTTACCCTTTGAAAACTATTAACGCGAGAGGGAGGCTTTGGATCTTTCTAGTGCCTATTTGCATTACAAAGCTGTCACGCAGCGATTGGTGCTCCGTCCCTATTCATGTTCTTCCGTACATTTCAGGCTTCAAAAGTGTATTTTGTCAGAAGGGAGTTGGGCCTGGCTTACCCAGCGATGAAATGCAGCATCTCTACAGCCTCCTCCCTCTGACCTGATTGTGCGCCCTCAGCACATGGGGAAGCAGTGTAATTAGAGTTCTGGGGGCTTTTATTGTCAGTAATGGAAACACCACAGTCAGAAATCTCTTTAGCCCTAAGCACTACCATTGGGGCTAAGTGGCTCCCTTGGGGGCCGCAAGTTGCTGCCAGCAGCCTTATCGAGAGGCAGGGATGGAGATCAGAGTGGGGGTGGGGGAGAGACAGAGAGACATGTCTGTTCTCCCATCTCCCAGCTGGGCAACCCTGGGAAGGAGAGGGTCTATGCTGAGCTCCTCACGGACATATGTCCTTGTGATGTCATGGGTCGTCTTCTCTCCATGCCACAGGCCAGGAGGCTGAGGCTGCACGAGAGGTGCAGGGTCTTAGAGCAAGCAGGTGGGGGAGGCAGAGTCTGTGAGGAGTGGCCAAGGGGACGTGCAGGGTGGAAGCAAGGGGAAGGCAGAGCCGGCCAGCCCATGGCTCCGAGAACTGGGTGCCTCTCGTCCATCCCTGGGGCAGGTTCGAGCAGGGGTTGAAGTTAATGCTTCACCCTGACACCGGACACCAGACACCGGGGGACCTGGCTGCCTTCTAAGCATGGGACTGACGTCTGCCTTCCCAGACCCGGCCAGAACTTTCCACTAGCAGAGGCCTCTCTCGGAGCCCAGGGCTGTGACAGAGCAGACTCCAGGCGGTCTCCAGGCTTGGGGCTGGCTTCCTCCGCCTCATCGCTGCTCCGTGTTCGTACATCTGCCCTTGGACTTGACTGTAATGATGAACGTGTCTCTGCCTGAATCGTGTGTCCCTCCAAGCCAGAAGGTTGTGAGGCCCAGTTCCTTTATTCTCTGGATAGAAGGACTTAGAAAGACCAGGAGCTGCAGGAGGTGGGTCAGGGGGCAGTGGTGTTTGCCTCCAAGCCCATGGAGGGGGTCAGCTGGGGCGTGGTCAGGTGAGGCACGAGTGCTGTCACCTGTCACCCACCACCTGTCACCTCCGCTCCGAAGGCCCCCTTCCTGGCAGCTGACAAGGACCAGCTGGGGCCGAGGCTGTCCGTTCTCAGGAAGCAAGCCCAGTTCCCACCCTTGGGAACGTGGCTTCGTTTGCAGAGCTCTCGTTTGTTCTCAGAGCTCTTTCCTGCCACTTTTCCTCACGCGGGTCACGGTGTGACCCTGTGAGACAGGAGGGAAGGCTGCTGTTACTGCTGCTTGTCCTTGAGTGAGGCTGGGACTTCAGTGCCCGGTCAGGCCACACCCAGGCTTTGGACCCGCTTTGTTCTGCATTGCCACTTGTAACCCAGATGCTTTGTCCCACAGAAGCATCATCTCCCGCAGATTCAGTTCCCCGTCTGCCTACCAGCGGCGCCAATTTAACCCCTCGTTTCTTGGCCCTTCCCACCCCTGACCTCTTCGGGGCTCCTTCCCTGACACCTGGAGCCTTTTGCTCGGTGTCCGGGGCTCTGTTGGGCGGCCCCCGCCGGGCAGGTCTGAGCTCCACAGGGGACGGGGACGGCCGTTCCTGCCGTGACCAGAGCCCATCAGGACACACATACGCCAGATGCCTTCAGTTTCAAACTGTTTCCTCCAGGACAAAGGGAGGCTCCGTCTGAGAAGTCGGGAGAGTGAGCTGGGCTCTGGAACTCGCCAGAAAGCATCAGAGAGGAAGGATGTGGTCCAGGGTGGCTGGGCCTGCGTGCTGGAGGGTGTCTGCAGGCACTGATGGGACCGTCGGCTTCTAACTTGTTTCCCCCTCTTCCTCACCCCACCTCTTCCCCCATCCTTGGAGAACTCTCTTACCGAGTCCGGTTGCTACCTTATAGGTGTGGAAACTTGACGGAGGGGAGATGAGGCAGAGATTTGACCTTGCCTGGGCGCTAGATTCTCAGAATACTTGCTTTGGATTTCAGGGTAGCCATAATAGTGACCATTTTATGACATTTGGGGGTGGTACCCAGGGGGGTAGTAGATTGAGGGGTGCTTAAATGTAGAGGAGACTCTCTTGTTAAATTACTGACTTGAAGGATAGGTCCGTTGGAGGCTGCCAGTGATGTATGGAGCCCTGTCAGAGTATCTTTCAATAATTAAGAAATAAGTAGTTGAAATTCCATTTTAGCTGCAGAAGCCCCAGTTCCCTAAATGGATCTGTTAGAGAGGGAGGTACATGCCCCGCCCTCCGTAGACTTTTCGCTACTGTGGGGCTTCAGGCACAGGGAAGAGGGCGCCTGAGCCCCGACAGAGGTGTGCTGGGGTTCAGTGACACTGAATGCTGTACGACCCCTGAAATAAAAACACATAGACCGCAACTTCAAGAAAAGATTTTTAAAAAGTTTTTTTTTTAATGTTTATTCATTCCTGAGAAAGAGAGTATGTGTGTGAGTTGGGGAGGGGTAGAGAGAGAGAGGGAGACACAGAATCCAAAGCAGGCTCCAGGCTCTGAGCTGTCAGCACAGAGCCCAACTCCGGACTCGAACCCACGAACGGTAAGATGATGACCCGAGCCAAAGTCGGACGCTTAACCGACCTGGCCACCCAGGCGCCCCAAGAGGTAATGACACAGAGCCTTGTCATCAGAATGGAAATGGAATATCTTGTAAAAAAAAAAAAAAATAACATTGAGTTATTTTTTTAAATGCATAGGTCAACTTTGAGCTTGGGTACCCCATTTCATGTAAATGGTTTTTTTATTTAATGTTTATTATTTATTTTTGAGAGCGTGCTAGAGGGGAGGTGCAGAGAGAGGGGGCAGAGGATCTGACAGCAGCAAGCCCGATGCGGGACTCGAACTCATGAACTGCGAGGTCATGACCTGAGCCGAAGTCAGACGCTCAACCCACTGAGCCACCTAAGTGCCCCCATGTCAATTATTAATTGCGGGATGAAGCCTTCCACCATTTCAGTCTGGACGGCCATGTGCAGGCCCTTCTTGACACTTGAGTCCTGATCTGTCCTGTCGGTGAGCAGAACTTCTGCATGCTTGTACTGTGGGCCCCCCCGCCCCCCTCCTTAGCCTTCACAGCCGGGGGTAGAGGCGAATCTTCCTGCCCCAGCCCCACTCCCCAGAGACTTACTGAGGCTCCTGCAGTACATCCTGGGGAGTGTCAGCGGAAGGCACTGTGGGAGCCTGGCGAGTGTAACAGGTGCTCTGAGTGTGAACCGCCCCGCCCCGCCCCTATGGAGCTGCCAACCCAGGCTCCCCAACTTTCCAGGTCAGCCTTGCCGGATACCCCTCAGGCCCAAGGAAGTAATCTGCTTCAAGTAAAATCCTGTACCACTAACAGTGAGTTTTAACCAGCCTGGAGAGTTTCTTCAACAGGCAGAGAAACCTTGTTTTCCCGACTCCCACTTTTGTCCAGGCCAGTAATTCCGATCGCATCCTGGTAGCACTCGGAGAACGGAGGCTTGCGCCACACTATTACCGCTAAACTATTTGTGCTGCAGTTAGCCTTTGTTTAGCATTATTCCGGTTTTTTAAAAAAATCTTTTTTGTATAGTTTATTTATTTTTGAGACAGAGAGAGACAGAGCATGAGTGGGGGAGGGGCAGAGAGAGAGGGAGACACAGAATCTGAAACAGGCTCCAGGCTCTGAGCTGCCAGCACAGACCTGACGCGGGGCTCGAACCCACAAAGTGTGAGATCATGACCTGAGCCGAAGTCGGACGCTTAGCCACCCAGGCCCCCCTTGAGTTTGTTTTTTAAACTTATTTAAGTAACCTTGATAATACTGCTATCTAAAACAGATACTGTCTTCATATTAAATGAGATGAAAGTCAAGTCTGTGAAGTGTTGAGTCTTTTACATCTAGCCAGGATGGAATATATCCTGTTAATTTGTCAAACTTCTAGAGAACCGCCTACAAGAGACAGTGAGGATTAATCAAGCCCTAGGAAGAGGGAATTTGAAAAATACAGTTTTCTAATTATACAACCTCTTCTCAGTGGTCCGAGGTTAATGCAGTTCTGAATTCTGACAGTTAGTAATAGAAAAGAAAAAAAAAGACCACAGCTTATGAATTATCTTATAATTACCTGAAACAGAGGTGCACTTTCTGGCAATCAAGAACTTTATAAGCATTAATCTGGTATTTTCCAGCATTTGATTCTTTTCATTTTAAACCATGTTGAGAGTAATTGAAAGGTTGTGTGTTATCCTCTGTGCTTATCAAATATGTGTGTACTTGGAGATTTCTTCTGCTTATAACTTAGAGATGAGTAATTCTAGGTAGATGGTTGGAATATCTGTCCTTTTTTTGGACAATTGAGCTATCCTAGGAGTACCTCCTAGGGCCTGTGTATGTTTGGGTACTTGCTCCTATTCCTACTATAAATATAAAAACTACGTTCATCTCAAGGTCATGAACAGCACCTCTCCATGTTGGTTGATTTTTGCTCTTACCTGTCTGCAGCTCTCTACGTTGTCATTCCTGGGCAGCACAATAAAAATGCTGCCACTGGGACAAGATCAATTTATTCTTTCATTTATTGCTGTCAGAGATCTGTGGGGTGTTTATCAGAGGGAGAGAAGACATGGGGAAGCCTCAGACCAGCCGAAGCCAAGGCCGGAGGCGAAGCTGGGACCCTGGGCTGGAAATGGAGATTCCAGGGTGTTACAGAGAGACCTGCTGTCTGAAAATCTACAAATGCACGAGTTCTTAGTGACCACGGAAGAAAAACCCAAGAGCCGGACTGGACCTTGGGAAATGCTCCGAAGGGCAAGAGAAAGAAAAGGACCCACAGAAACGTAGACGCCCCCACAGAGCCTGGCGAGCAGACGCACACGGACGGCAGCTGGAGACGGGCTGGGTTTGAGTGAAGGTGGGGCCGCCCAGGGGTGTATGTGGGAGCTGGCTTTTCCCAGCGGGTCACATGTCTCTTCCCAACTCTGTCATGTCGGGAGCTTGAAATTGGCCACATGGGAATACCCACACCACCGAAGTCAGCAGATTCTATAAATCAGGGCCTCCCTCCCCCCCCGCCCGCCCATGGTTGTAAATACTAATGACATGTTACAGGAGGCAACAGGGTTCCATAGTTACATGCTTTTTGAATGGCAACGCAGGGCACATGTGCACGTGTGCACGTGCACACACACACACACCCCTGAAACAGTTTTTAGGAACGGCGCTTAACCTCTGTCATGTGGGACACATTCGGATCTCTTCTGCTTTCAAACCTTTAATTAAAAAGGAGGATAAGGGGCGCCTGGGTAGCTTAGTCGGTTAAGCAACCGACTTTCGCTTAGGTCATGATCTCGCGGTTCGTGGGTTCGAGCCCCGCATCGGGCTCCGTGCTGACTGCCAGCTCAGAGCCTGGAGCCTGTTTCAGAGTCTGTGACTCCCTCTCTCTCTGACCCTCCCCTGCTCACGCTGTTTCTCTCTCTCCTAGAAATAAATAAAACATTAAAAAAAAAATTTTAAAAAGGAGGATAAAAAAGCTGTTTGCAACTCACTACACTTTATTCTTGACCTACAGTTTGAAAAGGATTGGTTCAGTGAAAACTCCAAGTTGTATATACATTACTAAGTCAAGAGATGAGATCGCTATTTTATTTATTATGATTTTTTAAAGTTTATTTTAGAAAGAGAGAGTGTGTGTGAGAGCAGGGGAGGGGCAGAGAGAGGGGGGTGGAGGATCCGAAGCAGGCTCTGTGCTGACAGCAGCACCCGATGTGCATCTCGACCTCGCGAATCATGAGATCATGACCTGAGCCGAAGTCAGATGCCTAACGCACTGAGCCACCCAGGCGCCTCAAGAGATGATTATTATTTTTTTTTAATATTTTTATTTCTAGGAGAGAGAGAGAGAGAGACAGCGTGAGCAGGGGAGGGTCAGAGAGAGAGGGAGTCACAGACTCTGAAACAGGCTCCAGGCTCTGAGCTGGCAGTCAGCACAGAGCCCGACGCGGGGCTCGAACCCACGGACCGCGAGATCATGACCTAAGCGAAAGTCGGACGCTTAACCGACTAAGCCACCCAGGCGCCCCAAGAGATGATTATTTTATTTTTTTTTTAATTTTTATTTATTTATTTATTTTTAATGTTTTATTTCTAGGAGAGAGAGAGAGACAGCGTGAGCAGGGGAGGGCCAGAGAGAGAGGGTGTCACAGACTGAAACAGGCTCCAGGCTCCGAGCTGGCAGTCAGCACAGAGCCTGACGTGGGGCTCGAACCCACGAACCGCGAGATCATGACCCAAGCGAAAGTCGGACACTTAACCGACTAAGCCACCCAAGCGCCCCAAGAGATGATTATTTTAAAAACAGGTTAGCCTAGCACTTGTAGACAGGACAGTTCCGTCTCAAAAGGAAAATGCTGAGAAGATGGCCCGGTCAGAGTGGAGACCAAGTCCACACGTGTGCACATGTAATGGAGAGACACGGCATAGGGACAGGCCAGGGCCACCAGAGCAGCGTGCACCCTGCCGTGGGCCTTAGGCGAGGACGCTCGTGACTGCCATCGAGAGTCTGTCCCGGAGAAGATCAGCCCTCTAGTGGATGGAGGGAGGACACTGGACACCAGAGGAAAAAGCTAAAAATTAGATTACTTGGTATTTCAAAACTCCCTTCTTTGAGTTCGTTGGAAATGTGCTTTCTCGGAGTCGCCTCTTCCTGCCACACAAGGGCACTTCCGTACCTTGATGTGGGCCACACAGCTTCAAGTGGCAACTGGGCCTTGACCCCTGTGCTGACTCCAGAGCTCTCCCTTCTCCATCCTTGCCTGGGAGGCAGAGAGTTCAGGAAGGTTCTCGGAGGTTCTGGGTCTGCAGGCAGGCTGGCCAGAGCCCTGGGGCCACCCCTCATAGGCCCACCAGCTCTTTGTGGCCTGGAGCAGATTTGAGATTTGGCGGTCGCCTGTTATCTGATGGTGAAAGAGTCCTCAGACTCCACTCTGACTGACCTCTGCTAATCTAATCCAATGGACAGTCAAGTTAGTCCGCCTGTTTCCTCAGGGAGGACGGAGCGTGGGCCTGAGGCCTCACCCGATGGTGCCTCCTTGGTGGGTCAGTCTTGAAGAGAAATGCAGGGCGCTTTTGGCCGTGGGGAGCACAGACCTTAGAGGTCAATGCCAGGCCAGAAATGTCTCCGACTGTAGGATCAGACAGACAGATGTGGAGAGGTTGCCGATCACTGGGCAGGGGCTTCCCTGGGTTGGGTTGGGATTTCCCTCCTCAGCCTGGGAAGCTGGTGTTCATCAAGTGGGATTGGTGGGCCAGGGGCTCCGGGGAGAAGGCTGGAGGGGGCGTCTGTTAGGACTGAACTTGAGGGGGCACAGGGATGAGCAACAGAAGTCAAGCGTGGATGGAGCACTGAAGCTTTGTTTTCAGCCTGTCTAGTTTGGGATCTGTGGGACTGGGGACTGAATGGTCCCTTTGAAGGGTCTCCTGCGTGCCTGACACTCAGTTGTTCATATTGCCCAGCAGACCTCACGTCTCTCTAACAAGAAGCTTTGTATTTCGCTTCTTGAGATTTTGCAGCCAAGAGAAAGAAGTCTGTTTGCGACCCCGGGTTTTCTTCCCGTAGACCACCCTTTATACCCGGCCGTCCCCCAGAGAGTCTGCTTCATATGGTAATTTTCATTACTGGATCCAGACCACACGATGTTAAATTTTGTCCCCAAACTGCCTCAGATGAATTAGAGGAAGACATTTGGAGCATTGGTCACCATTCTTAGAGATTCAAATGAAGGCAGTAGAACAGTGTTTCCTAATGGACTCGGAAACTCTAGTTCTGAATATTAATACCAACACCATCAAAAAATATTTATTAGATGGGAAAGCATATTTCTGATATTTGAATTTAAGAGGACTTTCTGCATCTCCCAATGTCACCATCAACAACTGGAATCTGCATTTCCTCCTTTAGTCATTCAATAAATATTTAACACCCATTATGTTCATGGCCCCGCATTGGACTCTGGGGAAGCTACAAAGACCATAGAAGACTGGTCTCCGCCCTCAAGGGGGAAATAAAAGAAACAATTACATCTAATTGTTTTTAACACGGAGCAGTGTTAATCCCAGTTTGGAAATGACTAGGTCACCGGATGTAAGGGATGTAAGGATGTAAATGGGGCTACGGGGCCTCTCTGAGGCCTAGTGTCCTCAAGGCTACCGAGACTGGGAGCCTTTCTTTTCTCTCTCCTGGCATGTCAGGGAGAGTGGCCCAGGTCCCTCTGTGGCTGGCGGGGATTGTTCTCTAATGGGCTGTGATCTGATTAAGCACATCTTTTTTTCTTTCTTTTTTTTTTTTTTTTGGAATTTCTTACAGTGCTGGGGAACTGTTCATTTCCACGCATGTGACCAAGACCTTAGTTGTGGCATTCGTAGACTAGAAGGAGCCCTCCCTAGCAGTTCCTGAGAGGGCCCAGCACACGGGCACGGGCAGGCATTGCAATTCTACTTGTACCCGAAAAACAGGTGGCCTGGGGAGGAAGGTGGGCCAGGGCCTTTATCCTGCCTGAGCCATAGGAGGCACTTAACATGGGTTCGAGGGCTGGGTATGTCACAGCTAATGTGTGCAAGAGCCACGAGCTAAGGCTGCCCTTCACTTAAAGCTTCAGAACTCCCAGAAGAAGGTCTGAAGTGTAGAAGGTTGGTGGGTTGGAGAGGGTGTTGGCGGGGGGGGGGTCCCCTAGAGGGCCCCCATATTTATAATTCAGGCGGTTTTGTATGATTTGGACCACGGCCAGATTGTCATTAATTTGTTCAACAAACATTTGTTTTAGCACTTGTGTGCTTAGTGTGTGTCAAGTTCCCCTGGGGTTACCAGAGGATTGTGCAACGCTGGGTTTCCGAAACGTGTCTGCGCAGAAGCATGCGGCCGATTCTCATAAAAACCCAAATCCCAGGCCACGCCCCAGACGAGTGCAGACGAGTTTGCAGGAGATCGTGATATATAGTTTTAGCGACGCACCCAGAAACTTCCGTAATGACAGAAGAGAGCCACCTTACTGAGCGGGAGGGGATTCTGGACGAAATCTGGGCTGGGGGTAGCACTCCCCTGTGGAGAGGGCACCCTTGTAGATTAGGTGGTGGCAACACCTGGCCAACCAGTATGAGCTTCTGAGTGCGGGAGAGGAGAGGCCGGTGCTCCCTGTACCCTTGAACTGAGACAAGTGTGGGGATCACCCCAGATCACTGTTAGGGGATCGTTGGTGGAACGTCCTGTGTAGCAAGAACTTGACGTTCCCTTACGTGGATGAATGTTTTTCTTCATACAAGAAACCGCTGCTTGTCTGCCGTCAAGTCTCTTGTGTGTATGTGGGCCAAGATTCAGGAGGTGAGGCCGATCCTCGGGACAGAAATACGTGGCTTCACTTCCTGGTTCCCTTGCTCTTAAAATTGCAGCCTGCCCTCCCAGTGGTCCCAGCGAACGTCCCTACGTGTGCGGATCTACACACAAATGAGCCATTTTTTGTGCACAGTTCCATACCCCAGGGCCTTGTGGGGCCGTGAGCTATTGCCGCGCTTAGGGTGAGTGGAGATACTTGACCTTGGCCTCTCCTGGCTGCTAGGTGCTTCCAGACCTAGGGCTTCCAGACCTAGGGCTGCAGCCATGACTGGTTTTACTACTAAAAGCCGACCTATCAGACCACATGGCCCTCATCTGTTATTCTCAGTAGTTTGCATAATTAGTTGTTTTTTTTTAAATTGAGTCTGTTCTACGTGTTTTCTTCCAAGGGTCAAGCGGAATGCTTCAGCAGTGCGAGTACGTGCCTCCTGAGTTGTGATGTAAGTTTTTCTCTCTCTTTCAACCGCAGTGTGCCACGCCGAGCTGAACGCCATCATGAACAAAAACTCGGCTGACGTGAAAGGCTGTACCATGTATGTCGCCTTGTTCCCGTGTAATGAATGTGCTAAGCTCATCATCCAGGCAGGTAGGAGCCGGGCCGGTCCCCTCTGTCACATTTGCATTGCTGCCTGCCCATCGGCGGCTCCCTGCGAACGTGCTTGATCTTAAACTGCTACAGTTGAGATCGAAATTAATTGCACTATCAATTTTGCAAGGTATTTCCCGTGTTTTGCTTTCGAACGGTGCCAGGTATTCGAAGACTAATTGCATCCTCTGTGATTCTTAGCATGTTTTTAATTTAGTTTGTAACTTCTTAAACTGCAAGCTGCCAAAAAAAACAACACAGGCATTGCATACAATTACTGTCAATTTACTGTTCTCTGACACACTGTGCATAGATTAGGGGGAGGGAGAGAAATGAACTTCTGTCAGAAGCAAGGTCAGCTGGGAGGCCGTCTCTGAAATTTTAATTTGGATTAATATATGGTAGATGTTTTAGGACCTAAACATTTCTTTGCATATAAATGTCATAAGACTCGAACGGTACTACTTTAAGTTTTCCTTACATTACAGTTACCATAAATCTACACCATTGTGTTCTGAATATTTCACCTTTTTCATACTGTCACATCTAAGATTCAGCTACACTTTATCTCCATAAAGCTCTCAGCTTGAGATTTAAAGACTTACCATGTTAGCCAGATGTGTGGTTTAAAGGGGCTGTTTATCACATGCCGGGGGGGTTCTCTGAGGAGAAGACGTCTGGCCATATCAGATTCAGAGGCCGCCCCGGTTAAGGGACGTCGTGGGCTCTGTCCCCGGCGGTGCGCGCCCCTCCGGGAGTTTTCCTCAGCCCACGTGGACCCAGCTTCCTGTGGTCCCTTCAGAGGCTGGTGGAGGAGCAGGGTGGGACATCAGGTGCCCTCCGGTGAGCCCCGCCCGCGGGACAGGACAGAAAACAGATAGATCTGCCGTCCGTGCGGCTGGCTGGAATCTGTTTGCAGAACCATTCTGGGAACCACGATGGCACTTACCTCGGACTTTTGCCACCACTGTCCACTCCCCTGCATCCATCTGCCTCTTGAGTTAAGAGAAATTGTTCTGTGACTAAAGATATTTGATTGCCCACAGTGAAGAAAATTTGTTAATCGGATCAAGGCTCGACCACTTGACACGTTTTTACTTTGCATTTGTTAAAAAAAATCTATAAAGACTGGAGGGCAGATTAAATATAACATCCTCTGCCATATCGGAAAGCAGCCGATGTGTATTTCAGTGACTGGACATTGTGCGCGAGCACACTGGGAAAAGGTGATGAACCGGAGACATTCCGGGGCTCAGTCTGTTTCTGCGCGTCTGTTGCGGCATCTTTTCATGCAAATGCTAATGGGACTTCTTTCACTGTTGCCTTTGAAGGTATAAAAGAAGTTATTTTCATATCTGATAAGTACCACGATAGCGATGAGACGAAAGCCGCGAGGCTCCTGTTTGACATGGCTGGGGTGGCCTTCAGGTAAGCAGGAAGAGCCAGGGGTCAAGGTCGTTGAAAGGCCTCATGAAGAAACATTTGACCTTGGCTGCTGTTTAATTTCTACTCGTGATGCCTGACTTCCACACTTGGAAACATCTTTTTACATGCGATGAGCTGAGGATCTCAAGATTATTCTCCGGGTAGATTTGTAAGAGCAGTGACAGAAGTATCTGAAGACGGTCTGACTGATGATACTGCACTTAAATAGCAGTAGCTTTCCGGGGTTTGGACTAAAATTATTCTAGTAGGGAGAAGATACAACTTCACAGGTGTCACAGTATTCACATTCAACTTAGGTGAATTTTGAAAATGCAACCACTCTGGCATTGAAAATTTAGGATGAAAGTAGCCCACCAGGTTGAAACACCAGGAATGCTTTTTACAACAACATTTTAAGTTGAGATTTGAAGTTATTTCGCCTTTTTTACTTATTGTTGCTAGGGAAGGATTGGGACCTATGTTTTATTGCAGGCTAAGTTCAACACCTCCGATTCATGGTAAGAAACTTGTTGTGAGACTGACGGCTTTCAAAGCAATGCCTTTGCAGCACTTGTGATCAGCAGCGGGGCTCTGGCCTAACATACTTCTCTTCATCACTGGGGATAGAGGTTCTATGTGACGAATCTCTTGAACTGTTAGGCCTTAATGAGACTTTAAATGCAGATTATTTTCATAATAATCATAATTAGATATTCACCGTTTACTGGTTTGTAAAAGAACACAGTCCCCAGTTTCCTGTTAAGTATTTTAACAGGTACATCAAGGAGTAAAATATATATAGTGGGTTTATTTAACTTCTGCATTTTTAGAATGTGACTTTGAAAATTACTCCACATGAAAGCTGGTTGGTTTGCTTTGCTGTGTGTGCAAGAGGCAAAAGAAAATTTGCTCTTTTTTTGCTCTTGAGCCATTCCAACTTGGCTGCAGAAATTTCCTAGGAAGGAAGATAAATCTGGTGGGAAAACTAGTAATCAGGTGTCATGTTGTGCAGCTAACTTGTTAGAAGTCCTTTGACTCCCTGATAATTCATGAACTCAGCTAGCTGGAGAACGCGCACACCGAGCCACCCCATGCCTCATTTTTTTGGTCTTAAGTCTTTTCTGGTTCGTGTCCCTCTCAGTACGGTGTGCTATAATTGGCTTCTGTAGAGATAAGATATCAAGTGAATCCCGGGAAATTGTCTCCTCCCCGCAGAAAATGTAGGGTAAGCCAAAGTAAACAAATTGCTTTAAACTACTCACTGGATAATATCTTTATATATTTTGTTTCTTGTGTTTAGGAAATTCACACCAAAGTGCAGCAAGATTGTCATTGACTTTGATTCAATTAACAGCAGACCGAGCCAGAAGCTTCAGTGAGTTACATCTCATTAAATCTCCAAAAGATTGGGATTATCCTCTTCTAAGAAGCTGCTAATGCCTTTCATCTTGAAGTCACACATAACTTTTTAATAGCCAGGACAGCAAAAGTAGACCTCTCACGAATAGAAAGCCTCCAATCTTCCCGGGTCTCTCTTGTCACATGGAATCTGCATCTGTTTAAACCATTGATTTGGGGTTTAAAGGACAGAAGCCTGTAGATGGCCTGCCGCACAAGGCAGGAGTGGGGTGCCTTCCCCTATGTGTGCCCGTTTGCCGGGACACTGGTGGCTCTTCTGATTCCACAGCTGCTCCCCGCGCTACAGGTGCTAGAAGGACAAATAAATAATTGCTCTTGTGTTACTGGCAGGATGATCAGACACACTGATTTGAACATCTGGCCCAAATGAAGCAGAACGTGTAGCGCCCTTGGAAAAAAAACAAAAAACGTGGACCCACATGACAGTAGCTGATGCAGAAGACTTGCTTTAGGGAGTTGAAACCCCCACCCACCCACCCACAAATCCTAGGCAGAAGGGCGCGTCTGCCCTGAGGAGTGATGGGCACACGAGACGGGGATGCGTTCTCTGCTTCTGTCCTGCCACCCACGGGGGAGTGGCGCGTTCTTCTTGGGGGCGGGGGGACCCCCGTTGTTTTTGTTTCTTACTTTCTGTGCGTTCTTCACGCAGAGCTCTTACATTAGCTCCTTGAATAATGAGATGTTCCTGTTCGCCCCCAAAACGGTGCCTGCTGAGGCATGAGCGTCGTGGGGACCGAGGTGGCGCGCCGCCCCTGCTGCTTCCGTCGTGCGGAAGAGTCGCTGCTCCTCCCCGTGCCAACACGGTCCATGTCCAAGGCTGCTCTGCAACCAGGGAATAAATTCATGCCTACCCTGTTAGTGAGGTGGGAGGAAATCCAGCCTGCCTCGAGACCGTTTACTCCAGGTCTACTGGTAACGGGAGCTCTTTCAGCCACAGCTCTGTCTCCGCGCCGCGGGGGCGTGGCCTGCGGGGGCGTGGCCTGCGGGGGCGTGGCCGTGCGCCTGTCTTTACTCGCCCTTAGTTTTTATTAGACACACTCCGTAGCTTTGTTGAGAAAAACGCGTTCTAAGCCTTAAAGATTATTACCGTTTTCAAGCGCTCTTATGTTTTCGTGAGTTTTTATTTTGCCTCTGAGGTTTTGCACTCTGTATTCTAGAACGTTTTTGTAACTTGGCTCCTTACCAACATTACTAAACTCTTATTAAAATCTACCACACTGAAGTATGTTCGTTTTTATGGTGTAATCGTGTGCCTAACCCTCCGTTCCTGTCGTTTCTGTACCGTCTTTGAAACACACTGCATATGTTTTCGTGCTCGGAGAACAGTTGGAGGTACGGGTATTTTCCCCGGGGTTGTCGGGAGA
This sequence comes from Hyaena hyaena, assembly GCF_003009895.1. NCBI lineage: Eukaryota > Metazoa > Chordata > Mammalia > Carnivora > Hyaenidae > Hyaena > Hyaena hyaena. The sequence goes on from NW_024081010.1 coordinate 498,425, forward strand.
TGATTCCTTAGGGACCGGGTTGAAGGTGTCAAGAAAGCTCGCTTACCCCTCTCTAAGTGCCCTGCTCCTCGTCTCAGGCAGGCCGTCCTGGCCGTCCGATGGGCCCCAGCCATCCCCTCCCGGGACACCCCAGTCTCCCCCCCGCCCACCTCTTCTGCTGTCTTCACCTGTTCTCTTCTAAATCTCTTCTTCCCCCGCCTCCCCATTTGTTCTTTCTCTCTTCTCTTTCCCAAACCACTTGCCCTCTGCTCCAAAATGCATAAACCAACAGGTACGTAGAAGAAAGAAATCAGTGAAGACACTTAAAGATGGGAAATACAGTAGGTTTTTATGTGGCTGTACATTATGAGCTGTGAGCCCTGTTAGTGAAGAGTGTAATTTTTATGTCACATTCGTAAATATGTCTGGAGGCTAATAAGCCAGGAGTGCATCTAATTTATTTCATTTTGATACTGTATCTCGTCCCATTGGCTACATTGAATTTTAGCAAGGGAAAAAATATGTTTCCCCCCCTGCTGGTGCAGGTTTAACAAGGAAAGATCCTTGCTAAGGAGGAAGTACGTCTATGGACAGTCTGTGCTTGGGTGATTTGTGTGGTGGCGGTCCTCCGAGCCGGTATGTGAGGCTTCACATCTAGCCCGGGCGCTGACCTTGATTTCCTGGTGACTGGACTGTAAGTAATTATGTCTTAGTGTCTAGTGTCACCGTAGGAGTAGTGGGAGCTTCATGTCCAGAGAATTCTGCAGATGTCAGTGTTCCAGTTAATAGAGGTTTGCTTTGAACTGTTGCCTTCGGGAGAAGCATTCCAGAAGGAAGGAGTTTGGAGCAGTCCTCTGCCTTGCGGGCATTACTGGATAATTGTGGCAAAGGGAGACTGTATCTGAGAGCCATGTTGCTGTCTGTCACGGCTAATAAATGACAATAAGGAAGCCATCTTTCACAGAACTGTCATCAGGAGAACTACATTTAAAAGGCAAAATTTGTGAGTGAAATTATAGGAACTCCATTTCCCTGACACATTTTATGCTTTTCTTCTTCTTTTTTTTTTTTTTTTAACAAGTCTGTCCTTAAAGACTTCTGAACCCCAATAAGACCCAGCAGTGAAAGTGATATAATATACTGGCCAGCTTTTCCTAAATTACAAATGAGGAGAACAAAGGAACAAGCCTATAAAGAAAAACTGAGAGGAACTTGAATAAAAACGTAGGCCGGCACGTCCAGTGACCTAAACTTGCAGCATGCCGGGCATAATTTCTCATCTTCCGATGTCCATATCCACTTGAGGATTAAAAATATTTAGGTCGAAGAATAGATCATTGCAGGAGGGCCCAAGGATGCAGAGAAGGTAGCTCTCTATTTGTAACCCTGGTAGGAAGCTTTAATATTCATGGTTCAGTTGTTTCTGTTTTTTAAGGTAAGGCCACTTAAAAAACGGCAATTTTAGCAAGTCATTAGCCAGGACGCCTTGCCCAGGACTCCGTGGGAGGACCCGAGCTCAAGGGTCCAGTGCCCCCCGATGGCTAGAATTAACGGGTCACCGTTGTCGGAGGCAGGCAAAATAACCCTGGGCCCAGGACTTACTGGACCCAGGATCACAGTTACAGGGAAAAGCTTAGCATGTTTCTACCAGTTGAGGGGTGCCCGAGAATTCCAAAAAGACCTAAAGCTAGCCCTGTTTTTCCTTCGTAACTGTTGGAGGGATCCAAAGCCATTTCACCATGAGTATGTGCATCTGTAAGTAATTACTGAGTGCCTGCATCAGGTGGATTCTCTGGTGGCTGCTATTTACAGTTAGAGATGACCCAGGTGGCTAGGTCATAGAATAGTAGAACTGTTCGCTTGATGAAGCCCAACTTTGCCAACTTTTTTTTTTTTCCTGGTACTCGGATTCCTCATTTACTTTCTGACTTAATCAAAGTGGCTCCTCCAGAAGAAAACAGTATTTGTGCTCATCTGTATTTTGAATGAAAAAGTGGTTCTATACCCTGATCCACCAAAGACTATTTTTGATTAGAAACTAAAAGTTGGAAGACGCCTGGGTGGCTCAGTGTGTTAAGCCTCTGACTTCGGCTCAGGTCATGATCTCCAGTCGTGGGTTCGAGCCCCACATTGGGCTCTCGGCTGACAGCTTAGAGCCTGGACCTGCTTCGGATTCTGTGTGTCTCTCTCTGCCTCTCCCATGCTCACACTGTGTCTTTCAAAAATATAGAAACGTTTTAAAAAAAAAGAAATTAAAAGTTGGAGTGCCTGGGTGGTTCAGTAGGTTAATTGTCCACCTCTTGATTTTGGCTGAGGTTGTGATCTCAGGGTCACAAAATAGAGTCATGCATTGGGCCCAGCACTGAGCATGAAGCCTGCTTAAGAGACACTCTCTCTTTCTCTCTCTCTCTCTGCCCTTTACCCGTGCACTTATGCTCTCTTTCAAAAAAATTTTTTTTAAGTTGATATAAGGAGTAAATTCTCATCCAGTGATTTGAAAAATTTATGTCCTTAACAAGTTTTCTTACCAATGTGCCCTTAATTTCCACTGACCCTGTTACCAGCTGGTAACTTCCACATTGAAATGCTTCTAATAATGAGCCTTAGCATTGACATTGTCTACACCCTGTCACAATCCAGACAATCTGAAGAGTACAAAAGTATTTTTATTTTTTCACATAATGATGAGAGACACGAAGGCTGACTTGACATACCTTCACATACAACCTTTTCCTGTAATTGAACTCAACAGATTGGTGAATCCAAAGGAACTGTTAATAGCCACTTGACAGAGCACACCGCATTCATACTTCCAAAGCTTGTTCCGGCCCATTTCTTCTTTTCTACTCTAAAACTTCTTCAATGTGTTGTTTGATGAAATGGGGCCACAAGGAGATGGAGGCACCCAAGGTCGGCTCAACTTTCAGCCAGTCAGGTTTGTCATGTGGTGGCTCCCGAAATCCCAAACACAGAACTTTGCCCTCCCTGAGGAGCCGCTTGGGAGCCTGGAGGGCCAGGCCTGAACAGGTGCGACAGCGTGGAGAGTCATCTTGCTGAGCCGGCTCTGTTTCCCTCTTTGCTAAGCGAGAAAAAAACGCTACCCAAGTATTAAGAAAAAAGGGGGGCTGTGTGCACCTGGCTGGCTCGATCAGAAGAATGTGCGACTCTTGATCTCAGGGTTGTGAGTTCCAGTCCCGTGCTGGATGTCGAGTTTACTTAAGTAAATCAATATTTATACCTGCTGTCCCTGTACCGGTGCCCTGCGGACATGACCTGCACTTTCTCTGGGGTTGAGTTGTCTACTTTTAGTGTCCACATCCTGAGTAAGGACTGTGGGGGAGAGGCAGGGGCCAGAAGTGAAATGTCTGCAGGGGTCTGGCTCTTACTCCCTCTCCAAGGTCAAAGATGTAAAAGGATTGTAAAGGTCCATAATTAAATTGAGTTCAATGTTTCCAAAGAAAATTGGGAGACGGGTTCTTTCTACTACCTGCTCCCCGCTCAGTAGTGGAATTAGTAGGTGGAGCCCAGGGGACTCACAAGCCTGGAGGCTGAAAAGGATGCTGCGCTTGCTTGTTGTAGCCAATGGCCAGGTCTCTCTCCAGCCCCGCGCTCCTTGATTCCCAGTGCCTGCTTCCACTCGCAGGCTGCTCTTCTCTCTCTGTATGTATGTATGTATTTATTTGAGAGAGAGAGTGCGTGCACAGGAGTCACAGGAGGGGCAGAGGGAGAGAAGGAGAATTTTTTTTTAATCTTTATTATTTTTAAGAGAGAGACAGAGTGTGAGCAGGGGAGAAGCCGAGAGAGAGAGGGAGACATGGAATCCGAAGCAGGCTCCAGGCTCTGAGCTGTCACCATAGAGCCTGACACGGAGCTGGATCCCACGACCCTGGGATCATGATCTGAGCCAAAATCAAGAGTGGGACACTCAACCAACTCAGCCACCCAACTCTCTCTTCATGTTCAAATACATATTTTAATATGGTCTAATGCACACAAGATTTACCATCTTCGCCATTTTAAAGTGCCTGGTTCAGTGGTATTAAGTACATGTGTATCGCACAACCATTACCAGGATCCATCTCCAGAATTCTTTTCAGCTTCCAACACTGAAGTTCTGTCCCCACGAAACAACTACCTCTCCCTTCCCCTTTCTGCTCAGCCCCTGGCAGCCCATTTTACTTTCCATCTCTGTGAATATAATCCCTTAGGTACATCCTATATATGATGGAATCACACAGAATTTTCTTTGTGACTGGCTTTCACTCAGCCAATAACGCCAAATAAGGTTTATCTGTGTTGTAGCACGTGTCAGAACTAACTTCCTTTTGAAGGTTGAATAATATTCCACTGCACACCATGTTTTGTTTATCCATTCATTTGGTGGTGGACACTTGGGTTGTTTCCCGCTTTTGGCCAAAATTTTTTTTGAATGTCCTGATGTTTCCTTACAACCTGGCATCAACCGCCTGAGTCCCTGGGAGCCTCCCTTCCTATACTAGTCACCCAAGCATCCTGAAGGCGCTCATATATATATATATATATATATAGTATATATGTCGTATTTTTAACAGCATTCAGAGAGGCTCTTAACACACTTCCTGTGCCCACCCACAGACTTCTATATATCTTTCAGATTGAGCTGGGATCCTGCTTGCTCTAAAGTCTCCCCAGGCTTTCCTCGGCTCAAAATCACCTTTTTCTTCTCTGAAATTCTATAGCAGTTATTGTCAGCAACAATCTTTTTGGAAATGAATTGTGCACTGTTTTATGACATCTCTTCTACTGTCTAGAACTGTTATTGAAACACTTCATTTAACTTTTCATGTTGCTCTCTTCCTGCCCTAACGAGATGATTAACTCCACAAGAGCAGGTGTTGTGTGTTGTGTATCTTTGTACCCCATTGCCTCCCACTCCACACACGTGTTTGCGTGTAAAGTACTCAGAGGGATGTAATATACATGTTTACTCTTTCTTTTTTTAAATGTTTGTTTATTGTTTGAGAGAGACAGAGACAGAGCAGGAGAGGTGGAGGGACAGAGAGAGAAGGAGACACAGAATCAGAAGCAGGCTCCACGCTCTAAGCTGTCAGCACAGAGCACCACCAAGGGCTCAAACTCGTGAAGCGTGAGGTCATGACCTGAGCCCGAGTTGGACGCTTGACCAACTGAGCCACCCAGCAGCCCCATGTTTAATATTTCTGTTTAAAAGTTAGGAACCTGATTGTACTTTAATTCAGTGAAGCAGATGATCAGGAGTCCACTTCCTAAATTATTTTTTCTGTCCTGATTTCCTCATGAATGTTTTGGGGAAAATATGGTTAAATAGAATGTAAGAAATCTTCCTGTTAGCATGCAGGGTTAATGGGCACATTTATCTTTTGAGAGAGGGGAGATTACTATTTAATAAATGTCGTATTTTAAACTTCAGTGTTTCAGATTAAGCATTCTTATATGTGGGTTTGAATTAGGAGTTTGGCAATAATACACACTCTTGGCAGAATGCCTGCAGAGGAGGTTTCCATTTAAACCCATCTGATTAGAAGCTGGCTTGACCTTTTCAGGTCTTAAATCACCAAAGAAAGCTTACCGTTGGGCAGGGGTTCTTTATTTTAACTTTTGCTCATGAACATTGTTACATCTTTGGTATTGGTAAAAATGCCACTTGGTCCGCGTTTTTAATGGGCGTTTTGTTACGGGATTGCTGCCTCTGCACAGTCGTGCAGGGCGTATACAGCCTTTCCTGTTTATTCTGCTGTCTCTTCCCCATTTTCTCCCGAACCAGCAGGCATCAGGAGCCTGTGCAGCTGCAAGTAACAGACACCTGACTCTCAGTGGCTTCAACACACAGTAAATTTTGTCCTCACGTACTAAGAAATACAAAGGCAAGCATTTGGTGGAGCGGGTCGGTCGCTCAGTGATGCCCACAAAGATCTGCGCTTTTTTACGTGCACTCAGCTGTCTTTAGCATCATGTCCGCCAGTTTGTGTTGTCAAGCGCCAAGTGTCCCCACTCAAAGCAAGAACAAGGCGACGGGAGGTGGGGTGGGCGTGTCTCTTTCATCCGGAAAGCAGAAGCTTTCCCAGAAGCCTCAGCAAGCATCGCTTCTGTCTCATTGGCCACATGCGGATCACGTGACCACCCTCGGCTGCAAGGGAGGCTGGTTCAGAACCTGCGTTCCAGGGTCCACAGTGGAGGCCGCAGGGGAGAAGCGGGGGAGGAGGGGATGGTAGTAACGACGGTGGCACCATATACACCTTGCTTGGGAAGACGTCGCCTAGTAGTCGGATTATGCAAGTTACGCAGCTGTTTTTCACATATTAGGGGTTAAGGTATTTGTTGAGTTGGGCAGTGATGTCTGCGTCATGGGGATTTTGGGGTCCTTTGAGTCGGCTTTCAAACTCCTGTGTAAGAAAAAAATCTTCATTTCTCAGTTGGGGCAGAACTATAAAAAAGGGATACAAGCACATGCACACTGTACGCGCGCACGTCGTGTGCGCGCGCGCGCGCACACACACACACACACCCCACACACCATTTGAGGGTAAGATGGCTCCTAAATACTGTGTGTTTTTCCCATGGACGCGAGTATCTTCATCTATAACCACAGTATATTTATCAACGTCAGTACCTTTCATGTTGCAATGCTTTACCATTCATACTCCAGTTTCGTTGGGTTGATTTCATAGTTTTCTTACAGCACCAAAGTACAGGATCCAATCCAAGGGTTGGAGTTACATCTAGTGGTCGTGTCTCTTTAGCTCCTTTGACCTGGAACATTTCCACGGTTGGCACTGGGGTTTTTAAGAGCGCCCCCTTCTCCTGTTGCCTTATGCTAGATTCCTTAGAAGCAGCAGCTTTCAGACTTTATGGTCTCAGGGCCTCTCTTCACTCTTAAAACTTATTGGGCAAGATAAATAAGTAGGAGGGTTATCATGGGCGCATGGTGACCCTAGGTAATGCTGTCATATGATATACAGGACAATTGCGAAGAGACTAAATCCTAAGAGTTCTCATCAGAAGGGAAGAAAATTAGCATATTCCTCATTCAAAACCATATTGACCCCCAAACACTTTCGTTTTTGTAGGTTATAGCTATTGATATGTACCATATTAGAGATTAAAACAAAATTAAAAATGTTTTTCATTCATTTCAAATAACAATAATAAACCCTTTACGTGTTAACATACTTCTATGACAAAGAACTATTTTCCAGAACAATAAAAGCTATTTAGTGAAAAGAGTAGCGATGTCTTACATCGTCTTTTTAAATGAGTTTTAATAGAAAACAGATGTTCCTTTCTGTGAGCACTTGCTGTCCGTGTGCATATTTTAGATGAAGTTTATGAGGAAAGTCCCACTACGTGCAGATACGTGGTTGGGAAAGGGAAGAACATTTTAATAGCCTTTTCAGAAAACTGTAAATATTCTTCGATACCACACCACAACTTGATAAATGGTACTTTTCTTTAAGATGAGTTGCTATGTGGGGGTGCCTCGGTGGCTCAGTCAGCTAAGCTTCCAACTTCAGCTCAGGTCATGACCTCACAGTTGGCAGGTTTGAACCCCACGTCGGGCTCTGTGCTGACAGCTCAGAGCCTGGAGCCTGCTTCGGATTCTGTGTCTCCCTGTCTCGCTGCCCTTCCCCCACTCACATTCTGTCTGTCTCTCTCAAAAATAAAGAAACATTAAAAAAAAATGAGTTGCTATGTAAAATCTGAAACCATATCAGCGAACATTTCCTATTATCTTACATTAAAATTCACTCATCTATCTTGTACCTCGAATTGATGTTTTACCCATGCACGATACTAACGTTGGCCATTTGGAGAATGCTGGTTCATTAGGTAGGTAGATCTTCCACATGTTGACACACTTTATTGTACACTATCCCCAAATCACTTCTATATAAACATCACAGCTGATCTCGTTAGAAAAGTCTTTTAAGTACTGGGAAACTGTCAAGCTCAGTGCCAGATAACAAGTTCTCCAAAACTCTAATTGCATTTTATCTTGAAAGCTTGATTTTATCATTTCATTTTCCTTGAAGTGAGAGGCTTACTTTGTTCATTTTCAAGAAAACATTTTCTGTATACCTAACGCTGAGGAACCACAGTGTGTCTGTTTTTCTTTCCAGCAAACATGTTCCAGGAGCCGAGAGGCTAGTTGGGCTTGCAACTCAAACAACCCAGCAACCGAATGAGTGCTTTTCATCGCTGCTCTTGGGTTTGCAGGGAATGATAGAGAGACTCAAGATTGAAGATTAAGTACAAGTAATACCTTTTTCAGGCTTCATTAAGGACATTCTTAAGCAAAACGGGCCTTTTCTCTTCTTTCTTCTTCCCTTCCCGCAGGGTGTAGTGGTGAACAGTACTAGCACAAGTTGGTACCGCTGCCCTGGTTCATTCACCAGCACTTTACCCACCACTGCTTTGTCTCATCCGTGCAAATATCAACACAGCGAAAAGGGCAAATAACATCTTGGTAGTATAATGAAAATAGTTTCAGGGTGCCTGGGTGGCTCAGTAAGTTAAGGGTCCAACTTCGGCTCAGGTCATGGGTTCGAGCCCCATGTTGGGCTTTATGCTGACAGCAGAGCCTGGAGCCTGCTTCAGATTCTGTGTCTCCCTCTCTCTCTGCCCCTCCCACTTTCACACTTTGTTTCTCTCACTCTCAAAAATAAATGAACATTAAAAAAGAAAGAAAGAAAAGAAACTAGTTTCGACACTGCAGAACCTGGAAAAGACCCTGCAGGACCATGATTTGAGAACCGACTACTTTGATGACAGTGTGGCATCGGCCTGATGGGCATTTGGAAGCATCTGTTCACTGTTGGCTTTGCCCCTTTCTCTTTATGCATTTCTTGGCCTGGGTGACATTAACTGAGATTTTTTTGCATTAAAGACTTGATCCTTTCCCCCTCACCTGTAATTTTATCTCCTCTAATATTGCAGTGAGTAGGTAAGGTCTGATTCATATCTTCATCTTAAGAGAAGAGAAAATAGACCCAACCTTGATATACACCAGGCTCAGGTGGTTTGCTGTAGCTGAACGTATGAAACAGTCCGTAATGATTTGCAAGTTAGAATATCACTGACTCTCTTCTTATTTAATGCCCCTGTGTTCAACTCTTTTTTTTTTTAATTTCTTATGTTTTATTTCTGAGAGAGAGAGAGACAGCGTGAGCAGGGGAGGGTCAGAGAGAGAGGGAGATACAGAATCTGAAGCAGGCTATGAGCTAGCTGTCAGCACAGAGCCCGACGCAGGATTCGAACCCACAAAGTATGAGATCATGACCTGAGCCGAAGTCGGACGCTTAACCGACTGAGCCACTCAGGCACCCCTGGGTTCAACTGTTAGTAAAAGACTGGGAATTGAATCAAGTATTTCAAGAGGATAGAGTGTTTGGTGCTAATGTCTCAGCCACTCAGGCAGGCTGCTGGAAAGGTGGCTCTGAGTTCTAATGAAATCTCCATCCCGGTAATGGCCCCTGCTTCTCTCCTGCCTCCTTTTTGTGGAGTGGGGACCATAGCTTTCCTCTCCAACTCCAGATGAGGCTGACTGGCCATCTTTGTGGTAGCGTCAGCGCTCTTAATTACCTGCGGCAGGCCAAGAGGCGGAAAGCGACAGAGCCATCAACACTTGAACAACACGTGTCGGCACTGATTAGCGCGACTGCTTAGAGCGAGGACTAATGAGGCCGAGGTCACGGACGCAGCCCAGGTAGCCCGGCCACCCTCCGAACGGCAGCCTCCGCCCAGGCAGCTGCCTCGCAGATGCTCATGGCCTTCTGGAAGGGGGCCGGGGAGGCGCGAGCCAGCAGTCAGCATGGGCTCCTTTTGTTTAACTCCAAACAAAATAAAAACAGGTTCTCTAATGCACCACCCCCTGCGATCCCTCTCTAGGAATATCAGACTTAATTATTCAAATTTAATTTGTTAGCCATTTGGTGGTTTAATTTTTTAAAAACCTAATGATTTATTAGCATTTTTATAACAAGCAACATTTAATATCTATTAATGAGAGTTCAAATGGATCAACTATTTAATTTCTTAATGAAATGCATCAGAAAAGTATTGCTTAGAAGAAACTCCATACCGCGAGCGTGTTCTCGGCATGTTTGGTGACCTTGAGTCCTCCGTGCTACTGGAGGAGGCAGGAAGGAAGGGGAGTCCAGTGCCCCCCACCCGCAGCCCTGGCTTCTGAGAGGCAAGCAGGGGCTCGGGGAAGGGGTGCAGCGCAGCTCTCCCTTAGCCCACAGATTTCTGGGACCAACACCGACCACGTCGCGGGTTCTGCTCACCCCCCTGTGAGAAGTGCCTGATGAAAATACACACGCACGTGGATCCATCCCTTTGCGCCCCGGTGTAGCGCCGTCCTCCCTGGAAGTGAAGTTCCAGCTTGTGCAATAGAGGGAAGAAGGACCCAGCGGCACTGTGACACGCGTGTCCCCTTGCACCCCAAGACGGGGTTCTCCAACGGCAGCGGCACCCCGATTTCAAAGCACATGGCACGTTCTTCCTTGGTGAGGGGGTGCATGGCTGTGGAAAGGACTCAGTGCGGAGCATGCCCCCCCCCCCCCCGCACGGAACCCTCCGGGGAGGCCGCAGGGGGAGGCGGGCAGGTGCCGAGTGCCCAGGCCCCGCGGGTGGAGACGCCAGGCGTGAGCTCCGGGCTCCCCGGGTTGGCGGCCTTGGGTGTGGATCTCAAGGCCAGAGCGGATCCCAAGAGTCGATCCCAGGACCCTGCAGGGAGGGGCAGCCTGCCGCCTTGGAAACCCCGTTTCACTGAGGAGGAGGAGGAGTTGTTTCAGGTCCCCGGGGCGCGGCCGGGGAACCAGAACGGCAGCAGGTTTGCGGGGGGCGGGGCGGGGGAGGGAAGCTTCTAGGCTCCTGAAACGCGAGCCTGGAGCCTTGACCCACCCGAGTCCGACGGCACCGGTGAGTCCGCCTTGGTGGGCGGGCCGCAGGGCACCGTTGTCACCGGAGACATATGGACGCGCGCTCTGCGGAGAAGGGGCGCGCAGGTCAGGGCCCCCCCAGGCGGCGAGGCGGACCCGGGTGAGGACACCGGCTTCCCGCCTCCAAGGCCTGGCTGGGATCCTGGGCTAAGCGCCACGCGGCCCCCGCGCTCCGTGGCTGCCCGCCGTGGCCGCAGGTCCAGCCTTCGCTCTGCCGTGCGGAGCCCGGTGCTCCGGCCTCGCCGGCGTCTGCGGGGTTTCTGGAACCGTCCATCGAGGCCGCGCTGCCGCACGTGCTGCTCCCTCCTGGACCCGCGCTCCCTTCCCGGGACATCCGGTCGCCCCCCTCGCTGCCCCTCAGGGAGGCCTCCCCTGCCCCCCTGCCCTCTCGGCAGCCCACCCCCAGTCTCCACTGCGCGCCATGTCCTTCCGTCTCACAAGGTGGGAAGGTGCTACAGATTGCATTCACTACAGCGAATGTGCTACTGAACCGCCTACTTAGAAATGATTAAGAGGTCAATTTTAGGTTATGTGTGTTTTCACACAACAAAGAACAAAACCGAAACCAGCCACCCCCGCCTCCACGTGTGGTCACCAGGGGGTGACGTAGGGGGTGACGTAGGTGGTGAACCGTCTCCTGAGTTTGGGTGACGTTCTGAAGTGCCCACCCGACTTTACCCCCCCCCCCCCAGCCCCTTGCTCTAATCACCCCCTGCCTGGACATCCTTGCAGCCAACTCAAGAAATCCGAGCAGCACACATTCAGCGTCTTCTGTGTGCTTCGGTTCCTCCGGATGCCGCGGCCCCGCCTGAGTGCCTGGGACCGTGTCAGGGGCACCTTTCCTGTTTCACCCAGCTTCCTTAGGACCCGGTCGTGCAGACACCTGCTCTGAACGTGCCCCCCTCCCCCCCGGGCCTCCCGCCCAGGGCTTGGCCAGGTGTCTTGCTCGTGTGGCATAAATAGAATTGCAGTGCGGCTGTGCACGGAACCCGGGTGGCTCTGGAGCCCTCGCTCTAGAGAATTCGACGCAGAGCACCATTTCTATTATCACTTAGTAATTGGAGTTTTGCGGGCTTGGAATTACTGCTAATGGAAAGCAAATGGGCTAAGAATCAAGAAATAAGCACTTGAGCAACCAGCACCACTCAGTAAAGCAAAGAGGCTATTGTGCTGCTTTATGGGGATAGAGATCATCATTTGTGGAAAGATTTGCAAACACCTCACCAGCCCGGACAGACGGCCCCACTAGGCTATCTCGTGGCCCTGCCCTCCCTGCCCCTTGTGGCATGATTTTGCCCGAGGGCCAGGACAGAGATTGTGAGTTTGCCTTTTGCTTTCTCTCCGGCACCCAGACTGCAGACGCTCTCAGAACCCAAAACATGTCCTTACGCTTTCCCCTTAGACCTCCTCGGCTCTGTCGCCGGCCGCAGCCCAGAGGACAGGCAGTGACAGGCCTGGAAGGGGGCCGCTGGGGGCGAGGAGCCCGGGACAGCGGCTCTTGACTCAAGGAGAGCAAAGTGGCTGTGAAGAGTGACGCTTCCCGGGGTTTGCTGACCCGCGGGCTCCAAGCTGATCTTGCCTTTTCTCCTCCGTGGGGTGATGTCAGCCGTCATACATTTACATGAGGGGCCTTTTCTCCGCAGATCACGCCACCCCCTTCCCAGCGGCTAAAAGGCAATTTAATATGCAGAAGTTCTGCTAGAACAGCATTAGGTTATGACATGAGGAAATGAAAAAAAAAAAAAAATAACAACAAAAAAACCCAAGCCCAGTCTGCCCTTCAGGCGCCCCCCTGAGAGAGGGCACTGCTGGGGGCCAAGGACAGAGGAGCGCTAAGCCGCTTCACTGTCTGCGGAAGCCCGTCAAGACTCACGCGAGTTCTCATGGTCAAGGTGGTCTGAGGGCTCGAGGGGCTGCGGCGTTCCACTCCCTGGTGCTGGGGGTGCTCGGGACACGTCCAGACAGCCTCTGGGTGGGGAGAGAGGAAGCAGCCCTAACTCTGCGGCCTAGGCCCTCAGAAAACGTGCCTCCACTCACTCACCGGCGACTCCCTCACTTAGCCATTAAATGTCACTGCAGCCCGTTGGCACAGGGGAGAGAATCTACATCGAGCAGTAAAAAAGGTGATGAAATGGAAGAAGTTGTGAAATGACATTTTTTTTCCAGCGGGTCTGTCATATCTCCTGCATGGAGGAAAATTGCTTTCTGTAAATCTTGGTCCAACAGAACAAAACACCTATTTCTTTCCAGTTGGGGAGACAGCCATTCTCATCGGCATAATGAAGGTATTGTAAGCTGTGACTTTTACAAAGTCTGAGGGAAACCAATCTGCGATCTTGACAGATATGATCTTTCCGGGATGCGCTGTGCGTTTACGGTGGCGAGAGACCTCAATTAATTTATGAGTGAGGACAGTGGGATGTGACCCCTTGTGTGTAGTCTAGGTGGAGCCGTCCCTGTCTGAATTTATGTTCTGGTAATTTAAAAAGATTTATATTAAGCTTTTCTTTCATTTTGAGAGTAGATTAAAATTCTAATGGAAACCATTTGTATGCATTTGTTGAATTGAATAGTATTTATGGCTGCGTTAAAAAAATGCTGCAAAATTCTGCTGATAATAAAGTCAGTGAAGCAGGAATAAGTGTAAAAACAGGAAGGGAAGACTCAATAGAGACCGTACTGTATTATACAAGCGTAATGAGGGAGAGAAGCCGAGCAGAACGGGGCAGGGATAAGGCCCCCGAACGGGATAGTTTTCCTTATTTAGTGTAAGGTGTTAGAGTCCTTTTATGACTTGACACCAAATTTAAATTTAGAAATAAGCCAGGTTGGTCCTCGCAGACCCCGGGGCCATTTGCCCTTTCCTGTCATTCTTGAACTCAGGCCAGTGTCCGGTACCCATGGCAGGGAAAGAAAAGCTAGGCAGTGTCTCAGAAAGGTGCTGAGCCCAGGCATCTCGTGGGGGTCAGGCACAGACCTGAGCGCAGGTGCGTGGTGCCGTGCGTTCTGGGCAAGGCCAGGGACGTCCTGGTGCGTGGCTCTGTCGGTGTGCCCCAGCACCCACATTCACGGCCGTGGCCACCTGACCAGTGTCTGGATCGGGGGGCCGCTGGGGTCGCCTCCACAGCGAAGGGCAAGGTGCTTTGTCAGTGGTCTTTCCTCGGCCTCCTGGGGAAGGAAAGCCAGTGACACATCGATCTTGGACCACAGCATCCACGCAAAGGCAGCCAGGGGAAGGCCCTCTCGTGTCCCCTTTCCCAGGGGAGGGAGGTAGGAAGCACCCTGGGGCACCTTAGTTGTCCGAAGTGCAGAGAAGCTTGGCGATCTGTCAGCATCCATCGCAGAGCCGAGAGAGAGGGGTGCGGGGAATCGTGTGTTCTCTCAGAAAGGACAGCCCCGATCGCGTGTTGGGAGTCAGGCAACGCCAGGCATGATGGTTAAAGGCGATAAGTGAGGAGAAAATGGAAATTTCCTGCGAGCCTGCGCTGCTCTGCTCCTGGGTCGTCGTTTATACTCCGGGTGGTAAGCACGTTCTCTCGCAGAGCCGCCGGATGTCATAAAACGCCTTACGGTGCATTAGAACAGAGCTGAGCATTAGCGCACTTTACCGCTGCAAAGTGGCAGTGCCGTCCCCGGGAGCCTGCATGAAATGCAGGAGTGTCTTAAGAAAGTACTGGTTTAATTTTCCCTCACAACTGCACCAAAGCTGGAAATGCAGGAGTTTGGCCCAGGCGTTTGCAGGGGGCACAGAACACCCCCGTGCGGCCCAGAGCACAGGCCTTCCCGGCCCCGCCAGTCCAACCGGCCTCAGAGGCTGGCGCTTCTATTCTGTATAGCACCTGTCCTGTCTGTGAGGCCAGGAAATGGGCCTCTCTGGTCAACCGTGTACCCTCGGCATCTAGCACAGGTCTTGACACACAGGACATACATGGTGAGCTGAACCATTATGTTCGAGGCCCCACGGGAGCTACAACACAGAGTCAAGGTCCCTGCAGGTAACAGGCTAGAGGCTTGAGCCAGAGCGGGAAGTGCTGGCCTGAGCTCAGTGTAAATCTTAAGTTTCAGTGACTGGTCACAAGTTTTCAAAATTTACTTTTCTATCAACTGCTCTTAGCCTCCAATATTACCGCACGGCTCTATATAATTCAATAGAACTCCTTCAAGCCAGTTGCTACAAGCTTTACGGACTTTGTCATCGTGCGATTGCCGGACCAATCCTAGAAAGCAGGTGTCATTATTGTCATCTCATTCAGAGATGAGAAGGCAGCCTTGGGGAGATGTAAGAACTTGCCAGTTGTCACGTGATTGCTAAGTCAGACAGGTAGAATTGGGGTTCGCATTTGAATCTCAGCCCAGTTCCCTCTCATGTCTTCACCTGCTTCATGACTATTCACTGGACATCTGAGCCTGGCATCGTGCTGAATGGAGGTGGCGGTGGGGGTGTGTGTCACGGTACATTGACTCTGCCCTAAAGAAGCTCATAAACTATTAGGGAAAGCTCATTTGTACACACAAATTATCACCCAGAATACAAGCATTCTGAGAGTGGAGTAGACGGAAGTACCCTTAGCCACTCTAACCCACAGGGGAGGTAGTAGATGGAGGAAGGGTTTCCAGAGGAGGGATACTTCAACTAGTTCTTGGAACACGAACGCTTCTTGCCAGGACAACCACAGAAAGAGCAAGAGTGGAGGGTCTGTGCTCAGACAGCGAGGCTGTCCCGGAACCCCCTTCCACCATAAAGCTCAAACTCACTACCCCTTGTCCACAGCACTTTCAACCTCTTTTATTTTTTTGTTTTCCATAGAAGTCAACACATACAACATACGGCATGTGGATAGGCTGGTCCTCCCAAATGCCCACGTTCTAATCCTCAGAAGCCAGGAATATGTGAGCTCCTATGGCCAAACAGACTTTGCAGATGGGATTAAGTTAAGGATCTTGAGATGGGAAATTACCCTGGCTTATCTGGGTGTGCCTGATGCACTCAGGAAAGTCCTTGTAAGATGGATGAAGATACACGTATGTTCAGAGAGAAGAGAATGAGCTTCAAAGCTGCCTTTGAAAATGGAGAAAGCCACTAGAATACGAGAGGCCAGCAGTCACCACTAGATGCTAAAAAAGGCAAGGAAATGGACTCCCACCTGGAGCCTCGAGAAAGAACCAGTCCTGCTGATGCCTTGACTTTAGTCTTCGAAGACTTGTTTTGGATTTCTGACCTCCAGAACTGTAAGGGAATCAAGTGTGCGTTGCTGTAAGCTACTAAGTGTGGGGTGATTTGTTACAGCAGCAATAGGAAGCTGATCCAGCTCATCTCTGCGTGTGTTCATGTTTATTAACTGCTTCTACTGGAGATGAACTCCATGAGGCCTGGACTTTGTCTACTGTCTTCACTGTTACATTCTTAGTGCCTCGGACAGAGTGTTGAATGAACAAAGACGCAGAGGCAGTGCAGGAGGAGAGACCGCTGTGGGGCATAGGGCGAGGGGAGGCCCTGAGGTGTGAAGGTCAAGGCGTGCTCTGCAATAGCAGGTGAGCTGAAATGGGACAGGTGGGGGCCTTGGAGATGTTGGAGGAGTTGATTCTGCAGCATTTATTCTGCAAGGGAAGAGCTGGTGATGGGTTTTATGTAGAATGAGAGCACGATAATATTTGCTTATTGCTTTTTAAGTAATTTTTGAAGTCATTTTCCCTGTTTATTGTTAATAATTGGAGATACATAGAGACATGGGCAAAAAAATAAAAATCACCCATAATCTCATTTCCTAGAGAAAGCCATGCGTAACCTCCTAATTTTTTTTTTTTAATGTTTATTTGTTTTGAGAGAAAGAGACAGACAGAATGTAAGTAGGGGAGAGTCAGAGAGAGAGGGAGACACAGAATCTGAAGCAGGCTCCAAGCTCTGAGCTGTCAGCACAGAGCCCGATGTGGGGATCGAACCCACGAACCATGAGATCATTACCTGAGCCCAAGTCAGACGCTTCACCGACTGAGCCACCCAGGCACCCTAGCCATTGTTAACACATTAGTTAGTGTGTCTCTTCAAAATTGAGATTATATTTTATATACTATTTTGGAACTTGCTTTTTTCCTTTAATGTGAATTTTACCATGTCATTATTCTTCTAAAAATATGGCATTTAATGACTACATCGTATTCTCTCATACAAAAATAACTACATTTATTTAACTGATTGTCTCTAACTGGACAATTCATTTATTTCTCCAACAATTTGTTATTAAAAGTAATAACAGTCGTGCCTGGCATATAGGGGGCATGCAATATTTGTTGAATAAATGGATGGATGAATAATTTCAGGACACTGTCATGCATAAATCTATATGTCTCTGATTGTTTCTGTAGGAAAAAGATTCTTACAAGTGAGTGTCGGATCAAAGGATGTATTATTTTTTTAAAATGGCTTTCAATACATATGGCCAGATTGCCTTTCTAAAAGGTTACAAAAATTACAACCCCACTAGTAATATTTGAGTGCATAATTTCACTGCACTGATGGTGGTATTGTAATTTTTTAAGCCCTTACTTGTATGTTAGAAAAGTTACCATGGGGACAGGTAGGCAGTAGTTAAGGGGTCTTGTGAAGTTCAGGCAAACAATGGTAACAACCTTAACTGTAGCCATGGAGGTTATATGAGCAAGGAGATCTGAGCCCTGTGTAGGACGCGGAATAAATAGGACTTGAATGCAGAAGGTTGAAAGGATGTTAGAACGATTCTCAGGTTTCTGCCCGGGTAGAGTATTGGTTGGGATTTTCTGTTGCCAGTGACAAGAAACCACTCTGATTTAGTTCACAAGGCTTATTGTAAGGCTATGGAGCAAACCAGAGTCAGAGCTGAGGCAGAAGTCTCCAGAAACACCGGGATCCCAGCACCATTCAGGAATCCAAGAGGAAGAGAGGAATGCACAATACCTCCTCGGGCCCCCCGCCCCAGGATGTGTCTGCTCTTGAGTGTCACATTCCTTAAGCTTCCAATTCCACGGAGAAACGTTAATCTGGTCCACTTTGGGTCAATGATCTAGCCTGTGGCCAGAGGCAGAGGGACCTCTTCACAGACAGCCTACCAGAAGAGAGAAGGGTCTATGGTGTTACTGGCAGCAGACCATGTGAATCAATGCCCGGCACGTAAACATTCATGGCCCCGCTGGAATGGGGATGGAGCTAGTACAACGGAAAAATCTGGGGCAGTGTTTTTTTTTTTTTTAGAAGATGTGCCTTCTTCACTCCCTACATCCCTTTTCTTCAGCTCAAAGCAGAGGGGACATTTGAGGCACAAGATACAAGGAGCCTGGGACACAGAACTAGCGCGTGGAAAGGCTGGCTGTTGAAGTGGAGTGCTACATGAGTGAGAAATAAAGGTTGAGATCGCCACACCATTGAAATGTTGGGGTTTATTTCTTACTACTGCTAATTTAATGACCTCATAAACACCTCCGGATACTTGTTTCATAAAGGGCTGAGAAGAATTAAATGAGCAATGGGTGAAAGAGTAGCATGATTTTTTAAAAATGATTTTTAATGTTTATTTACTTTTGAAAGAGAGAAAGAGTGAATGAGCGGGGGGAGCAGAGAGAGAGGGAGACACAGAATCTGAAGCAGGCTCCAGGCTCCAGGCTCCAGGCTCAGTCAGCACAGAGCCAGATGCGGGGCCCGAACCCACGAACCGCGAGATCATGACCTAAGAGAAAGTCGGACGCTTAACCGACTAAGCCACCCAGGCGCCCCAAGAGTAGCATATTCTTAAAGACACCGGAAATAATCCTGCAATTCTACTTCTAGGTAACTGCCCAAGAGTAATAAAAACATATATTCACACAAAAACTTGGGTCTGTGGGTACATAGCAGCATCATACATAATAGCCCCAACAGGGAAACAACATAATGTCCATCCACTGATGACTGGATAAATAAAATGTGGCCTCTCTACATAATACAGTTCAGCAATAAAAAGAAATTAAGTATTGATCCATGCTATAATACGGATAAACCTTGAAGACACTATGCTAAGTAAGAGAAGCCAGTTACAGAAGACCACATAGTGGAGGAGTCTGTTTATAGGAATGTCCAAAAATAGACAAATCTACAGACAGAAATAGATTAGCTGCTGCCGGGGGTGGGAGTGGGGGGGTTAGGTTGAAGGAAATGGGGAAATGACCACTAATGGGTGTGGAGTTCTTTTTGGAGTAATGGGACCGTGATGAAAATGTTCGAAAATTGATGGTGGTGACGTTTGCGCTGCTCGGTGAATATACCAGACTGAATTGAACACTTGAAGTAGGTGGCTTGCATGGTATGTGACTCTTTCTCACTAAAGCTCTTGCTTTTGTAAAAAAGACAGCCACGCAGGGGATAATCACACAGTGAGGCCACGATGAAAACAAACAGCTCACCCGGCAGCTCTTCTCCCAAGTGCCCGTGTCCCGAGCACAGCAGCGGCTCTTGGGGCTCAGCTCTCCGAGACTAAGCCCAGTACTTGCTTTACGTAGAGGGCGAAGACTCTGGCTTCCAAGGAGAGCAGAGCTTTGTTTCCAGGCGATGTACGAATATGAAGGTCAAAGACGAGCTGACCGAAGGCCAATCCCCAAACAGTTCAAGGGGACTGTTGCTCTCTGCTGGCACAGGTTTTACAAATAATGCGACAGAACCGGAGACACTGGAATGGGGGGCGGTGGGGGGGGACTGCGAGGCACAGAATGAGTTTGGCAATATCCAATATCCAGGGCACAGAAGGGAGGTTTGTGTGGGCTCGCGGAGTGTGTAACCAGGTTAGGGACAGTTGAGCTGAGCGCAGGTCAGACGCCCGTCAGAGGCTCTGAATGCAAAACCGTTCTGAAAAGCATAAAGTGCTCTCCGATGTGAGCTGCTAACGGGATGTGCGGAAAAATTATTTTCATTTGAATGGAAGGAGAGAAATAAACAAACAAAAGGAAGCCAGAAGGCTTTTCAGGTATTTAACCGTGAATTTGTACTTTGAACGGAGAGGAAGAAAACAGAATCCATAATGACGATTAGAAACTTATCATTGGTTACCAGCAGAGACCAAAACCTGGCCTTAATCTCGGCGGGACTCTGCTTGCCCCAGTCAATGAATCAGGGACTCTTAAGCCCTCTGTTGTTGAGCACACTTGAACCCTGAGCCTCAGCCTCCCTCCTGGGCAGCCTGCCCCACCCTGGTTTCTGAAGCTCAGGGCAGAACCGTGCTGAAGACGAGCTTGTTTAAGAGATTTCCTTTTGCGGGGAGCACTTGGGTGGCTCAGTCAGTTAGATGTCCGACTTGGGTTCAGGTCATGATCTCTTGGTTCCTGAGTTCGAGCCCCACATCAGGCTCTGTGCTGACAGCTCAGAGCCTGGAACCTGCTTCGGATTCTGTGTCTGCCTCTCTCTCTGCTCCTCCGCTGCTCATACTCTGTCTCTGTCTCTGTCTCTCTCTCTCAAAAGTACATAAACATTAAAAATTGAGATTTCCTTTTTTTAGTTTTATTTATTTTTTGAGAGGGAGAGCAGACAGGGGAGGGGCAGAGAGAGGGGGACAGAGGACCCAAAGCGGGCTCGCCACAGGCTGACAGCAGCAAGCCTGACATGGGGCTCGAACTCATGAACCACAAGATCATGACCTGAGCCAAAGTCTGATGTTCCACCGACTGAGCCATCCAGGTGCCCTAAGAGATTTTCTGCTCTGTGGCTTTTGTCTTCAGGTGCTCCAGACTCTGATGGACTGCAGATAAGGAAACCTGAAAGATTTCTGCCAGAAGAGGGAGGCATACAGCATCGATAGGGAAGTTCAAGTTTGATGAAGAGAAGAAAGGCTGGCCTTGCTCCAGAAAGCACACGATTTTATTCGTTTTGTAGTCTTTTCTCTTGAAGAAACACTTCTTGCTGCCTTTCTTGGGGAAGAATTCCTCTATTTTATTATGAAAGAAGGAAAGAGCACAAGCCTGGTGGGCCTTCCCATATTCCTGCAATGTGTCAGGTCAGTATTATTTTATAGATGAGGACACTGGACATGGATGTTTATTAGCCCTCCGTGGGCCCATGTCAAACGCAGCTCTGACCTCCAAGTTCATTGTCTTTCCATCGCTCCCCACAGCCTCCCAAGAAAAATGGCTTCCCCTTGCCCCCCTTGTCCAGGAAAAAGGAGTTTCCTTGTTTCCTCTGGATGGGAAATGGCGGGAATAAAATTA
This sequence comes from Hyaena hyaena, assembly GCF_003009895.1. Classification (NCBI taxonomy): domain Eukaryota; kingdom Metazoa; phylum Chordata; class Mammalia; order Carnivora; family Hyaenidae; genus Hyaena; species Hyaena hyaena. The sequence continues at coordinate 519,562 of NW_024081010.1, forward strand.
CCATGTTCTAACAGGTAGTTCGTTCATGCTCCTGGCTGCACTGAATTATTATTTATTTTTTTATTCTTTTTTAAAAACTGAGTCAGAGAGAAATATTTTATTTTATTTTAAGTTTATTTACTTACTTATTTATTTAGTGAGGGCACAGGCAGCGGAAGGGCAGGGAGAAGGAGAGACGACCTCAAGCAGGTTCCGTTCCATCAGTGCACGGGCTGACATGGGGACCGAACCCAAGAACTGTGAGATCATGAGCTGAGCCACAATCAAGAGCCAGACACTTAACAGACTCAGCCATCCAGGCGCCCCTGAATTATTATTTTTCAAAGTTAATTTATTTAATTTTTTAGTAATCTGTATACCCAACGTGGGGCTCAAACTCACACCCCTAGATCAAGAGTTGCCGGCTCTTCTGACTGAGCTGGCCGGTGCCCTGCCCTGAGTTGTTTGAATCCAGCTCCTCAGCCTCAGGCACCCTGACCTTCAGAACGCTTACTTATGGCTTATTTTCCGGTGCGAGCTGCGAGTAAGGCTGATGTCTCTCTTCTGCAGTGACCTCAAACCCTGAACCTGGCAAGAGCTGGAGGGAAGCTGTGGAATGGGATTCACGCTCAAGGTTTGCCATCCGAGGTCCCCACTGGGATAAAACGCCACGCGGGACTCCAGATTTTTGCAGGAAACCAGGGGCACTGACATCAGTTTGTTCCAGCGGCTTTTCTAGGACTCGAGTGTGTGTTAGAAGAACGTAAGGTGCTGTGTGCTTAGTCACCAGGTTTGAGCTGGTCCATTTGCTACATGGAGGAAAGGCTTCTCATTCACTGAGATTCAGAGTGTGACCAGGTCTTTCACGTGTTTACGGTCCCCAGCCTGCCCCCCACGGCGTTTCTCCAGTGTGGGTGCTTATTTTTGCTTCCCTAAGCCACTGCATAAACATTTCAAAACGTTTTTTTTGGAGTGTGGTTTTAAAATAAGTGTTCTTAAAATTTTTTGAGGGGGGGGGCCAAGGCACCCCTCTGAAAATCTATGGACCCTTTTTCAGCATTATATATATATAATAATATATATATATCAAATATATATATATTTGAGAGAGAGAGAGAACACGCATGCACAAGCAGCAGGGGGCAGAGAGAGAGGGAGAGAGAGAATCTCAAGCAGGCTACTCACTGTTGGCCCTGATGGGGGGTTTGATCTGACAAATTGTGAGATCATGACCTGAGCTGACACTAAGAGTCTGACATCTAATTGACTGAGCCACCCAGGCGCCCTCAGAATAATATTTTTAAATGCATAAAATAAAATACACAGGGTTACAATGGAAACCAATTATATTGTTATATAGTTATCAACATTTTTTTAAAAGCTCATTTGTGCTAGAGTAAATGCTGTTTTTTTAAATTAATGAGTTAGATAAGATCTCACATAGGTTTAATACTATAATTTTGAAGTAGTGATAAATATTTAAGGATAATAATATTTAAGGATAAATTAAGGATAAATATTTCAAGATACGTGTAGCAACTCACAACGGAATAAGAACATGTGATTTCTGGGGGGAACAAACCACAGCAACTGACACTGTGATTCAGCGTCCACACTGCTAGCGAAAGGAAAAGCTGTTTTAGCTGGAGGCTAGTGACAATGAAGATGTAATTGTCTTCCTACCTGAGCTGTGGGGTCCCCCTGAATTCACAGGCCTCCTTTCAGCAATGGGAAAGCTCAGCTTTTTCCACTCAAGAATTTTTAGGGAAACAACTAATTGAGTATTGCTGTTCCAGACCAGGTTGATTTCTCTTGTTCTGTGCAGCTTCAGAATTCTTTCCTTGGTCTTTTGAACACCTTTCCTTAAAAAACATTTTTTTTAATGTTTTATTTATTTCTAGGAGAGAGAGAGAGAGAGAGAGAGACAGCGTGGGCAGGGGAGGGTCAGAGAGAGAGGGAGTCACAGACTCTGAAACAGGCTCCAGGCTCTGAGCTGGCAGTCAGCACAGAGCCCGAAGCGGGGCTCGAACCCACGAACCGCGAGATCATGACCTAAGCGAAAGTCAGATGCTTAACCGACTAAGCCACCCAGGCGCCCCAAAAAACAATTTTTAAAAAATGTTTTAATGTTTATTTCTTTTTGAGAGAGAGAGCGAGAGAGAGAGCAAGAGAGCGTGAGCAGGGTAAGGGCAGAGAGAGAGGGAGACACAGAATCTGAAGCAGGCTCCAGGCTCTGAGCTGTCAGCACAGAGCCCTATGTGGGGCTTGAACCCACAAACTGTGAGATAGTGACCTGAACTGAAGTCAAACTCTTTAACTGACTGAACCACCCAGGTGCCCCTAAAAAATTTTTTTTTGATAAAAAAAAAACTTTTTAAAATGTTTTATTTATGAAAGAGAGAGAGAGAGAGAGATAGCATGAGCAGGGGAGGGGCAGAGAGAGGGAGACAAAGAATCCAAAGCAGGCTCCAGGCTCTGAGCTGTCAGCACAGAGCCCTATGTGGGGCTTGAACCCACAAACTGTGAGATAGTGACCTGAACTGAAGTCAAACTCTTTAACTGACTGAACCACCCAGGTGCCCCTAAAAAAATTTTTTTTGATAAAAAAAAAACTTTTTAAAATGTTTTATTTATGAAAGAGAGAGAGAGAGAGAGATAGCATGAGCAGGGGAGGGGCAGAGAGAGGGAGACAAAGAATCCAAAGCAGGCTCCAGGCTCTGAGCTGTCATCACAGAGCCCGACGTGGGGCTCAAACCCACAAACCGTGAGATCATGACCTGAGCCAAAGTCAGACGCTCAACCGACTGAGCCACCCAGCGCCCCTAAAATAATTTTTTAAAATTGAGGCATAATGGATATTTAGCATTGCATTAGTTTCAGATGCATAACATCATGAGTCGATAGTTAAATATCTTTCCTTTTTAAAAAAGCCTTTTACTTCTCTTGGTTCTGTAAATACAACAGGAAATCAGAAATATGCAATATGCAGAAAATGGGAGGGAGGGCAACCTAATATGTGTTGTAGATAATCTCTCGGGAATGGGGTGGCATGTGGTACCCGTTCACCTCTCACTCACGCGCCCCAGGGCTTTCAGCTGTGTATGGTTCCTCATTGTCACGGCCACCTGGACGGTGGGGCTCTCGTGCCCTCTTGAGCCCCTCACCTGCGACGCTACCAGCAGTAGCGTCAACATTTTGCCTGAAGAGCCTCTAGAAGAATTTTGAAACCCTAGATAATCTCTTTTTGGGATACACATTTTTAGATAAACAGCTCAGAACTTCAATTACGAGTTTAAGTCGTTCTAAAAGATTCATTTTCTTGCATATTGTATATTGCCTATCTGGTTTAAAGACATATTTTGTACAAACTTTGGAGTTGCACATTTTGTCTCGTTACATGAACTGGATGACAAAGCCCCTGCTCAAGGTTGCGGTCACACCAATCGGCTAAATCACACTTACTCTTATTAAAAAAATTTAACGTTTATTTACCTTTGAGACAGAGCGCATGCGCGCGTGCAAGAGAGAGAGCACGAGCAGGGGAGGGGCAGAGAGAGAGAGGGAGACACGGAGTCTGAAGCAGGCTCCAGGCTCTGAGCCGTCAGCACACAGCCCTACATGGGACTCCAGCTCAGGAACCCTGAGATCATAATGTGAGTGGAAGTCAGATGCTTAACTTACTGAGTCACCCAGGTGCCCCTGTTATTATTGATGACCATCTCAATTCTGAATTTGAATCCTGACATGGCCAGGGCTCAGATGGAGAGGGAAGCCGCTGGTAGAGACGGCAGGAGGCGATGGATTGTGGGTGGGAGGGGTTCTCGCACCCCCCCTCCTCCCTCCAAACTTCCTCGAAAGCTGTCCTTGCCACGCCCTCAGGGCGTCCTTGGGAGCATTGCATTCTACAATTGCCCCTTTCATGGTGTCCTAGAGATGTGTACATTCCAGGGCGACCCAGAAGAAGAGCGAGGAAGGCCTTACCTTTGTTGGCAGAAGGGACAACTGCAGGCGGGAAGGTCAGGTGAGCACAGTCTGGGACCCATCAAGCTTCGGAAGTGGAGGAAGGACCTGGAAATGCACTCCCTGGAAGCAGCCCACGGCCCCTGAAAGACTTGGCGGACCTTGGTTTCCTGGAAGACTCAGGAAGTGAAGGAAGGGCTTAGTCCCGCGGAGATTAACTCTTTAGACCAAGCAATCGTGATGCAAGCACTTGGCGCTTCGCGGGCGTCATCGGGAACGTCCTGTGTCCAGCACTGTCGCAGCTGCTGGGAGAGGCACGTGACGGGGTCTGCCCTGCCCGAAGGAGCCTTCCTCCCTGGGAGCTCAGCGCAGGTGTGCGGGGGGGGGGGGGGGGGGGGGGGTGTGGGGGGGAGCCACCCGGGGACACCGCGTCCGTGCTGAGACCCGAAGTGCAGAGCGCGGGGAAGGGCACCGCGGGCGGGGGAACCTGCGTGGCGAAGCGTCCCGGGGCCGCCCCGCCAAAGCGCGGGGGCTCGGGAGGCAGGGTCCGCTGCCCGCCTCGCGGGGGCACGGCCACATCCGGGCCACACGCTAAAATTAGCGGCAAGCCTTGAATGACGATCCAGACGTCTCAGCTGGAAGGGCGGACCTGTGACCTCTCCGCATGAGAGGCGCTTATTTATTCCAGCAGCTTTTGACTTTAAGGCGTGTAATCACTGTTGATTAACGAAGCCTCTGACCTTGCAAGAGTGCGAGGTAGGACTGTCTCCAGTTCAGGGAGGCGGAGAGTCAGGGTCCGAGGAGACAAAGCCGTCTGTTTGGTCTGTTTCGGGGGAGCTCCGCCTGGGGGCGTCAGGGGGTCCCGGGGCCCCGCCGCACGTTCCTGCCGCCTTCCAGGTCCTGTCTCGGAGAGTCACCCACCAGGCGCGGCGACAGCCTGTGGCCGACCACCTGCCTCCCCCCCCCCCCCCCCCCGCCCAAGCCCAGGCAGCTGCAGCCAGGCGCGGTTGCCTCTGGGTTTGCTTTTCCTTCCCGAACTTGGCACAATGCAGCCAGTCCCAGGAGGAGGACTCTTTCCCAAGAGGAGGTTAAGCTTTTCCGCTTTAGTTTTAAATAACGACTTGCTTTACTTTGATTCTTTCTTTCTTTTTTCCACTCTGCAGAAAGCAGTGAAAATCCCACAGGTGGGCTTAGCTCTTGCCAAAGGGACAGAGTGCCCAGGCCCTGCAGAGAAGGCGAGGAGGGAGCTGACCCAGCGGCCAGGGAGGTGGGGGGAGACCGCCCCAGACTGGGTCTCCGGTCAAGGGCACGGCACAGCCCCCAGGGAAGGTGGGGGTCGGTGGGGAACGTCAGGAGGGTACCTGGATTGCCGCTTGAACAGAGCACAGGCAGCAGCAATGGCTTTTGCCATTTTGTCTTCTAAAGGCTGTCAGCTGGTGCCCAGCACGCACCCACTTTAATTTCTGGTTTGCTGGAGCAGCTGCCTCTTGGACGAGGGCAAAGCTGAGATCGACCCAACTCCTGGTGGCTGTGCTCACCCGAGTGTGGCAGTCGGAGCCACGCTCTGCCAGGGCCCAGTAGTAGCTCGGGGGCCTGGGGAGGAGGCCTCCTTTGAGCCAGCTAGATGCATCTTTCTCCAGTTGGCTTTCAGGCTGCAGGAGAGCAGGCCTGCCTTGTGGTATCAGCCGGCCAGGTGGGCCACCTGCCGAGTCCTAATGGGGCTGTGGCAACAGACCTGCCGCAGGTGTGAGCCAGGGGTGGGGAAGAGAGATGGCTGGCTGGCGCTTCTGCCTGTCGCCTGCCCTTGATTAGCCACTGCCATGTGCATGCTCGCAAATGGCCCTTTACCCTGTGCCGTCCGGGAAACAGCGGGTCCTGAAATCAAATACGATATCAGTCTCCATTACGTGCCATTCTCTTTGCTCATTTTTAAGACTTAGACAAATATCTCACGGCCCATAATGCAGACCAGGTGCTCCATAACTATCCTTAAACAAATTAGCAAATTAAAAGAAATAGCGCTTGTGGTATCATCGTGCTGGCCTTGGACTCGGCGTCCCAGAAAATAAGGGCAATGTCTTTTTAATAGGCTTCATGAGCCCCTGGCACATTGGGATAGGAATTTTCTAATATTTTGGTGATGATTGTTGATATGCGCCTGTGTTTCTGATCTAAAGAATAATGGGATAGCGGAGCTTGGAAAGTATGAATTGTGTATATTCATAAGGAAAATCAGCACAGAAAATTTGAAGTCAGAGCATCCTGGGACATACACTCACCCGATACAATAGACCTCTCAACCTAGAAAGCCCTTAGGGGACACCTGATTTCTTTCTCTGCCCCAGTTTATGCCTTTATACATATATATATATATAAAGTGAGTGGGAATGTATATCAGCTTCCTAGGGCCGCCATAACAAAGTACCTCGACAGAGTGGCTGAAACAAAAGAAATGTATCGTCTCACAGTTCTGGAGGCCAGAAAGCGGAGAAGGCCCGAAACCTCTGGTAGCTTGGGTTTCTTCTGAGGGCTGTGAGGGAGACACAGTTCTGAGCCTTTCCCCTGGCTTCTGCTGAACTGGCCATCTTTGGTATTTCCTTGGCTTGTAGAAGCATCGTCGTGATCTCTGCCTTCATCTGCCCACGGTGCGTTGTCCGAGTGCCTGGCTGTGTCCAGATTGCCCCCTTTATAAGGTCACTGGTCGAACTGGATTGGGGGACCACCCCATCCACTTTGGTCTGATCTCAGCTTAACTAATTACATCTGCCAAGAGCTTATGCTTTCAAATCAGGTCACATTCTGAGGACTTCAGCATATGCATCTGGTGGGGGACACAGGTCATCCGGTAGCAGCCTTTCCATAACTTTGAGAAGGGAGAGCGAGAGAGACATCTAAGAGCAACTGCATGTGGGGGGTTAAGGGGGTAGGTGGGGGACAGGAAGGAAGTAGAGCAAAAGCGACAGCATTAAGAAGGCAGCCAGAGGCTGCAGTGTCAGAGCAGGGAGTTCGTCACAAGGTTGCCTGCCGCCTTATGTTTGGCTCATTCGTTCATTCATTCATTCATTCGTTCATTCATTCATTCATTCCTGAGCCCCTGCTGTTTGCCGGGCACTATACCAGATGGAGAGCAGGAAGTCTATTTCTTCAATGAGCTTCTCATTTAGCTCATTTATGTGGCTTTTACACTGGTTGGAATGCAATAAAACTACAAATCCAGTTCCTCAGGGCCGGGAGGGGCCTCGAGGCCTTTCTACAAGCCCCTGCCCTGCCTCGGGACTGGCCAGGTTCTGAGGACAGGAATAGAAGTCAACATAACCTAGTTAAGTTAGACAGACGTCTGATGAATCATAAGGTGTCTTTCAGTAACAACATGGGTAACATGCTTTTAAGGACTGAATACAAGCTACTTTACGCACATCCAGGCGGGAGACAGCAGAGCAGACAAAACCTCTGGTATGACAGGGTCTCAGAAGCAGGGTGTGATGGCCGATGCCACCCAGGTATTGACAGGCCAGGACGAACAGGGGGTGACCTGGGATCACCAGCGAGCAGTCCACAGGCTGCACGGACACAGCCGAGGTCAGGCTCAGTGACGGGTCCTCCTGGCGCGCTTTGCTCTCTGAATTTTAAGAGCAAGAAAGTCAAACTGCAGCAAACCCAAAGCAGAAATGAGCAGAGGTTACGAAGGAGTTGGAAGTCGTTTAACTTGTAAAAGAGAAAGGCAAGAAATGCAGAAGCTGGAGCCCATGTTCTCCTGCTCTGGAGGGAAGCTCTTGTAAGCCCAGACCCCCTTCACCTCCTCGGAGGACAGAAGAGGCTGAGACCCCCTCCCGCTCCCGCCCCAGCAGGCGTGTGGGGAGCATCTAGGAAGGTTGTTAGCTTTGTAATCAATAGCCATCTCCTTGGGGCAGTGGGGGCTGCAGGCTACCCCGGGGGCGGGGGCCTGGGCGGGCAGCACTGTGCCTGGCATACAGACTTCCCAGTCCCCAAATTATCCCAGGTTCTCTCGAGATGCTCTCGGGTTGTTACCAAAGCCTAGAACAGGCGCCCCAGCGCCTCTCACCTGGGTCGGCGGCGCCCCTCTCCTCGGAGGCTGGTGTTCCCTTGCATGTTGGGGAAGCCCGGGTATGCCTCCTGGCCCGTCCCCACCGTGGACCCCCTTCACCAGGTGGCACGGGCCGAGGGGGCAATTTGGGAAGCATGCACTGGGTGCGCTGAGCTCAGCCTTGCCTTTCTTTCTCGAGGGAGCGTCACATGCAGGGATGACTACTCCATCCTTCAAGGGGCCAGCTCTTCCCTCGCCTCGGGCCTGGGGACCCACCAGTTGTGGGGGTCAGTATTAGGAAGCCCTCCAGCTCTGATACCTCGCTTATCAGCAATAAGGATGATGGTTTATTCTCCAATTGCCTCTCCACTCTTCACGATCGAATGACTCAGAAATTAGGCAAGAAAGAGGAGTGCTAATTGAGGCAGCAAGAACCACAACGATCTCTCTACCTTTGCCCCCACCCCGTCCCGGAACGCATTCACACTACTGTGGGAGCTCCCCAAAGTACAAATCAGACCACGTTCCTTCCTGCCCCAAATCCCGCGCTGGTCTTTCCCTGCAAATGGAGCAAAACTAAACTCTTCTCCGTGACCCCAGCACCCGGCCTGGGCTTCCCTGCTCTGGCCCAGGTCACTCTCACCCTTGCATTCAGGGCTCCGACCGCAGGATTCCCAAGCCTCGTGGGGCCCTAGGGACTCGGCAGAGGCGTTTCCGCGGTCTGCGGGGATCTTTGTGACAAGCATTCCTCGGCAGGCCTCCCCAGAGAGCCTCCTCTCCCCTCCTGCCCCAGACTAGTCCCTGCCCCCACTTTCCACGGGCTCCTTTTGTTCTCTTGATTAGGGCGTGCACCCCTAATGCCTGCGTCATGCGTCCTCATGGGCTTCTCGCCGGCTCCCTCACCACCACCGGGAGCCTTCCGACCAGAACAGGGATCTGGTCCCTCTCCCTTCCCTTTGCAACTTTGGCGCCGCCAGGCACAGAGTAGTCGCTCATTAAATAGCCAGGTGGTGACTCAAAGAGGGGAGTGTCAGGGAGAAGCCGCAGGATCGCCCCCCGCTAGTGAGTGTGCGCCCTGGCGCTGCTCACTGGCCTCTCCTTTCCCCCTTCCTTCGTCTCTAACGAAGCAGCCTTCACTAGCTGCGCTGGGAGAGTCTTGGAAATCTCCCCCTGCTGCTTAGAGGAATGTGGGTTCCGGGCGGGGCTCCCCTCCAGCGGTCAAGGCCGCGGCTGAAATCCAGCCGCGCGCGCGCTGTGGGCCCGCATTTGATGGGCAGGTAACCTCACAGGTGAGGCAGCGCCGTGGCCTCGTCCTTGCGGCTGCGGGGCTGCATCGCGACGTCACCGACACAAAGAGTGAAACAAACCACAGGCACAGATCACCGCAGCGGCCCTGCGGAGCGGGAGCGAGTTTCAACCCGGGAGATTAAGGCCGGGCCTAATGCAGCCGGAGCGAGAAGCGCCTGGGCCGCGCCGCCAGCACCCGGCGCCCCTTATCACCCTCGGAGAGCGTATTATCTTAATGGGAAACACAGTGAATTGCAAACTAGTAAAGTCACATTCAGGCTTGGCCCCCCCCCCCCCCCCCCCCCCCCCCCCCCCCCCNCCCCCCCCCCCCGGGAGTCCGGTGACAGGCCTGCGCGTTAATAAGTTTCTCCTCATTGTGAGTTTTCTCTGCAGCCCGAGTGAGTTCTGAGTCCCGGTCTTCGGCAAGCCTTTATCTCCTTTGGTACCTTTCGCTGAACCGTGCAATAAAGTCTCCTTTTTAAAGTACAATAAGAACCCCCCCCCCACCCCCCGTCACCCTCCAGCCCTATTCTTCTGGGGCTTTTATGACTCACAATCGGCAAAGGCCTCCCTAATGGAAATGCAAATTTCCTACCTGTCACAAACTGACAGTGCTTTCTGAAAACACAGGCTGGCCTCGAAAGCCCATTAGCATCTGCATATTACCGAGGAAAACTGCTTCCAGCGCGTTTGTGGGAGGAACAGGTTTATTTGGTGCTGGGATTGAAGTCAAGCAGCAGTGGCTAGGTCTCCCACGCAGGCCGGACAATTCCTTGGGGGGGGGGGTTCAAATTCTGTTACCCCTTTGGTTTTAAAGCACCAGTTTTCTGCAGATCTGAAGAGCTCAAGACTGGTTTTGCAGAGTCTGTGACTCGGGGACCAGGAAAGTGGGGTGTCCTGGATCTCCCGGCTGCTTTGCTGAGTCAAACCCAGCAGACGTCCAGCTGAGGTATGGGCACCGTGAGACCCGTCGCTTCTGAAGGAGGTGTGCCTCTTCTTTGTCCTGCTCATCACTGCCCTTTCTCTTAGTTTTCGTCTACTGCTATTATTATTTTTTAAAAGTTTATTTATTTTTGAGAGAGAGAGAGAGGGAGACAGAGAGAATCCCAACCAGGCTCCACAGTGTCAGCACGGAGCCCGGAGCCTGACGCGAGGCTCCAACTCATGAACCTCGAGGCTCCAACTCAGGAACGTTGAGATCATGACCTGAGCATGTCAGAGGCTTAACTGACTGAGCCCCCCAGGCACCCCTCTTTCACTGTTATTATTACTTAACTCTCTCTCTGTGTGTGTGTGTGTGTGTGTGTGTGTGAGAAGAACAGCAAGTATGATAGTCTTTACCTGGGGTTTTAGCGGAGAGAGGGCCTTGGGGACGCGTCCTGAAAAGTAGGGAGGTGGCTGCCTGCGCTGGAGTGCTAGGGCTTCCGTAACAGGGTACCGCTGACCAGGCAGCTTAAACAGCAGAAATTCTGTCTCATCATTTTGGAGGCTGGAAGTGAACAAGGTATCCGTGGTGCTGATTTCTTCCGAGGTCTGTGGGAGAAGGGTCTATTCCAGACTTTTCTCTGGCTTGGAGATAACCATCTTTTCCCTGTATCTTCACATCATCTTCTTTTCCCTGTCTGTCCTAATTTCCACTTTTTTAAAAAAAAATTATGTATTTGAGAGAGAGCGAGCGAGCGAACAGGAGAGGGACAGAGAGAGGAGGAGAAAGAGAATCCCAAGCAGGCTCAGAGCTGTCAGCGCAGAGCCCAAGGAGGCTCGATCTCATGAACGGTGAGATCATGACCTGAGCTGAAATCAAGAGTCGGATGCTTAACTACCCGAGCCACCCAGGTGCTCCCAAATTTCCTCTTCTTATAAGGACACAGGTCATGTCACATCAGGGTCCCTTCAGGGACCTCATTTTGACTTAATTACCTCTGTAAAGACATCATCTGCACAGAAGGGCACTTTCTGCGGTAAGCGGGTTAGGACTTGAGCACAGGGATTAGGGGGCGTGGGGGAAACACGAGGTGACCCAGGAGTGCTGCGTGGAGAGGTGAGTGGCCCCTTTCAGCGGAGCTCTGCTGCAGGGAGAGTGTCTAGACATGGGACACGTGTGGGCCATCCCCCGCCCTTGGCCCGCCTCCCTCCCTGTCACTGCAGCCATTGAGGTGACAGGCTTTCCAAGGACTCAGTTATGGGCCTCTCCTCAGTGGCCCCGCAGAAGTCCCAACTTTCAGCACGACATTTTAATTACGTTTTAAATGCACCCTAATCACAAAGACATGGCTGCAGAGAGCCTGACCGACCTGACTTTCTCGGCAGAGGGCCCTTCTCTGTGGGAGAGCCCTGCTCTCGCTCAGGGGACACTGAGGGTCCAAAGCTCCGGCCCCTGCAGTGAGACCCGGGCAGGAAATCTCCGCACCCTCAGTCTCCCCAGTGTGAAGGGTGGCGGAGCTCCCTGCGGTGCTGCAGACAGCCAGGCCGGCTCTGGTGTGTTCTCGGTGCACGGGGTGCCTGGGGTATCTGACCCCTGTCCTGGTAGCGTCCTCGGAGGTACAGCGATTTGTCAAAAATTGAAAGCAATGGAATAACCTGATGGGAAAAATTAACTGTATCTCATTTCCTTGGCTGTGCCCTCATAGATGGGAAAGAGAAAGAGACTGCTCCCCGCCTTCAATGCCGAGGTTTCCCCAGTGCTGCATAACCAAAATTCAACCGCGTAGATTTTAAAGGTCTAATTGGCTTTATTAATCAGTTTGTGAATCAGGCGGTCGCTTATCTAGCGGGTAGAAGGGAGCTCCAAAGGGCGAGAGGAATGGACAAGTTTTTCAGGTAAGAGAGGGAGGGGAGAAAGGGAAGTCGTGAGCAATCAGTCCAATGTTTCAGGCAAGGTTGTCCTTCTAAGGGGGATGGGAGGGGTCTATCAGTCAGTTTCCTAGTGCTGACCCCAAACTTGCCGTGCTGACTGGGTAAGGGTTACATTTCTGTGGGGGAGAAACCGCAGTTAGGTTAGCTAGTAAGTCTTGGTTTATGACCTGGAGCCTTAACCTAAGTGACGCCATTTTGGGTGTGTGGGTTTTTTTTTTTTTTTAAACACTAGAAAGAGCTTTAGAGTATTATTATTATTAATTTGTATTAGTTATTTATTTAATAATATATATTGTTATATTGGCTTAAAACAACAGATATTTATGGTCTCGCAGTTCTGCGGCCTAGAAGTCTACATTCAAGGTTTCGACAGGGCCGTGTTGCCTTTGGACCTGGAAGGGAGGCCTTCCTCGCCTCTGCCAACTTCCGGTGGTTTGCGGGCAATCTGTGACGTTCCTTGGCCTATGGAAGCATCGCCCACACCCTCCATCTTTACATGGCAGTGTCTTTCTCTGTTTCTGTCTTTACCTGGACATTATTTAAAGGTGTCTGAAGCCAGAAGCTATAAAAACAAATACCTCTTTTATTTTTATGGCGAAGAGTCAAGTGCTTTCAGGGGCGGTGAGTCAGCTCCAGTTTGCCACAGTCACCACCGCTCCCTATTGCCACCTTTTAGCTGCCATCTGGTGCTGGATTTTGAGATTCTAACCTGTAAACTTTTGGGGGAAGGGACTGCAGTTTGGGTCGGAGAGAGTGAAGGAGGGGGGTGAGCGTATGCAGGGGGGGGGACAGTAAGCTGCAGGGTATGAGAATGGCAAAGATCTGGGTCCCTTCCGCCCAGAGCCTAAGGTTGGCAGGACTGCCCCGGGAGGGGGTGACCAAGACCTTGAGGGACTGAGTGCGAACAGTGGCCTCTGGGAAGACCTGGTGGGTGACCTGGCCGTGGCGGAGGGGACACACGGGCAGAGGAGCCACGGGCTTTCAGTTTATCAGTGAATCTCGACAAACCCAACGGTTCTAAAGACCCAAAGTCTTCTCCACGGTTCCTGGATTTCCAAAAGCTAAAGAAGGGCCCTCCGTTCCAGAAAATGACTGATAAAGGCGGAATGGGTAGGGCCTTAGCCAGATCTATCAATACGTGTTTCATTGATTTTTTTAATCTTAATATTTAGCTTGTAATGTAGATTTTATTATATACAATGTATATATTATATAATATGTTTATTAAATGATATTTTATTTCCATAGTTAGACTATAATAATAAAATAAACACGTGCCTATAGTTAAACAACATATTTATTTTGATTTTATGATATGACTCCCCCCGGTGTTTTTAACATGGGGAACTTTGAACCAGTGTGGAAGGAAACGGAACTGTCTGTGTGCGTTCCCAGCACATTGTGATGATGGCCCTTCCTTTCTGCCAGCGAGCTGCTCTTTGGCCTTCCCTAGACTCTCTGAGCAACGGGGTGGCCAGGCCTTCCCAGACTTTCCCCACTTGTGTCCCTGTCAGCCGAGGAGGGATCAAGTCTCCTCTTCTGGCTTGGAGGAGGCAGGCACAGCCCCCAATTCCTGCGCCCTCGGGTGTAGGGAGCATCTGCCGACCCCCCAAGCGTTCCTGGGTGTCACACCTGCCTCCCGGTCCAGACAGCACGTGAGGGGCATGAATGCTTGCTGGCCACACCGTTCCTGGCTCGGCTGGCCTCCGAGCCTCTAGCGGGGAGGTCTCCAAGCAAACCTAGAGCTTTGGCAAAAAGCAGGCATTTTATCTGCATACTTCTCTCCAGCTCCCCCTTGACTTGAAGGTGTGAGAGCAGAACCGTTTCTTCCTTGCCCACCTCTTGGATGCAGGTGAGGACAGGCCTAAACCAAGCGGTCCGTACTTTTTGGAACCTCTTGCTAGCACCTCCCATTGCAGGGCAATATATGTCCTCCTTCCTACTCCTCCCTTCGGGGTGGGGGTGGGGACGGCACCTCCAACATTGCCGGAATTCTAGCCCCGGGCTCGTGCCCAGACAGGAAGTCTGGGCGCTGCCGATCCGTGCGAGTCCAGGAGTCCTCTTTCCAGGCAACCCCACGGCCTCCGCACCAGCAACTGCAAACTGAAAATCCTTTCTAAGCCTCCAGTGCCAGCGACTGAACCCCATGGCGCAGACTTAACCAGAACATGGCGACTCTGCCCCAAAGGGGGGGGACCCCTGATTGTAGCTCTCTGAATGCTAACCACGCCCTCCTCAAGGACGGATTAGAGTTCATTCACACACGTACATCCGTACCATCTTTACGGAGTGGCTTTCGAGTGAATCCTGGGCACTCTAACACCAGTACTGTGCCCAGAGAGTGTTCGTTGAATGAATGAATCGTTTCCACCTCTTAAAATCCAAAAACCTCAGTCACAGGGCCACCGGATGTGCAGAGAAGGAAGTGTGCTGGGCCATGGGGACCCTTGGACCATGAAACAGGTGACAGGGCCTCTGAGTAGGCCAGACAGAGCCGCTTGATAATTAGTCATGTTTGCAGTGGGGAGGATGCTAGCTCTGTCCAGAAGACGACAGTTTTAGCCTCGCCTGGGGAACATTGCAGGAAACACCTGGAACTCACTTCTCCCTTCTCATATGTTTCCCTTGGGTAAGGTCTTTCTTCAACTCCTGGCCAGGGGTGGGGCTTTTTAAGGAGATATAACTGGCATATAACGTTGTGTAAGTTCAGGGTGTAAGAGGTATCAATTGGATGCATTTACGTACTGTAATATGATTGCCACTGTAGCGTTAGCTAACACCTGCACCATGTCACATCATTATCATTTCTTTTTTGCGGCGAGAAGGCGAGAACAATTAAGATCTAGTCTCTTAGCAACTTAGAAGTTTATAATACGGTATTGTCCATAGTCACTACACTGTGCGTTAGCTCTTCAGGGTTGTTAAGTTTATGTGTTTAAACAACATCTCTCCAAACCTTCCACCCCTTCAGCCCCTGGTAAACCACCATTCTACTCTCTTTTTTGTTTATTTGTTTTTTAAGTTTATTTATTTATTTTGAGAGAGCGTGAGCAGGGGAGGGGCAGAGAGAGGGAGAGAGAATCCCAAGCAGGCTCCATGCTGTCAGCGCAGAGCCCGACTCAGGGCTCGAACTCACAACTGTGAGATCATGTTGATCTGAGCCAAAATCAAGAGTCAGACGCTTGATCGACTGAGGTACCCAGATACCCCTCTACTCTCTGTTTTTATGAATTTGGCTTCTTCCCCCCTCCCCCAGCTCTGCATATAAGTGAGATCAGACACTCACTTGTCTTTCTCTGTCTGGCTTGTATCAACATGACACCCTCAAAGTGTATCCGTGTCACAAATGACATGTCCTTTGTCATGGCTGATATACACACACCACATCTTCTTTATCCACTCAGCCCCTTGGATTCCTATTTCCCTAGGACAGGAGAGGCCATTCCTCGACTTTGCTAAGAGAGGGTCTCAAGGCTCCCAACTTCTGAAACGGAGTCTCTTTCCCTCCCTTCCCTTGCTTACTGTCCCAACCTCATTTCCCCACCATTGTCCTCACTGTTTCTCTCTGCCCTTTCCTCCTTCCTCGGTCCTTCCTTGACTCGAGGACTAGCCAACGGGGTGGGGGTGGTCACCGACTCCCTTGCAGCCTCGTCATTGAGGACGGATGGTGAATGAGATGGGGAGGGAACAGGGCTTCGGTACCTCCAGTGTCTACGGTCGTGTGGATATTGATTTTATTGCTAAGTGTCACTTATGAGTAATGTGACTTTGGTGATGAACATGTTTTGAAGGAGAAACAAACAGGGGACAATTGACTGGTTACTGAAAATTAATTAAAACTGGATTCCAGCAGAGGAAAGAGGAAAAAGATGTCAGAATAATTTAGAGGCATGGTAAAGGTAAATCACAGAACACTCGGCTTAGCAGCGTGTTCAATCATCATCATAAAGGAGCAGCAACATGTCCTTGGTAATGATTTTCAGACACAGCTGACTTGGGCTTCTAAGACTTGGCGAGAATGGACTCTTCTGGACCCCTAAGATCTTTGAAATCAGATCAGATTTATCTGTTCTTGCAGGGGTACGGCATTTCCCCCCTTCCCAAATGAAAAAAAAAAGAGTGTCGTTTCTGTGTGGCCATTCAGCCTCCTCCTCACCTGGGATATAACGTGGGTTACTCTGGCCCACTTTCTCTATTCCTTAAAAAAGTCCTTTCTAGGAAGAGCTGAAGCACAAAGTCAGGTGAGACAAGATAAACATTTCTAATTTGGACTTGTCTTCTTTAGGTGATCTTTCAGAAGGCTCCAGGGCCCTTGATAAATTCCTTCTTTAGCTCCAATTCCAGGAGCGATCAGAAGGGAGAGAGAGAAAAACCATGGAGAGAAGAGGAATTTGGAGGAACATTTGCTTGTAAAGGCCAAGGCTCACAGCCTTTCCGAGCAAGGTGCCACTGGCCCAGCCTGTCCCCCCGGGGTGCATTCTGGGTGGCCTCTGAGTGGGTAGGGGCAGGGACAGACCCTGTTCTTGGAAAGGGGTCTTTCATGTCACAAGCCCTGGGCTCCATTTTCCACTTTCCCACTTTGGTGACATCTGCCCTCCGGCCCCCGACTTTACCTCTGAACTGTAGCGTGTCCTTGTGAATCAGGGATAATCACAGTATCTACATCCCAGGCTCATTAAGAGGTTAAGTGATAATATCTGTAGAAAGCATTTCAAACAGTAATCCTCTTATAATATGTGTTAACATAGGGGCGCCTGGGTGGCTTAGTCGGTTAAGCGTCCGACTTTCGCTTGGGTCATGATCTCGCGGTTCGTGGGTTCGAGCCCCGTGTCGGGCTCTGTGCTGACTGCCAGCTCAGAGCCTGGAGCCTGTTTCAGAGTCTGTGACTTCCTCTCTCTCTGACCCTCCCCTGCTCGCACTGTCTCTCTCTCTCTCTCTCCTAGAAATAAATAAAACATTAAAAAAATTTAAAAAATATGTGTTAACATAAATGCATTTCCTTTTTTTTTTTTAAATTTTTTAATGTTTTATTTATTTCTAGGAGAGAGAGAGAGAGAGACAGCGTGAGCAGGGGAGGGTCAGAGAGAGAGGGAGTCACAGATTAAAACAGGCTCCAGGCTCTGAGCCGGCAGTCAGCACAGAGCCCGACGCGGGGCTCGAACCCACGAACCGCGAGATCATGACCTAAGCGAAAGTCGGACGCTTAACCGACTAAGCCACCCAGGCGCCCCCATAAATGCATTTCCAGTCTTCACAGCGCTCGGCCCTTAGGCCCGAGGAGGCAGGATGTTGCCTTTTATTGTTTGATTTCTCCGTTCGGTGAAAGTTTTGAGCCCCCCCCCCCCATACATGCCACACACCGCTTCAGGTGTGAAGGCTGTAGTGGTGGCTTCCGTTGTGTGTCCTCCTACTGAGGAAATCAGTCACTGAATGAGGGGCCACCCCAATGTCCTTTTAATTGGATCACATCTGCAAAGACCCTGTTTCCAAAGGTCAGATTTGCAGGTTTTAGGATGATGTGGGGGGGACGCTATTCAACCCCTTACAGTGAACTATGCTATAGAGACAAGGAAACTGGATTCAGGGGTACTGAGTCGGGGTGGGGCTTATGGCTGCTGGAGGTGGGGGTCTGGGATGCAGATGGGGGAGAGCTCCCCGAGAAGGTGACCTTTACTGCTCACATAGAAGGGCAATTGGATAGCAGGTGTGGGAAGAATATTCACTCCTTAGTGTAAATTCACTTTTTAAAAATTGAGATATAATTGACATAATATGCATTGTATTGGTTTTAGATGTACAACATAATGATTATATGTAAATAGACATGTATATGTATCAAAATGATCTAATTAATATCCATCACCACACGTAGTTACACATCTGTTTTCTTGTGATGAACACTTGTGAGATGTACTGTCTTAGCAGCTTTCAGAGGATTTTTTTAATGTTTTATTTATTTTTGAGAGAGAGAGAGAGCCAGAGCAGGAGCAGAGGAGCGGCAAAGAGAGAGGGAGACACAGAATCCAAAGCAGGCTCCAGGCTCTGAGCTGTCAGCACAGAGCCCAACGTGGGCCTCGATCTCATCAACTACGAGTTCATGACCTGAGCCAAAGTCAGATGCTTAACTGACTGAGCCACCCAGGCGCCCCGCGTCTTTAGCTTTCAAGTACAAATGACAGTATTATTCACTATCATGCTGTTCGGTGTATCCTCTGGGCTGATTTTTCTTATAACTACAAGTTTGTGGCTTTCGACCACTTTCCCTCCTTACCCCCTCCCCCACTGGCATTTCTTTTCAGAACTTACAATACATTTCTTTGTAGATTTATTTCATCTTTCCCCCTGCCAGATAGTAGGTTTTCATTCTGAGCTGGGACAGCTCCACACAGACGATGTGCTACACTGGTAAGCCTCAAAATACATCCGCCAGTTCTCAGCGCCTTTCAAAGAGTGTCCCTGGACCAATGTAAACAGAAACTCTGGGGGTTGGGCCCAAACGCGGCTATTTTGCAGAGCTCCCCATGAGAACCCGGGACCCTCATGTAGCCACGGCTGCACAGTATAGTCCCCTAGGTGCGTCGTTTGAGGCTTATATGGATGCTCTCATGTCGCCTCGTCTGGGTCATGGGGGATTTGCCGCGTGGGCTCTGCTTTCTCCAGCTCCCCTGGTCCATCAGGGTGTTCGGGGCAAAGCATGCAGAGGAAGCTAGAAAATGGGTTGGAAAGGGTCCCCATGATTCTAGGAGCTTGACACTTCGGAGGCCAGGGGGCAGCTGAGGGTCCCGAACCCTGACACAGGAGCTGCTGAGGAAGGGGCTCAGAAGAGCAGCTGAGAGCCGTCGAGGGCGGTGTTTCGTGCGAGGCCGAGCATGGAGCTTGGCGTTGGGCTGGGCACTCCCTGCCACTCTGGGCAAGCTGACTGACCTCTTCCGCCTCGGTTTTGTTCATTTCTGAAAAGCGAATATGAACCACCCCGTACGGAGGGGGTTGTGAAGCTCAAATTCAAAAATGCACAGAAAGCAGTTTGCTCAGCCCCTGCCGGGCATCAGCGCTCTGTGAATGGCGGCCTGGCCTTCCCTGAGGGCTACGTGGCACCCTCCTTTTGAGTCCCTGCTAGCCACAGACCCTCGGGTGACCATAGCTCACCAACTCAGCCCAGCCTGCTGGGCCCCCAGGTTTGAGATCATGGGAGTGGCGGCATTTCCGACCTTGCCAATGTCAATGCGGGCCTCAAGGCCAAGGTCAGTCTTTGCTGCCCATCTACCACCGGGGTGATGAGCAGCACCTCGGCCAGAGGGGCCACCTTGAGGGGGGACAGTTCATCGTCGGTGAGCAGGCCAGCCCCAACCCTGGAGACATGGGGTGCCTGGGCTCTGGAGACTTCCTTCTCAGAGGCCCCCAGAGTGCGCGGGGGGCCACCGCAGGCCACGCCTTGGGGCTCCAGGCGGGGAGGGCCGGGCTGCATCCCCGCGCCGGCTCCAGCAATGTTAATAGAGTCCAGCTGTCTCTTCCCACAGCACGTCCCATCTGTCTTCATTGAAGCATGCGCTCGGTAATTTCATTGTGGGGTTTTCCATTAAAAAGTTTGATTAATTCCATAAATATTAAAATAAGACAGATAATTAGAATCCAGGTACTCTATGTTACACAAAGCGGTAAAGTCTGCACTAAATTATTATTATTAATAATAAGCACTCACATAGCACTAGTAATAAGCACACAGAAAGAAACCACAAGGCCCGATCACTGTTATTAATATTGTCCCCCAGCCAGTCCAGGACTGGAGGCTGCAGGTCCCTGCTTGGGGGTGGGGGTGTGTGGAGGGGGTGAGGCAAGCCTGGCCAGGCAGGGGTGGGGGGTGGGGGGGTCTCGAGGATGCATTTCCTCTGCAGCTGCAGGGTGGGAACCCTGGGTTTGCCCGGGTTTCCGTGCTCGCCCCGCAACAGGCTGCTGCCTCTAATCCCCGGGGACAGGTGCTCGCACCTGCTCCTGACCCGCCTCCCCCGACATCTGCTGGCAGTGTCCCCGGCTCCCCTACTCATGGGACGGTGGCGGTGCAGAGACCGGGTCCCCTGGGTGCTTCCCTGAGAGCCGGAGCCAAACAATAGGTGTCTCCGAGCCTATCTATAAATCATGTAGACAAGTTTAAACTGTGCATCATTAAGGTCGAAGGGAGGGAAACGCCGAATTGATAAACAGCAAGGCAAGGGGACGACTCCGGGCACGCGGGAGCCCAGCGCCTCTCTCCGGGCGTCCTGTCACCGCCGTGCTGGTCTCACTGAGCGCCTGGTGCCTCACCCCTGAAGCTGTCCCCTCCGAAGCCGCACAAGGGGACTGCTCTGGTCTCCCCTCAGAGGAGCAAGCTAGCCCTCCACAACACCTTTCCTTTCTCCTTCTCAAGCAGTTGTTAAAGCAAAACCAGACCAAACCCCAACCCCACAGAAAAGCTTCCACAGCAGCTGAGGAACCAGCCCGACTTTGCTCCCTGGGCTTCACCGTCGGCGCCTCAGGGGACGGCTGTCGTGGACGGAGTGTCGCTAAGGCACAGTTGAGGCTCAGGAAGGGCCCCCCAGGGGAAGATGAGGGACCCCATCTGCACAGACAGCTGCTGTGCATTTCATCGGGCAGAGGCAGAGGCCCCGGCTGATCCGCCTCTTCTCAGAAGGTTCCAGAACAGTGCAGGAAGCCACTACTCCGTTTCTGACCAGGCCAGAGCGGAGTGGACGTGATGGCAGGCTTGAGAGACAGCGCGGATCTGCAGTGAGACGTCCTGGTAGGCAGGGGGAGGTGTCACCGGAATGAGGAAGGCGGATTGTGACAGGGCCCGGGGCCGGGGTCACCCATGGCTGGGCTTCAGGAAGGAAGGCGGGTGAAGGGGGATGTCAGCAAGGTGAGCGAGTGGTGGAGCACATCAAGACTGAGCCCCTGCTTTGGAGGGTGTGGCTGGAGCGTGGCAGCCTGTCCCTGCCTGCTTGCTTCTTTTCTTGTCTTTTTTTTTTTTTTTTTGAGAGAGAGGATGCAAGTGAGTGAGGCGCAGAGAAAGAGAGAGAATCCCAGGAGAGAAGGGCGGGGGGAGAGAAGCGGGGCTCACCCAAAGAGGGACTCGTGCTCACCCAGTGTGGTATTCGAACTCAGGAACCCTGAGATCATGACCTGAGCTGGAGTCAGATGGTTTCTATCTAGGAGGAGGATCTGCAGGTGGAAACAGGAGGAAGGCACCTTGGGAAGAGGAAAATCAGCTCCTAGAGAGGGGAGGGAGGCGAAGGAGAGCTCTCGAGAGCCTCACATGTGCTCTCCCCCTCCCCGGATGCTGGGAGGGAGGACCACATCCAGAGCCCCGAGAGAGCCTGGGGGAACATTCTGGAAGTCTGGGCGGGACTGTGGGCGGTTCTCTCACGTTGGGAGAAAGAGAGGAAAATGCCACAACCTTGGGGGTCCCCGTAAACTACGAGGCCGTACCAACCCAGGTCTGTGATCATCCAGAAAGGAATGTGGTAATGGTCAGCATGAGGTCACCAAGGACACATCAGGTCGTACAACCCTGTGTAGTTCTAGGGCCATTAGCCTGGTCGGTCAGTGGCAGGTGTCACACATCAGCGCCATCACTAGAATGCCCTCATTCATCCCCAGTTTCCACATCTGCTCCTGCCACAATCCAGGTCACTTTATTTACTTTAGGGCACTCTGTGAATCATCTCATTAATGTGTTTACTTTTTTAAGTGCTCTGTCTCTCCCCCGCCCCAACCCCCCATCAATTTAAACTCCCTAAGAGGAGGGACATCATCCCTCTTGTTCGATACAGTATCTCCACCCCTTGGAATAGTCCTTAGGACGTACGAAGAGTTCAGTATTTTTTGAATGAATGAATGCATGAATAAGAATGTGAGTTTCAGCAAGGCTTTTGGCCAATCCGTGTGTACAAGATGGAGAAGGTAAACTGGCACATGTAGGTGGACAGGTAACTGGGAGAGTGAATAAGGAGTGTGGCCTAATGGATCGCAGGGCTCTTGGCACTACCCACCCAACGACTTGTGTTTAGCATCTTAGGATGCCCTCCGAGTGTGGAATTCAGGGCTGAACTAGTCCCACCACACTTAGGTTAGTGGGTTAAGTTTAACCGAGATTGATGAGCCTTTTAAACGGGTAGATGTCCGGAGGAGAGTAGCTGGCTGGGGACAGTGGCTGGAGCAAGTGGTAGCGGGTGGCCAGGATCGCCCAGATCCTCTTGTGGAGGGGGGGGTTAGACTTGTTCTGTGGGGCACCTGTGCAAGCCACAGGTGTTCTGGGCCAGTACGGGTCAGATGTCCCTTACCTTTGAGGCTGGCCGGCAGTGGATTAGCCCTCATGAGGATTGAGAGTGTCCTTGTCGCTGGGGACATCCAAACTGGGGCTCTCTGGCTGGGGGCCATCCCTCTGTGCCAGGTAGGGGGCTGTCCAGAACCCGTGGAGGTTACCTGCTGAATAGGCGTGGCTAGCGCCACATCACCTGGCCCTGTCTGTCTGCAGAGGAAGTCTCCTTGAACCTTAGGCCTCGCACCTGCTGTGCAAGGTGCTTCTGGAGGGGTGGGGAGGTGACCTGACACGTGAGCAGCCTGTTTCAGATCAGAAACACAGCACAGGGCGGAGAGCCCCGTGTGCACCCGTTTTGTGCATTTTACTCTCTACTTCCTGGCAAAGTAGGCAAGTAAGATGGGGAGATGGAAAACAGAACCCTCACCTCTTTCTCCCCCATCCTTCTTCCTTCCCCCTCCCCTTTCCCTTCCCTCCTTTCCTTTGTTTTGTTTGCTCATTCTTCTCTTAACAAACTAGGTATTTTAAAAACACAAATATCTGACCCAGGAACATTAGGGCCTTTCACACATGGATTTAAATCTCTCCAACAGGAGAGCTTTCTTTTTCAAGTTTATTTGTTTATTTTGAGAGAGAGAAAGTGAGAGCGTGAGCAGGTGAGGGGCAGAGGGAGAGTGTGAGAGAGAATCCCAAGCAGGCTCCTTACTGTCAGCCTAGAGCCCAATGCAGGGCTCGAACTCACAAACTGTGAGATCATGACCTGAGCTGAAATTAAGAGTCAGATGCTTAACTGACTGAGCTGCCCCAGTGCCCCCCCCCACCCCGAGAGTTTTCTAGATTAAGTATTCTGAGAATCTGAATGTTGGAGCGGGCAGGGAAATTTGGGGGGTGTGAGTGGCATGAAGGGATTTATAAGGGAAAAAGTAAAATTATTTTTGATGTCAGTGGTTAGGGTTTTATACACCCATAGCCTAGGAACCCAGATCTTGACACTCGGGGCCCCACAGCCGAGCGCCAGGCTGAGCTACAACAGTGTCACTTTACTGCCCACAGAGCTGAAGGACTCAGGTGTGAGAGACACAGGGGTGGGTGGCCTTACAGTCACAGGCTGCGCAGGCAGGACCCTGAGCCACTGACCCATTATTCCCCCAAGTGAGAAGATCAGTGTGTTCACGGTCTTCAGCTTCTTTAAGACTCAATGCCTCCATCTGCAAATTGGAACTGATAAGAGCACCTCCCTTCTAGGGTTGTGGGGATTAAAGGAGATAAGGGAAGTAAAGGGTTCAGTTTCAGGGCCATAGGTGTTGAGTAAATGCTGACTTAAGCTTTTCTCCAGGAAGGTAATTTCAGCAGTTTCGTTGGCCGCCACTAGGGGGAGCGCCGGCCCAGTTCCTGCCTCAGGTCCTAGGGATGCAAAAGGGTGAGGGTGAGAAGGTGGTGGTGGAGGTCTGGGGAGTAAATGTTGATGCGTCGGGGTGTGTGTGTGTGTGTGTGTGTGTGTGGAGTCCGGTGTATTTACAGAAACAGCTGTTAGTGCTGAAGGATGAGTGAAGCCGGTATCCCTGCAGCCCTGCAGAGGAAGCGGGTCTCTGGAGCCCAGCCAGCCCCCTGGGACCGGGGACCAAGGGGTGTCCTCACTGAGGACCTCCTAAGACAGCAGAGTTTTGTAATGACCTCACTCTAGAGATCGGATTTGAAATACATGTCTCCTGTGACATACCTTTTTCTAGGACTGTGGCTTCTCCAGCTTCTGGCAGAAGGAAGCCCTCGGCTCTGGCAGATGATGCCAAATGTTGGAATCGGGGGCCATTGCAAATGCAGCAGATGCTCTGGGTGTTTACTTCTCGCGCCCCAAAGCCAGGCTCCTGTTGTCAGCTCTGTGCTTCTGGGGCTGCGGCTGCAAACCCACCTCTCTTTTGCAGGCTGAGTTGGCCAAAAGGACCCCAAGGAGCCAGGAGCGGGGAAGGGGGAGGGAGCGGGGACTTGCTGTTTCTTGTTTGCTCGCTGTCCCTGTGACTTTGTTCCATCCCAGTGGCAGGGGCAGATCTTTCTGCTGCGGGCTTCCTTGTTGCTCCTGGAAGCAGCCTCGTGATGCCTTAGAGTCTCCAGCCTGCAGCCCGCTGGGTATCACCCTATCCGGGGGGTCTGTGTCCCCGCTCTGTCCAGACCCTTACATTGTCTCCCAACACGAGGGATAATAGTGGCTTCCTAGTATTATTATCTTCTCTACTCCCATCTTTTTCCTTTCAGCCCCGCCATCACCTATGTGACCAATTCCCTTGTTAAATTCCCTCTGTTGAAATAACTTGTCCCGACTGGAGCCTTCAGGGGTTTTCAGCTGTAAATGGAAGTGGTTGGCCCCAGAGGTTACCATCTAAAGATCCGGAGAAGCCACTGGGCGTGTGGAGAGTTAGAGGATGGCGAGGAGGCCAGGGGAGAGGTTCAGAGGGGGAGAAGGGCACAGACACAGACTTGGCTAAGATTTGTAACGTTGTCCTGAGACAGAGTGGGGAAGTGGTGCATGTGCTCCTATCAGGGTTCCAGGAGCTGGTTTTAAACGTTGTACAATCTACATCACCTGAACAAAGAGATGAGCCAGACAGCAAGAAAGGAGGAGAAGAAGAAATAGAGAATTATCTACCCTTCCTTTCTTTGTTATCAATAAAGCAAGGGAAAATATTGGGAGGCTTCCTAGCTGGGGGTCACCTTCAGGGAAAGGGGGAGAGAGAAGTGGTTCAGGGTCAAAGGGCTCTGTGCTGGTGGCAAGGGCCCAGTGGGGGCTGTGAGGGGTCTGGACGCAGGGTGACACGGAAGACCTGTATCCCCAAGAGGCAGACCAAAGAAGATGCCAAAGTTTAGGGGGTCTAAATGCCGGGGAGGAGTGCTGTAAGCACAACTTAATTTTGAAATTTTGCTATGGAACTGACCTCTCCCCTTCTGGCTATAATAGATAAAAAAAATAGATTTTTTTTTAAAGGCCAGATATGAAATAATTTCTACCACACATTTCCTGCCATCTACCTTCTGGGATGTGTCTGCATTTGTGTGAACAAATAAATGGTGCTGGGGAAGGCTGGGACATGGAATCATTCTTGGCTCAGCCCTAGGTGCTGGGCAAGCAGTTTGATTAAACAGATTCTTTGAGGGCAGTCGAGGTTTTGAATGGTGGACAGAAGGTCTTCCCTTGATTCATATTTTCTTGCTTGGTGTTAAGGGACATCCTGGAAAAGAAGCAAAGAGGGATGATAGCTTTTAGTTTTAGTTCTGGGCGTTCCTGTGCTCAAAAAGCAGAAAGGCCTGGGCTCCCTTTCAACAGCCCCTAGAGATGTTCAGTGTGCCCGTCGAAAGGGCGACATTGATTGCAGTCATTTAGGCAAAGTGATGAGCATTCGGAGCTGAGTGCCAAAAGTGCAGTAGTGATCCCGCCTACCATGACATGTGTCAGAACAGGTTGACTGTGGGGCTTTCTCTGATGGCAACGATGGATTGCCTTCTGTCTCTGGCTTTGTAAACTCAGGCTTTGGCTACATTTTGTTCTGATGGTTGGCTCGTCACCAACACGCAGGAAGGCCCTGCGCAGAGGAGTAAAGGACTCCCCGAGTGGCCCACCCAGTGGCCTTTGCTGCGGGGTCCTCTTCCTCACTCCACCCCATATGTGGCTTGTGACAAAGCTCCCTTCTGGGCTTTGGAACTTCCCTTCAGTCAGGGACGCTGCCTCCTTTGTGCTTTTTTCTTCCTGGCCCCAGATAGGGAACTATAATACTCAAGGATCCTCTGTTGTTGTTTTTTAAGAGAGAGAGAGAGAGAGAGAGAGCGAGCGCACAAGCAGGGAATGCGGAGAGGGAGAGAGAGAATCTTAAACAGACTCCACACCCAGCGCCCAGCACGGAGCCCTACACGGGGCTCCATCTCACGCACTGTGAGATCATGACCTGAGCCGAAGTCAAGAGTCAGACACTTAATGGACTGAGCCACTCAGGTGCCCCAAGGATCCTTTGTCTTCTTTCCAGCGGTTCCTGGAGTTGCTCGTTTCCTGTGCAGGTGTCTCCGGGCTCAGGCCCTCCCCCTGGCCTCTGTCACTTCCCCATGAGAGGAAGACAGCCTGCCTCTGAACAAAGTATCCCGACTGAAGATGAGGTGTGAGAGCAGATTGTGCTCAGACACGAGTTACTCCTCTTTACATCAAAATATTCTGTTAATTATGTCAGGGCCCATCATGTTCACGTTACGCCGCGTTACGAAAGACACCCAGATCCTGGCACAGTAGGCTCTGGAGGCCACTGTACACAGAATGCACAGAGCAACGTGAGGGCTTCAAAGAACTCCCCCTTTGAATCTTTTAACGCCAGACGATGCCATTTACAGAGGCCACAGAATGGAGGATCCAAGGCTTTGAATTCCTGCTTCTCTGAAGAATCCCACAGGTATGTGAGGGTGCGTGACTCAGGCCGAGGATGGGGGGGAAGGATGTTTTGGGCCTTTACCTGATAGAAGCTGCCATCGGCCCAGAGAATCAAATATTCCCCTGCAGACCCAGCTGATGGGGACAGAGCCCCAGAACGACCACTGTCACCCCTAAGAGAGGTCGCCAGGGGCCCTGGGCAAGAATGCCGCCACCTCCCCATGGCAGGTACGGTGGGGATCCAGATGGCATGGCCCAGCTGCCTGTCAGGCTGCCTGGGGGCACGGGGGACATGTCAGATAGAGGGACGCAAATGAGAGTTGTCCACGAGTTGTCCATGAGCTGTCCACAGTGTGTGCACATGCCTCTGTGTGCCTGTGCACCTCTGTCTACGTGTGTGTGTGTGTGTGTGTGTGTGTGTGTGTGTGTGTGGTGGTTTTAATGCAGTAAGTCACAGACGACTCTCTTCTCTGTTACTATTTAGTACGGCTGTCCAGACGGTGAGCTCTGTTAATGAATTATTCTAGAAACTGAAGTGAGGCCTTCTCCACTCAGAAAGGCTCCAAATAATAAGGGAAGCACCCCAGGTCCGTGTCAGCTCTGAGGTTTTGTGGATTTTCACAACACAGGCCAAGCCCAGAGCCCCAGACGCCGGGGCTGGAGCCCCCACTGTGGTGGGCCCGGTGGGCCAGGGGCCTGGGACTTTGGGGGGCTCAGTGGGCTCACAGCCTGAGGGGACAGTCCAGGAAGCTCTTTAGGACCCTAAGTTGCTCAGTCCTCTATCTGAACCTCTTCCTGTTTCCTGCTGCCGCCATTTCACCGGCCAGGCCCCAGGCCCTAGTCACAGTAAAAGCCATGCTGAGCCAGCCACAACCCCCCTCCCCCCACCAGGGCCCACACAGCCTGTACTCAGGTCAAGAGGCAATTTTCACCTCCGAGATCTTCCGTCTCCCTCTGCAGGAGCTCAGCCTCACACAGACATTCAGGGGCGACTCAGCTCATGGGCCCGGGTGCATGAGGCCAGGGTTCTCCTGGGGCGGCACCGTGGGCGGTAGGCGGGTTTCTCGGGCCCACGGGGGGGTCCCTTCTGCTGGGCTCTCAGCAGGAACTGGAGAAAGGAAGCTCTGGGCCTCCTCCCTCAGGCCCAAGGTGACCCAGAGAAGGGTGGGCTCGGTGTCGCGGACTCTGCGAGCAGATAGCGGATGTCTCTTCTTGTGGTTGATTTTATGACCATCTGGATCTGAAAGTTTTCAGTGGGGTGGATGTGAGCGAATACAGACTGAATTTCTACTGTGTTGAACAGCGTCCCCTCAGATTCACGTGCACCAGGAACCTCGGATGTGGCCGTGTTTGGAGACGGGGCCTTTGCGGATGTATTTAAGAGGAGGTCATCCCCGATGAGGGTGGGCTGTGTTTACTCCAGAGAGTGGTGACCTGATAAGCGGAGACAACTGACCCACTGGGAGAGCACCGTGTGACGATGGAGGCAGGGATTGGGACGATGCTACCGCAGGTCAGGGACAGCTGGGAGCCTCCAGAAGCTGGAGGAGGGGAAGCAAGATTCTCCCCGAGCCTTCAGAGAGAGCAGGCCTCTGCCCATGCCCGGATGGCAGACCTGTGGCCTCCACAACTGTGAGGTGATGACAGTCTGTTATCGAAGCCATCCAGTTGGGGCAATGCTGGGGCCGCCATCCAGCGCACCCTCACACCCACCTCTCTTTCCTTCATGGAGCTGGAGGGCAGGTGGCTCTGAGGGGGAGACACCTCCTTAGGGCTGCCCTCCTCTCGCACACACGCAAAACAGAACAGGACAGAACAAAACAGGAGGCCCTGTCAAATGTGAATTTTGGATCAACAGCAAACAAAGCGTTGTGTTACTTAGTGTAAGTATATCCCAAATGTGTCATGGGATATACTTATACCGACAGTTATTCCTTGTTGATCTGAAACTCCTGTTGAGCTGGGAGGCCTGCATTTTATCGACCCCTCCCAGCCCGCCGCCCCCGCCGCTGCCTCCCCACCCTGCCGATTCTGTCCTCTAGGACCTGGCTCTGACTGCGTCCACGAAATTCGAGACGGCGGCTGAAGAGACCAATCCAGAGCTGCTCCTAAACCTGCTTGGTGCTGCTCTCCCCGGGCTCCCTGAGGCCTCCCGGCAGCCTGCAGTGTGAACATCATCTCCAGCAGCTGGGTGTAAGTGTAAGTGTAAGTGTGGCAGGGCTGGAACACACGGGGAGGGGCGGGGAAGGCTCAGCGGGAGCACGGAGCCCGCCCAGGGGAGGCCGTCTAGCAGGAGGCAGCCAGCTTCCCAGTCATTCCTGCTGGGCCGCCCTTGGCATCCGCCTCTGCACTTTGATTTGCTCTATTTTAAACGGTCTTCAATTTCCCTCCTGGGGGAAGGGAGGAGGGGGGTGGGGGACGGAGGTGGGTGCAGGGAGTGAATCAGGGGCGCTCGGGAGAAACTGGCTGGCGGAGTGGTGTGGAAATCTCAGGAACAGAGGTGGGGGCGCCGGCAGGGGGAGAGCAGGCAGTCAGTCTGGCCAGAGCAAGGGTCTTGGGGGGGTGGGGTGGGGGAGGGGAAGGTGGCTGGGAGGACACTGCCTGGGCTGGTGGCCACTCAGTTTGGGAGGGACCTGGAGGACTTGGGAACTGATTTGGATATGGGGTCAAGGTGCTGTTGAGAACACAAGTCTGCATTCTAGGAGGGCTGTGGTGCCATTTCCCAAAAACGGATCCCAGGAGCAGGGGCAGCTTGAAGGAGAGGCTCCAAACCAGCAGCGTGGTGGGGCGTCCACGGGCGTCGGGGGGTGGCCAGGCAGCAGCGTGGTGGGGCGTCCACCGGCGGGGAGGGACGCTAAAGCTCATTGCGCCTCGGGGCGCTTGGGTGGCTCAGTAGGTTAGGCGCCCGACTTCCTCTCACATCAGGATCTTTGCGATTCCTGAGTTCGAGCCCAGATTCAGGCTCTGTGCTGAAGGTGTGAGGCCTGCTGGGGATATCTTCTCTCTTCCTCGTCTCCCCACACCGCTGCCCCCCCCCCCCGCCTCCCTCTTCCACCACTTGTGCTTTCTCTCAGAATAAAACAATTGAAGCTCTTTGAGCTTCAGTTTCCTCATCTGTAAGATGGGGAGACAATCCAACCTACCTTGGGTTTCTGAGGACTTTCTTGTTACAAAACAAGGCCCAGAGGAAAGGGACCAAGGGCCTGGTGTGTGACCTGTCCAGTCAGGATACTTCTTGAGTATTTACTATTGAGTCATATTTAACCTTTATATTAAACCTAGTTTAGGTTTTCTGTCAGAGCTGCTTAGGTTCAAATTCTAGTTTTGACATCTGTGAGCTGTGTGATTTTCGGTAAGTTACTTTACCTTTCTGGGCTTCCGATTCTGCAGCTTAAAGAGGGGGATAATAATGTATCTATTGTGTAGGGATTTCTTTTCTTTTAAGAAAGAGAGAGAGGGAGCGAGGGAATCCCAAGCCGACTCCCCGCTGACAGCACAGAGCCTGACGTGGGGCGTGAACTCACGAACCGTGAGATCGTGCCCTGAGTGGAAACCAGGAGGGGGACACTTAACGAGCCGAGCCCGCGGCGCTCCTGCTGTGTCGGGGCTTCCGTGGGGGTGAGGAGGACCCTGGGCGGCGTGCGCCAGGCACTGCGACGTCTCTGTGAGTGTCCGGGAAGCCGTGCTGGCCGGCAGGACTCCCTAAGGTAGCCACAGCCTGCAGGGGGCGACGGGCGCCGTCAGGGCCGCGCCTCAAAACTGCCCTCTCCCTTCCTGGGACCACAGGGTGCCAGAGAAAACCCCCACCTCTACAGAGATCCACGGCCAGCGCTGCTGTATGGGTGAAATGTGGGGAAACAGGAGGAAAGGGAAGGTGTCCCCACCTGGTAACCCCAATTCCGAGCGGAAAGGCCACAAGCACAGGGAGGCCGAGGACACGTCCCGGGAAAGCCCCCCCTGGGGACAGCAGCCAATGGAGGGGGACCCCCACAGAGGCAGGGGATGGGGGGGCAGAAGGTCCGGGTGCCAGAGCAAATGAAGGGCTGGAGGAGGAGGAGCTGACGGAGTGAACCTGCGTGGTGGCGAGGGCGAGCGAGGAGGAGGGGCCAGGAAGGCAATGACCTTGAGGACCAGGATGTGAATCAGACGTGGGCGCAGCCGCAGAAGTGAGATTGTTTAGGAGCCGAGGGGGCCTGGTGAGGGGTTGAGAGCAAGACTCCTCCCGGGAGCTCGCCCCGAGGGGACTGGAGGTGTGAGGGCGAGGTGCCAGTGTGATGGGGTGCCGGAATGGCGCGCCCTGGGGGGGGGGGTCCTTATTTAAGTGGACGCCAGCTCCTTCCCGCCAGCTCCCCCCCGACAGCGATCTGCCCAGCTAGCAAGACGCTCCGTCGTGGCCGCAAAACCTGGAGAGCAGAGGACCCACAGCACGGACATCTCGGGGGACCCGATGCTTTCCTGTCTGCGCCCCAGGGGTCTGTCTCCAGTCTTCACGGCGAGAAACCAAGGTATTTGTCTAGTATGGACTGTTGCGCGCCGACGCTGGAGAGGAGCGCTCTGGCTCTCTCCAACAGCCCGGGGCACGGGAGGAAGGGAGGGGGTGGCTCAGGGGCAGAGGTCTAGGCCCACTTTAGAGATGGGGAAGACTGAGGAGCAGAGACGGCGGTGGTGGCCTCGCTCGGGCCAGGCCGAGTCGGGGATAAGGGCGGTTCTCCGCGCTTCCAGGCTGCTCCCCGCTGTGCTGCGTCACGAGGGAATTGCTAAGTTTGATTAACCGGAGCACTAATTGGCGGAGGCCGCAGAAAGAGCCCTGAGTCGTGGCAAGGCTGGTCCCGTTTCCCGGTGATTTACAAGAGCGAGGCGAGCGTGCGCCCCCATCTTAACAAGCGGCGGAACAATTGGGGAGTCACTGCTTTCTAAGAAGCCAGCGCCCTGGCTCTTCTCCCCCGGAGAGAACCGCGGTTCCCTCGGATGTGGCCGTGGCCGTGGGGCGACGGGGGTTGGGAGTGTGCCATGAAGCGGGGTCTCCTTGTCCGGAGGGCGGGGTCCGCCGGCGGGCGAGGGCTTGTGTTTTGGGCCTGGCTCCCCAGGTGGCGGGCAGGTACCCCCACTGGCGTGGGCGCAGGGAGGAGAGCTGGCCAGAGGCCCCGGGGGTGGAAAACCCTGGCTGGAGGCCGCGCGAGCCATGGGAAGCGTGGGTGGCACTGTCGGGTGGACCCAAGGGTCCTGAGATGTGGTACGAGATTCCTCCTCCCCGGCGCCTCTCAGGGCGCGTGGGCACCCTTGGGTGGCTGTGTGTGAGATCCCATGCCCGGTTTCCGCTGTCCCCATCACTCCAGCCCCGCAGAGGGCAGGAGGGGAGCTTACCCTCGCTGGGGGGCTGGGGAGGGTGATCTAGGTGTCCTTGGCCTGTGGGGGAGAGCAGGCCTCACTCCCCCACGAGTGGGGGGCCAGTACTGCCAGTGACGGGGGGGGGGGTGAGGGGGAGGGGCGTGGGCCTCTGGTTGGCAGGCTGTTTCACTGTTCACGTGAAGCCACATTCTTCAATTTGGTCTTCCTCTAAGAGGATGGTTTGGCTTTAACGTGCCAGCTTTGGTCTTTTCACTCCCACGGCGACTTGGGGAGGGGGTGAGGGCTGTTGGTTTCACGCGGGGGGCTCCGGAAATGACAATGGGCAGCGCGGGCCACCAGACTTCAGGCCGCCATTGCAACGTGTCATCCCCTGAGGGCGCCCCCGGGGGGGGGGGCAAAGGGTGAAGCCTCCGACTCTTGGTTTGGGCTCAGGTCAGGATCTCGTAGTTCATGAGTTCGAGCCCCGTGTCGGGCTCTGCGCTGACAGCTATGGAGCCTGCTTGGGATTCTGCGTCTCCCCTCTCTCTCTCTCTCTCTCTCAAAAATAAGTAAACATGTAAAACCAGTGGCACCCATTGGCTTCTCCGGGTGACGAGGGAGTAGAAGGGTGAAGCCCCTTCTTTCCTGCCGTGGCAGCTGCGGGGCTGGTCGGGAGAGGGGGACGGAGGCCGCCTCCACCGCGAAGGCCAAGATGGCCCCGGCGGCCCAGGGAGTCCGGCGGGAGCTCGCCTTCCGGGATGTCACTCCAGCACTTCCGGCGAGCGCCAGGCTCGCTCAGAATTCAGGTACTCGGTCCTTCTGGGAGATTCTTCAGGCAGCCGGACAGGCCAAACACACGGAGTTCGGGGTGGTGGGCGCTGCAGGGGCCGGAGAGCCGGCGGACGCTCCCCGCGAGGAAGGGCCTTCTTCCATCCGCCCGGCAAGAAGGACGTGGTTTGACCACGGCTCTGCCTGGCGTGAGCCGAACTCTTCCGGGAGCCATTTTTGCAAGGACCAGGCCTCAGTGAGGAGGTGCCTGAAGCGGATAGAATGTTTTCTGTGTGAAACTGGGGGCGGGGCAGGGACGGGGAGACACAGGCTAATTGGAATCGGGGTAACTGGGGTGGGGGTGGGGGCGGATGCTTTTTCCTTTCTGCTCTGGGCGCCGCTGCTCTGCTTGGGTCACGTTCTTCACCAACGACGCGCATCACTAGGGGGCGCTAGAGCCCTTCCCGAAAGTTCCTGGGGAAGCCGCACTCCCCTGGAGGGCTGGTGCGGGAGGCCTTGGCCCCGGGTCCTGCCTACCCCGGACTCGCCTTGGGATTTTAGGAGAAGGAGAAGGCGGCATCCCAAAGGCCCTCCCCGCGGAGCCCCCAATGTTGGGGTGGCTTTTCATTTCCGCAGGAGCCCGAGCCCTGGGGGTTGGGGGAAAGACCAGAGAACAGAGGGGGGCCGCCCCGCCCTGACCACTTCTCTCGGGGTTGTGCCTGCATCGTCTCTGTGGAATACAGCCTGCGCCCCAGCCCCTAGCGATAACGTCACAGCCGAAGTGGGGGGCGGGGGGGCTGCTCACATCTGCCTGCTTATAACCTTTCGTGAAGTCAGGTGGGGACAAGCGATTCCAATTTGCTGTGATGTCCTGGGTAATTATTTCAAGTCCATGTGATCTGGCCCAGGGCCGTGTAGGGTTTTCCTGCTAAGCCTTGGTAAGATACCCGTGTAGGTACAAGGTGAAGGGTTGCGGCCCAGAGAGCTTCTATGAGGGAGGGAGGAAAGGAGAGAGAGTCAGTCAGTCAGTCAGTCCTGGGAACCATGTTTTTTATAGACTAGAATCTTCCTGGCGTCAATCCTGAAGGGGCAGTTTCTTCACTTGGGTGAAGGTCACTAATCACTTCTGTGATGGGAAGTCCAGGTTGAAAGGGGCCTGTGGTGCGTCCTCACAGACCGCCACCGAGAGGCTCCATTGTCAGCCTTTCCACCACACAGACCTTGTCATTTTACCTCCGTGGTATTTATGCTCCCTTCCCACCCGCACCCACGAGTTAACTCGAGAGAATTTTAAGGAATCCCTTTTGACCCAGTCAGTGGACAACGTGTAAATCCTGTCTGCTCTATGCAGTGAGGGTTGCCCTGGACAGAAAGAGCCGTTGTGGGTGGAATTCAGGAACTCTGTGGACACGTGTAAACGGAGGCCATTTCCCCTCCTAAATGCACGCTGCACGCCTGCAGCCCGGGCCCAGCTCACAATTCACTCTGGAAGCAGTAAGCGCGAGGGTGTAACCAAGCCGCTGTCTCGCCCTGGAAGTCACAATTTATGCTCCTCATTTTAATTTTCCTCAGCGTAGGTCCCAAAAGGATTGATTAAATTTGCTTTGTGGAACCCATTAACGCTAAACTGAATCATGGTGTGGCCCTAGGTTTAGAATCCGTTTCTAGTAAATTCTCTGCACACGGGACCCTAGGAGTCCTGTATTCCTCTGTGATAGGATTTTAAGACCGTTCATAAATGAAAAGGCTTATTTACTCAATTTACCTAAAAGGTATTAGTAATTAACCGACATCAAGAGACCACCGCATGCAGAGGCGACGCATAGGCAATGGGAGCTTTTGCAAGAGAGGCTATTTGTTAAGTGGTTTGAATGAGAAGCTGGAAAACTCCAGTGGCTTATCAGTACGTCTTTGGTACTCTGGCTTAACTGTGTGTTAAAATGGGTAATCATGACTTATGACTAATTTTTATTTTATTGTTTCTTTAAAAAATGTTTAAAAAAGTTTTAACTTATTTTGAGAGACAGAGAGAACAAGCAGGGGAGGGGCAGAGAGAGAGGGAGAGAGAGAATCCAGAGCAGGGTCCACATGGTTAGTGTGGAGCCCGATGTGGGGCTCGAACTCAGGAACCCTGAGATCGTAAGCCAAGCCCAAACCAAGAGTCAGCTAATTAATAGAACCACCCAGGCGCCCCAAGATTTTCTTTGGTCATCGGACCGAGCCAGTTGCATAGCTTATGGAAAATCTAGATAAATAGCCTGACACAGGCATATATGCAAATTAATGGCCATTCTGTTTAGAAATCTTTTTAGAAATTATGAAATCATTAACAACGTACGGCAGACTTCCTTCCCTAAGACGAGGGGGAGGAGGAACCAGAAATACTGGCAGATGGAGGGGAATTCAAGACACATGGCCTGTGAGTGGGCCTGGGCGCATTTTCATATGATGAAAAACGTGTTCAGGCTCTAAAGTGTGGCAGCTTTGGAAAGAGTAAGTGCCCTGTGGGCATCAGGGCGCTAAGGGACATGGCAGTGCCTTCCCCAGCAGGGTTATCAGGAGCCCAGCCCTTGCAGTGGAGGGCGCGGACAGGGAATCTGGGCTCACCTTGGCCCGAGCCGCTTCTGTGAACTTGAATGACACACTCAAACTTTTCTAAGCCCCTTCCGGCTCCATTTCTAGAATGGGATGCCTTGGCTGGCCTGGGGTGCTGGACGTCAGCCCACTGGATGAAATCTGGGTATTTGTGAAGGAAGTTAAGGGCGAAGCCCTTCATGGCCTACCGGGGGTGGGCTGGCTCTGGTGGGTGGACCCCGTTCTCATTCCGGGCCGAGTTCCTCCTCTGCTTTACAGCAAGGCAGCTGCCGTGCGCGCCGCCCGGGTGGTTTGCCCCAGATGGAATGCGACGTGGGTCACTGCCTTCGCCTTCCACGTTTGGACTCCTCCATTTCAAAGGCCCTGCACACAGCCGATTTGCTGTTCAGCAGGTGAGAGAAATGGCTTCATTCGCGAGCAGCGCAAGATAAAAGAGAGAAAAGGCAGGGGGCACGGCTAGTGGGCATCGCTGGCAGCGCTCTCTTGTCGTCTTTTAAAGTGTTTGGGGGCTGATGGCACTCGGAGGAGTTTATAATCAGGCGGTGTGCAGTTGTGCAGGCCAGGCACTTAAAACCGCATGCGACTGTCAGGTAACGTGCGATGCACGTAAATGGGTGGATGGGAAAGTCACAGAGGTGCCGGCAGCCCATACCCAGAACATTCTTTTCGAAGGTGCCCTTTTTACCTGCAGTACCTTTCCTGGTGTTCGTTCAGACACTGCTTTTAAGGAAGGGAGAGTAGCAAACATTTTTCTGGATTTCCCTGGTTGGAGCGGGTTAAACTCCAGTTTCGAGGAGGGAAAAAACCGAGCGCCTTGCCAAGCAGGGTGAGCTGGTTCTTGTTGGATCAACATGTTGTCAGTACAAAGCAAGTGTGATGAAGCCCGCCTTTTCACACTAAAACCAAAGCCCTGGCCCGCCAGCCTGGAATTGCTGAACTAACCATCCTCTCCCATCAGCCGGTCTGTATGCAGATTTAGACCTCTCCCGGAGGCCGGGAGCCTATCAGGCCTCAACTGATTATTCTAATCAAGTGTTTTAATTAAGCACTTATTGCCAGGATCACAGGAACGAGGCCTGTTTCCTAGCAGTAATGGGCAGTATTTTTTTTTTTTTTTTAAGATTCTTCTTTACGGTGATAATGTTTGGCTTTGTGGGGGTGGCGTTAATGTTTGTCTCAAGTAGGCCATGGGAAGAGTCCCCTGTGAAGTCTGTAGTGCTGAGCTGGTAGTCTGGCCAGTGGTCGGAAAAATAAAAGAAATTCAAAGAAAAGATATTACCAACTAGGCTGCAGATATAGGAGTAACCCCAACTGCATCGGTTTGCACCCTCCCCCTAAAACACATGCTGGCTAGCCCCAGACTTAAAAAAATTATATATATATATAAACACGCACACATTGGGTTGGCTTTTATTGGAATGCCTAGATGCAATCTATAGTCAAGTTATGGAAAATTCAGGTCACATATAAAGTTAAGAAGGCAAATGAAAAGAACAATACAAATCAGACAAAATTTACATCTCAAAATATCATGAAAGCATTTTGACTGGCTTTGCCTAAAATACTTTGAATATCAATTTCTTTTTTTCTGTAAGCTAATTCTTTTCAGTATACAGTTCCCCCACCCCCGCAACTCTTAGAAAAAGGTCTTTTGTTTACATATTCCCCAAGGTCACTATTTAAAAGCATGTCCAGATCACAAGTCTTTTTAGAAAGAAATAGGCTCATTATATCTACTAACAAGACACTAATTGGGTTGATTTGACTTCATCTAAAAAGAAGCACCATGAGAGATTCCAAATTTTATTTATCGGTGCCAGTGCAAAGGACCAGTCCATGTTGAGAAGAGGGTAAGATTATGATTTCATTTCTGTCCTGTGGAACAAGCTTTTCATGGTCAATACATCAGAGACACTTCTGAGAATTTCGACTCAGAGCCTATTTCAACCAAAAGTACTTACAGCATGCTAAATACAGTCCAGCAGAAATTCCATCGGACAGAACTGCAAACACCTAAGTTAACAGGTAAAAAAGAAAACGTAAAACAGAGCCATGGTTATGTGGTCTGAAATCTCATAGTTTTTCTAAATCGGGGCTTCGGAATACTTGCCAAAGGATTTCCAGGATAAAAAATATTAATGCTAATCTGTGCTTTCATTCTAATAAAATATCAGCATTCATTAGAAGATTAATTACTTCGGTATGCTCTACCAAATACACAAAGACAGTAATAGCACTGATACTGTAAATTCAGTAGCTATTTTGAAACTTTCCCAGCCAATCTGTTTAATAAACACGCCTACTGTGCAATTTAGAGTATGTGATACACACAAAGCAGTTAGAAAATTATTTTCAATACATCACTTGAACCTTTATATTTATGACATGTTCACTTGCTATATTTTATCACCATTATACATAGAAGAAAACAGTGTGTACTATAGCTCAATGAACTGAGAAATCTTTTCTAAAAATATTTTTGTGGCTGAATTTAGTGCTCACGAAAGAGATTTGCGAGAGCGGTGGGCCGACTCAGAAGGGCAGGTGGCGGCCACGTGCGGTGTCACTCGCACGCGCCCGAGAGGGCACGGCTGTCCGTTAGCTTCCAGCTGGGTGTGGGCCCCCCCCCCCCCCCCCCCCCCCCCCCCCCCCCCCCCCCCCCCCCCCCCCCCCCCCCCCCCCCCCCCCCCCCCCCCCCCCCCCCCCCCCCCCCNCCCCCCCCCCCCCCCCCCCCCCCCCCCCCCGAGACAGAGCAGGGGCTGCCTTTCAGACCAGCTCCCAGCATGGTTGGGTCGTGGGGGGCTTATGGGAGCTTCTGTCTCCCTTTGGCATCTCTATTGGTGACCTGATGGTCCAAACCCAAGAGTAGCGGAGTGACCCTGACCACCTCCATCTGGCCCTCTCAGCGCTGCTCGGCTTCTGCTCTTTCCTAGATCTTAAGACACATGTTTATGGGCATGACTACATCAGATCCTTTCCTCCTCCCAAATGTTGTTTCCCGGAGCATCTGATGTGGTCTCTTGCGTCCATTGTGAAATGGGAGCTTCAAGGAATGGTAACAGTAAAAACCCTATGGTTAATTATATCAACTCCCCTCCACTGTTAGGGACGAGACAGGGCCTCTCCGGCCCAGGTTTTGTTTTTTCTGTTTTTTACCCCCATATCTTCCGCTACATTCCACCAGCCTTAGTTTTCTACGGTGCCTCTTAGTTGGTAATGGTTGAGGACACTGGCCTGATGAAAAAGAGAAGAAAGAGAAAGGAGTTCTCTGATTAGCCACCCACTTAGGATTGCTGTCCTATCCATCTAGTGATAGAAAGTTGCACATTTTTTTTCAACCTAATACAAAAATATTAACACTTCTGGACATTATAGGCATAAGTCGTTATATCTCTACAATATAATAATTTATACTGTACAGCTATAACAGATAACAAAAGGTGCAATCCTTTTAAAAAAATCACACAGTTCACATGTTTTTATCGTTTTATTTTTAAGTATAAACTTTTTAAACACTTTACATAAATTAACTCCTCTGAGACTAATATTTGATGTACAGTAAATTGTAATTCATATAAAAATCCATAAACAACTTGTCTCACATAATTTACAAAAAAATCAGGGTTTCCTTTGCTTATCAGTGACATGGATTCTATTTGCCAGTTTTTTTTCCCCCAAGGCAAACCACGTTAGCATTGTAAAATCCATTATGAAATCCCCGCGGTGGCGGAAGTCACTTGAGCCAACGTCCTTTTTACAAAGCAGCACAGGGAAAGCTGTTGGGTTGACTATAAACAGTAATTTTGCCCCACATTTGAAAATTAACAGATATAGATCACATCCTATGCAGACAGACTACTTCTTGTAAGCAAAGGTCGACAATTCGGTAATATCTGGAAACACTGTACGCATGTTTACCTTAAATACAGTGCCTCGAAGGAACCGGTGGCCTAGCACAAAATGTTTAGGCCTTTTTTTCCTCTCTTTCACTTATTTATTTCTCCTTTCAATACTTTCAGTCCAACTGAGTGCAGCGATATGCATATGTAAACATATTCTTTAAAGCCGATCACCTTTAAGGTCATTCAGAAAAAAAGTTTTTTTTTTGTGGATTTTATTATTATTTTTTTAATAGCAGTATCATTCTCCTGGAAGGCTCTTCTGTGTCGGAGAGTCCGATTCGGATTGTGCTACAGAGAAATCCGAGCAAAGGTGTGGTGTAGGCTCAAGAGAAAGCGCGCGGCGCACCCCGCCGGGTCCGTCCCCACCCCGGCAGCCGGGCCCGGGGCGTTACCTCTTGCCGATCTCGCTTTGTCGGAGGAACTGGATGTTGTTGGCGCTGTCGGCCAGCTCGGGGTACTGCTCCACCGAGAGTACGTAGTACCCGTCGTAGCCCTGCACCTTGCCGGCGCTCAGCAGCTGCCGCTTCTCGCCCTCGGTCCAGAGGCGCGCGCCCTCCTCGCCGTCGCGCACGCGCTGCTGCTCGCGCGCCCAGGCGCGGGCGAGTGCGCGCTGCCGCGCCTGCTCCAGGATGCGCGCCTTCTCCTCGTCCAGCGTCATGCCGTAGCGCACGTGCAGCGCCAGCGCGCCGAACTGCATCTCCACGTCGGCGAACCTGCGAGTCCTGCCGTTGACCACGGTCGTGGACTGCGACACGGTCACGTTGATGCCGTTCTCCAGGGCCTTGCGGCCGCTCGTCAGCCGCAGCGTGCCCAGGTCGCTCTCGGGCGTGGTGGTCTTGATGAAGTAGTGCGTGTCCTTGCCCTCGATGGTGAAGTGCAGGTTCTCCAGGTAGAAGGCGTTGTTGAGCACGGCCGCCACCTTGATGCAGTCCTCGTTGGCGATGTTGAGCACGTTGGTCTGCACGCGGCCCTGGCTGACGGCCAGCATGACGCCCTTGCCGATCAGCGACTTGACCGTGGCGAACCACAGCCACGAGGGCGCGCCGCCGCCCTTGCGTCTGCTCACCTGGACCTCTGCCATCTTCCCCAGGGAAAGGAAGGCCTTGGCCTGCCTCGCCACTTGTTGCTGAACTCCGAAGATGGGCTGAAAGGCGAAACAGAATGGGGGGGGGGGTCGGTTTAGAGAACGTCTGTAGCTCTCGGTTGCCAGGGAGCCAGGCTGAAAAGAGGTGAGCCAGGCTGAACAGAAAAGAGGTGGTCACGTGTGTGTGCCTGTGTGTGTGCTGGGGGGGGGGGGGAGGAGAGGAGGGAGTGGTACTTGTGTGGAGAGCTCCCAGGCATTTATTAAAACCTCAGTCAGTTCTTTAGCGATGAAAAAGCTTAAAAACCCTCCGGGCAGAGCAATTCGCTCAGGGTCCCGTCCCCTCAAGTTGATCCAAATGTATTCTGAAACGTAAATAGAGGTGACACCATCATGTAGTACTTAAGAGGTTTGTAGTTTCTAACGTGGGCAAAATATGGTTTTAGCTTTTCTCTTTCAATTTCTAGATGCTCTTTCCCGTGCCCATTCCATCTGGGGAGCCGAGCTTATGGGTGCCTCCATCACAGATGCTTTCTGCGTGGGAGCCCGAGGAATCGGCAGCCCGCGCAGGCAAGGCTGGAAAGGCTGCGGTGCTCGCTGCGGGATGACCGCGTCCCACTTCGCAGGCTTTGAAACGGGCGCGCTTTAATTTAGGTATACTCTGTACTCCCTCCTGGCGAACGCAGTTTTCGGCTGCATTTTCCGCCAGCGTAATGGTAGGAGTGTATGGGATGGGTGCACAGTGGGACCGTTAGAGGGGAGTTTTTATTACTTTAGGAAAACGCTTTTGGTGGACTTAGGGGCCGTGGACCATCTACACTGGCAACTGCTTTAAGCTGGGGGCGTCTTAACTCCGCCATGTCTTCTACTACCAGATGTTTGTCTGGCCAGTGTTTCCCAAACGGAAACATCTGTTTCATTTGCCGCAGTGAAAGAGACATTTGTTTTCCTGCACTTGGGGCAAGCCTCAGTGTCTTTGGCGGGGATTCCCTAAGCTGTCCTTATGGTGTGCTTCTCTTGACAGAGAACTTGAACCATATTTACAAGGCCGCCTCGGAAAAAACAGTTGGCAAGTCCATTTGTACAGTAAGACTTAAGTGTTTTCAGGCATGTTGGAAAGTCATACGCAGTTAGGACACGCCTGTTCAAAGGCCCTAGGAAACCTCAGTGTGCCTGGTCTTCGTGACGTTCGATCAGCGCAGACACGTTTGCAATTAGAAATGTTAAAATGGTTCCCAGACCTTGGGAACTCGATGGGCTTTGCTGCTTAAAATGTGAAGGTGACATCTTGAAGAAGGAATTGTTTCATTTTTATTTTAAAAAGAATTTTTTAAAGTTTATTTTGAGGGGCAGAGAGAGAGGGAAAGAGTGAGAATCCTTGTGCTGTGGGCACACAGAGCCCCACAAAGGGCTCGATCTCAGAAACCGTGGTATCATGACCTGAGCTGGAATCAAAAATCGGACAGTTAAGCGACTGAGCCACTCAGGCATCCCGAAGAGGGAATTGTTTTCTGGACCAGAAAACAGAGGTATTGGGTTTGCATATACTCGTGTCTGTGTGCGCGCGTGTGTGTTCTAGCCAGGATTGCCTTTTCTCTTTGTCTTCACTGAAATTATAGGAAATTGCTCAAGGGGGGGGGAATTAATCTTTCTAAGAAACTCTGCACTCTCTCCTCCTTATCATTATGGGGTAACCCAATTTCTTGATCTTTAATTATTCTTGCTTTAAGCTAGAAACTCTAGTTTCTAGTTTTCTTGTACATGCCTTTCTGATCTCTGAATGAGGGGAATTAAAAGTGCCATTTTCTGAAATGGCAGCTCTGACTTTCCAATTTTCCATTCTTTTTCTTTGGTTCTCAGGCCAATTATAGGCCTCCTGAAATGTTATTTTCAGGAAATTCTATAAACACCTAGCTGCAGCTGGAGCTTTACCAGAGGACATTTTATTTTTACTTTCAATCCTTCCCCATGAAACGCGGTTTGGATCTGAAAGAAGTGGAACTTCGTGGCATTGTTTGTGGGCTGCTAATTTGTAATACGAATTCCCCGCCCTCTTGTTAATTGTATCTTTGCCAAAAGGTCCCAAGTGCTATAAATGTGCTTTCATGGGGGTTCTCTGTAGAAACCCTGCACTCAAAAACGAGCGCCCTCATTTTATCACCTTCTGATAAGGTCTTTTTATGTTTTTATCAGCATCACTAAGAGCAGAGTTAAGCCTGTTTAACAGGCCCCTGCTTTGCTGAACAGAGACTTGGAGGGAAGTGAGGTTTTAAAAAAAAAAAAAAAAAAAAAAAAAAAAAAAAAAAAAAAAATTAGTGTCTTTGGTGCACTTTGACAAGGGGAGTCTGATTAAAGGGGGCAATAAGATGCAGATAAGCCATCTCTCCCCCTTTTCATAGTTTTGCTTTTTGTTTCTTACCGGCACATCATCCCACTGCTGACTCTTCACAAGTTCGTAAGAAGGCTCCGTCAAATCAAATTTGGGAACGGGGAATCCAGGAATAGCATTGTGCAGATGGAAGCCAAATGTCACCAGCCAGCTGTTAACATCTAGGAGAAGAATGTTCCGCAGGAAAGGTATTAGAGTTATTCTGTGCTTTCGTACATGTAAATCCTTACCTTAAAAAGAAAACACACCCAACTTCACCAGCAATAACTGACACATTTGCCTTCAGCTTACAATTCAAAACCCACCCTCTATTTTTAGGCACGAAGACAATAGCCTCGGTAATGAAACCGTGGCCAGGGCTACAGAAAACACAGTCTACTAGGTGCTCAAGGAGACTAGATAAACTGTCACAAGTGCGAAGTCGCATCCTGTGTGGGTAATAAGTGGTAACAAAGGGTAGTAACAATGCACAGCAGCACAAAAGAGATACAGATGAGGTAAACAAAGGGATTCTGTACTTAGCAAAGACTGGTCTTAACAAGAAGTTGTGTGTTAATGGCTTTCAAAAGCGACTGCCCAAGGATATGCAGCTTCCACAACCCATTTTCTATTAATAAAACCCCTAAATTGAGGGAATTAAAATCGAGAGTTGATTCTTAATCAAAGATGAATGCTGAAGGCTGGCAGAACGGGCCAAGGGCACACAAGTTTGATTACCATCAGCTATGACTTCAAAGGCTCACCGTGCACAGGTGGGGGCGAACTTTTTTGGGGAGAGAACCTGGAAACCTTTAAAACGGTATTTTAAAATATTTCCATGTGACCCCAAAAGCCATTAAGCTCAGAATCAGGCTTTTATTCTGTTCTGGAGGTTATAATGTTACAGAACTACTCAGCAGGCTTGCAGCTTTATGAGTACAGTTGGGTGTAGATTATTTTATATATTAAGCACATTGCTGGAAAATTTGAAATTGCATTTCACCTAATATATTTTATGCTATTCCATCTCTCTTTTGATGTTTTTCAGAAAATGCTGCTACGGCATTCCCTGTAGTCCACGTTGCTAGGAGAGGATGAATTCAGGAGCTGCGGGCTTTCCGGTGTTTCAGCGGGCCCCTGTCAACACCTCCTCCACAACCTGTGGTAAACTGCTTGTCAGGATGATGGAGAGCCACCTGCTTTCCTCTTTCCTTCTCTGGGGCACAAACTCTCACCTCATCACCAGGCTGGCAGACCCTCTGTCCAAGCATCACGTGGCTATCAAACCAGTGGGTTTCTCCCTCTTTTAGGAGGGGTGGTGGTAGAGAGAAATCCCAAGTTGATCATGTAGAATAGAAAGTGACGCTGTGTGTGTGTGCACACGTGTGTGTGTGCACACGTGTGCGCGTGTGTGAGAGAGAATGAGTGTGTATAAGATTACAAGGGATTTTCTCCTACTATGAATGATGTCTGTGTAACAGTAAAACAAAAAAAAAAAACCCACCAAAAAACACAGGGCCTTAAGTACTGAAAACTATTGCCCACATAGTGGGGACTCGGATGCACATGTGTACACAGACACCTGGAGAATACCATGAGGGTGTTGCTGAATCAGGATTCTGAAGGAAGGGAGCTTCAGCTGGTTCACGCGGAGGAGAGCTATGGCAAGCTTGCAGGAGGCAGATGTGAAATGAACAGAGGGCAGCATTTTGAGAGCTGTACCAAGAACTGAGAAAATAGGCATCTCAGCATGCCTCCAATGTTGAGCAAGAAAAGAGCCAGCCTGGAGAAGCATCTAACACAAGCCAAAACAGAAAGCCTTAAGCCGAACGGAAAACAAAAAGAGGAAACAGGAAAGAAGCTTCTTCCAGGAAACATAAGTGCAGCAGGGAGGTTGATTATGGTCGCGTAATTCAGGGGAGGAAGGGGGAGCCAGAGTGGTGCTTGCAAAGCCCTGGTCTCTCTCATCCTGGTGGCTTTGTGGGGACAGAAG
The DNA here is from genome assembly GCF_003009895.1 of Hyaena hyaena. NCBI lineage: Eukaryota > Metazoa > Chordata > Mammalia > Carnivora > Hyaenidae > Hyaena > Hyaena hyaena. Next base: position 564,417 of record NW_024081010.1, read on the forward strand.
TAGGAACAGAGGTTTTCAACTGGGTCACGCGCTCAACTTGGAAAGATCTCAGTGTCCCCACGTTGGCATAACAGTGAGTGCCAATCTTGCCACCAGGCAGGAGCTGTACCAAATGGCACAAAGGCCGTAGTGAGGACGGAAACAGGACCTACTTGCTAAGCAAGTGGTGGGAGAAGCTGTTCCTTTATTGTCCTGAGGTGGTGGTGGTGGAGGGGGACATGGTGAGGCACTCTGTGCTGTGTGTCACCTCGCTTCCTCCATTAGAGCTTCACACGTGTGTTAAGAGGAAAATCAGCATGGTACGTTTGCAAAGTAGTTACTGTTTGCAGCAGAATAGCGTACATTTTGTTAGGTCTTCTACCACAAGGTAGGCATTATTTTCCCCAGTTCACAGTTAAGGGAACAGACTTTAAAAATGACGTGACTTGTCTATAAAGCCACACCACTTTACAGACACGGGTTGGAACTGGAACTCTGACTTGGGGACTCCAAGTTCACCCCGTATCATCTCCCTTCCTTCAGCAGCACTTCAGAAAATTGTGGCCTTGGGCACTGTAGACAGACTAGGAAGTGACAAAGCGTGTCTCAGTTTGCCTTTCCCTTTTCCTTCTAAGGAACTATAGAGAAACAAATACATTTAAAGGTCAGGCGTTTGATTTTGCGCGAGTAAAATGTGAGGTCCGAGAGAGAAACTCCAGTTGCTTTGCGTATTCATGTAAGGATTAAAGTTACTCAGCACTTGGAAAGGAAAAAAAAAATGCTTACCTGTGATGTAATCTTTCACATCATGGATTTTGCTTGCAGGGTTGTTATTCCTAAACATGTAGAGGTTAAAAGGAGCTGGGTCCTTCCCAATTCTCTTCCAGATTTCTATGTCCGGCGTCGTCCATCGTCCTGCCAAAATATCATAATCTCTTTCTCCAAAGTGGATTAATTTTGTGAGTGGGTCATATAAGCCACCATGAAATCCAATTACCAGCTGAAAGTCAATATTGGAATCAAAGTAGATTTCACCATAGGCAGTATACTGAATCTGTTTCAGCATAAGCCCATTGCTACTGAACACAGCCAACGGTGTCCCTGTGTTATCCGACGCGATGTAGAATTCATCCCCGCTGCTGATTTCCATGGCAAAAAGGTGTCCTTGGAGATCATAATAGAGAGAGGTAATTTCTGAACTGGAATGGTTGTAGACATGAGTAATCCTTGTGGGGTAGGTTAAGTCAGCGTAAAAAAACTGCAGGTGCTGTCCGAGGCTGGTTTTGCTCGACACCCGCCTGCCCAGGCCGTCGTAACGATAGATCACTGTCCAGCCACTGCCTTTGCTATAAACTCGAGTCAGAAGCCCCTTGGAGCTGTACTCGAAGATCTCTGTGCCTCTTTGACGCAGGAAGCCGTCTTCATCCAGCCGATACTGAACATCCCCTAGTCGAGTGATTCGGTCTCGCAGGTCATAGCGAAGGGGGGTCAGACGCGCGCTGCTGCTCGGGTTCAGCAGGTGGAGGTTTCCGTTCAGGTCATAGTTGTAACGCCACATGATCTTCTCATTCAGGTAAACCGTCTGGAGCTGCCCATCGACGTCATATTCATAAGCGTATTTGGTCGTGTTGGCAAAGGGCCCTATTTTAATCTCTCTTTTGGTTACCCGACCCATGTTATCGTATTGAATTGTAATCCAGTACATGAGCGACCTGAAGATCTCATACTGAATTTCCTTGATGCGGCCGTGAGCATCAAAGTGCTTTGTGTACGTCATTACGGCTGTGGAGATGATCTGGTTAATGTCGTAATATATAACTCCAAATTTTCCAAACTGTTCAACTTTGCCAGAAATGTCATCAAACTGATAGAGGTCAATGGGCAGTGGCGTCTCGTTGATGACACCCTGCATGCTGGTCACTCGAAAGCTGTTGTCATAGCTATAGTCAAATCTCGCATTTACCATTCCATCCTCACTAAAGCGGAAAATCTGCCTGTCAATCAGGGGACCAATCTGCCTGTATCTAATGGTGCAAATAAAACCATCGCTCTGGAGGTTTACGGTTTTCAGGACGCCCGCAGTTTCATCGTAGGTAAAGCTGACCCTCGTGCTATCGTATAAAATTTCCGAGAGCCGGGTCTGCCTTCTGTACTTGAACAAGACCCTCCGGCTTGTACCCAAGAAGGCCGTTTGCAGAAGGAGACCTTCCTCGTTGTAGTCTGTGATGACGGAAGCGTTGCTTTCCGGGGGGTTGTATATGTTGCGGTAGTAGCCAATGGACCGGATGGTCTGCATGGTGTGGCGGGCCACGCTGGGCATGGTGATGGCCGACAGCCGGTCCCACATGTCATATTCGAAGATGTACTGCCTCTGGCTGTGAAGCAGGAGGACCATGGACTGCAATGACAGAACATCCCGTTACTCAATATTTTTGTGAAGGTGGGGGAGCAAAAGCAGATTCCGTGACCGCATATACACAAACATCCCACTGGAGTAAATGATTTTCATTTTAATTGAGTTATCCTTGACCTTACACGTTGTTAACGATCCCCTGCCTAATTTGCCTGGATGCTTAATTGTGAGGGGTTCTGCAATTAGTGGCTCAAGATTCATAATGTGCCACTTGTCACGATTGTACCATTCTTTTTCCAGGCACTCACAGCCAAGCGGCAGATTGTCGATGGATTTGGAGAAGTCATAATACAGGCACGCGCAAAGCTGCTTTAAAGACAATATTTCAAGGAGAAAACAGCATATGGGAGATGTGAGCCTATTCATAATTAGCAATTATTTAGTAAGGTGGCTTTTCCCCCTCATTTGATTGAAGAGCCACTCAGATCATGTCTTAATTTCCAGTGCATCTGGGGGAGGAACAAAGCATTCAAAATATTACTTTATGAAGAAGAGACCTAAAATTAGCCCCAAATGGATAATGTGTGTAGAAAGCATCAACGTCAACAAACTCCACTAACTCACATGGTGAATGAGAGGCATGATAGGGGTCCAGATATGGTTTCTGTTTGTGTGCAAATTCTTGCCTGTCATCTGGAGTGACAATGAAACCTGCATTTTAAAATTTCCTTTTGTGAGTATCGAGTCTGATTCGAATCCCAGGTGCTGTAAGAACGGCTTCTGGGCTACATTCTACTTGGGTGCTAAATGAGGGAGTGAATAGATACAGAAGTTAAAGTGAGCTCTGCTCATCTGCAGAAAGACAAAAGGCAATCGTTTCCTAGGCCGGCCTGGGAGAAGCTCAACCCTGAGGCTCAGGAGTAAACAGTAGAGCTCAGTAGTCATGCAGAGCCTGGGCGATTCTCTCCTTCGAGGAAGCTGCCGCCAAACCCCGTGAGGCCAAACGGAATGACGGCAGATCTATGGGTGTGTGCGTGTTAGGAGCTCTCCGGGGACTTCCGCTCAGCCCTTGCCAGAGAGGGACACGTGATCCCTTGTCCAAGGCTCGTTCCCTTTCTCGTTACTGTCCACTGTCTTGAGGACTATTCCCGACAGTCTGCCTTGTGCTAAGGAAGGCTTGGATTGCTGCTAAAGTCATAGATTTAGTACCTAGCTGTGTGGTCATTTAAAATCCCATCTGATGGTAGCTAATCACATATTACCTGTCTTTCTGTGAGTAAGTTTTGGCCTAGTGCGCCTGTCCTTGCAAGGAAATGGAAAAGGTCTGGGTGGAACTTAGGGATTGCGAGAGAGGAGGAAAGCACGCTTTGGCTTTTTGGATCCCCACTGATAATGAGAATGTGATCTCAGTTACTGCTCCTATCATTTCATGGCAGTGGCTCTTATCAATGACATGCTCCTTGTCTCCTTTGAAACATTTTTCAGCGACATTTACGATCATTACTATCAATTCTCAAGGTGTGGGTGTTTCTGTTACGCTTCTCTGTAATGTACTTAATTGGGAAAAACGTTCCAGGATATGAAATGGGGATCTATTCCCAATTTCTTCAGGAGGAAGCCGTCTTGGGGTTTGTTAGGTTGGAGAGTGACGGGTTTTCCAGGCCTGGGGATCTGCTCCCTGGGTAGTGGGGCTTACTCCGGGTCTCTCAACAGATCACCGGTCGAGTAGCTAACGAGTGTGACAATTAGTGTGGAGGGAAACCTGTCATCTAGTGGGCATGGGCCCTTGTCTCAAGGGGGAGTCTCTTAGAAGAAGAGCAGGTAAGCAGGCTGCGGGAGAACAGACTGGCAAGTAGGGTCCTGGCTGGAAGCCTTCCACGCTGGGAGGCGTCCAGTGCCGAACCTGCAGCTGACACTGGCTCCCTGGACGGGCAGTGTGGACCCCTCGCTGTCTACAAGTAGAAGGGATGACTCCCCTGCAGCAGGGTTAGGGTTAGACTGAGGAGAGCACCTCCAGTGAACAAGACCACGTGACGTGAGCACAAGAGGACACGGACGTGAGTTTCGGGTGACAGGTTACTGTGTGTGACCCACGTCAGGCCGGAGGCGGTCACCATAGAGAGCTGAGCTGAGCTTGTAACTTGGGCTGCTGCACGCTCAGAGGCGTGACAGGCATTGGAACGCAAAACGGGACCGTTTCCTGGCACCAACGTTCATCTCCAAGGCAAATGAAACCCTCCATGAACGCGCTCTTTGATGGGTTATGTTTTTTAAGAAGGGAATTGCAGGGAGGTGGCTGGTTCCCTGTTCTTTTTCTTCCGCTTTCATCTCTCCGGACCACAGTCCCTGTGCTCACACCTCTCAGAGTGCGACTTAGCATCCTGCACGTGGGTAACCTTTTTGGTGTTGTGCCAGTGCTTACGAATGGGCAAACACCTGAAGGCAGGATGCTTACCCCTTTCCCGTGCAGAACATGGGAGGGATGCCACAGAGTTCCTGAGACGTGGCTTTCCATAAAATAGCCTCTCTTGGTTAATAGTGCATAAACAGGACCTACGTGCCTTTTCTAGTTACGTTGAAGTGTTGCCAGCAACAACACAAAACCGACAGCTTCAACTGTGCTAATGTAAGGCTCTTTCTTAAATGAAAGAGGCAGCGCGGAGATTATTTACAAACGACTTCCATGCTCAAGGTCTAATTTGTGGATGTTGCCGACGTATAAACTTGGCAGGTGGACAGTATGATTGCGTGCTTGTTTGCGGCATCAATCACTTAAAAGGGTCTCAGGTAGTAGAACTTAACTAAGGAAAAAGTACTTTGCTAATGCAGAAATTCATCACCGCGGTCCCATGGTGACTTATATATTGATACTTAGAATAATAAATGGAGCTCGGTCCCACGCCACTGTTTTTCTTGCCCACAGAGCCCCCAGGTGATCGCTGAAAAATACTCATCATCACTTCCCTCTTCTGACCCTTGCGGCGCAGGCATACCTTTTCTAAGTAGGTGTAACTCCACGTTTTGCCATCAGCAAAGACTCGGGATACAATCCTCCCCTGGCTGTCATAATCTACTTTCTCGCTAGTGGTGCCCCGCTGGACGCTGGCGATTTGACCGGTGGATGAATAGGTGACATTTACGGCTATCAGTTTGCTGCTGGGCAGCCAGAGAGTTGGGTGCCCTGACGTGTCGTAGGCGATCCTCAGCAGGAATTTGCGGTGGTCGTCGTAGATCTTTTCTGTCTTTGTTGTTCGATCAAAGTCAACGGAAAGGAGGTTTCTGCCATTAACCTGTTACAACACAAACAGCGTGATAACATAAATCGTGCTAGCCCAACGCCAGCCCCTTATTACTCTTCAGAGTCCCTGCTATTGTTTAAACACCATTTATGATGATTGATTCTCTTCTGTCAGTAAATTAATTTAGCAACTTCTTGGGTACAAGTGCAAGGCAGTAGATTAACAGCTCTTTTAAGAGGTTTCATTAAGCAGAAAGACAGCCTGGCGTTTGTTCAAAACCTTTTCAATTAAATGTTGTAAACTTAAGCAACTGATAAGAACAAAATACCAAAATGTACTTGCTTTAAAGTCTGCTCAGAAGCTATGAAGGTGGTAAACATGACCTCTCTGTAAATTACTCAATGCCCCTCCCTCCAGAAGATACCGGAAAATAATTGCTTAGGAGATGAATCACGGCTACATTAAATAAAAGTGGTAAATGTGACTCCGGCCCTTTGAAGAACAGTTCAGTAGAAGTTGGAGCCCACGTTACTGTAAATTATTAATGAGTTTAAATAGCAGGAGGTTACAAACATGATCATTGCTTTTGGCCCAGTGCTGAAATGTCACAAGTTTTTAGAATGCCTTTTCCTTTGATAACATCTGGTTAACTGGCAGGGACTTCAGATGATTTGCTCCCACATCTATGTGGTCTGAGTCCTGTGGTAAGTTTACAAATCCAGCACCGTGTTGTTGTAAGAGGGTCTCTGTGTGGCTCTGTGCCACGTCTCTTACAGTCTGTGATCCAAGGCACACACAAACCAGCATTCGTTCCGGCAATGGAAACGTGGCCTTGGTTAAACTCTACTCTAATGGGGTGCTGGGTGGCTCAGCTGGTTAAGCATCCAACTTCAGCTCAGGTCATGATCTCACGGTTCATGAGTTCGAGCCCCACGTCGGGCTCTGTGCTGACAGCTCAGAGCCTGGAGCCTGCTTCGGATTCTGTGTCTCCCTCTCTCTCTGTCCCTCCCCTGCTTGTGCGCTCTCTCAAAAATAAATATTAAAAAAAATTTAAACTCTAAGAATGGTCTGCCACATACTGAGGACCCCCCTAAGAGTGGACTTTCAATAGCAAGATAGAAGCTTTGGGGTGGTGACAGCTTGTACATACCAAAATGTGCATTGACTATTGGACTGTTAAAAATTAAATGGGAAAATCTTAATCTTCCATGGGAATGTCTTAGCTAGAACTTTTAAGACAGACAGCTGCCGCTGATCGGTTATACACACCTACACACATATATATGCACTCCACATTCACACTTGCAATATATGTGAATATAGCTGTGTATGTACCTATGTAATGTACGTGCATATTTATGTAAAATCTGGGCTAAACCTAATTTGAGCAGTCTATCATCGACATTCAAGCCCCATGAAAAAATACTCTTTAGGCTTAAAATGTTCCAATCAGTGGTCCAAGGGGAGTATTGTAATGTCCATGGAAAGGTACGCGTAGAGAAGACAAGACATAAACTAGTAAGTTCATGGTTTATAGGGGAAGTGATGTTGGGGGCACCAAAGCACCCAGACAGGCGAGTCACAGGCAACGAGCAGGGTAGAGCCCCCGACGGAAATCAGGACATGTTCATCTTCCAGTTCGATCCTTGCAGATCCGGCTGTGGTGGGGAAAAGGCCCGCTGTGCCTTAGCAGCAACTGGTGTGTGAGGTGCGTGTGCGTGTGGGTGTGCCAGGGGGAAGAACCAGGGTCCAGAGTCTGCATAACTCTGGGCTCTCGCCTCTTTGAAGCTGTCTGTCCATCTGTCGAGCGCTTGCACAAGACGCTTGAGGCTCAGTCAGCGACTCTGATTTGATTCTACTCTCCAACGTGGAAATGTCTGCATGCTCATCCTCGCCTCCCGTGAATTTTGCGAAATATTTACGTTTGCAGAATGCTTTGTGGACCTTAGAAAGAAGCTGCTAGCTAATATTAACAAATATATATTTTAAAGCCTGTAGGAGGATTTGATTTGTGATCAAATTAACTCAATACCGAACCGGCAGAATCCAGCCTTCAGCTTATATTTGCCCCAAATTTTTGATGCCTTGGGAAGAGATTTTGCACAATTTAAATGGTTTCCTGTGGTTCTCATATTTCTGATTGTGATTTAAAAGAAATAAAAAAACCCAAAACAAAACGCCGAATGTTTCGATTTGCCTCCTCTTCTCCTTTCTTGGGTTCTCCCAGGCTGTGAGCCCAACTGAGTAGTTTCCACGGACCCGCCGCCCACAGGACCACCCCGTTTGTATTTTACTTTGTATTCGGTTCCATTTGTATTCCATTTCTTCACTGCCTGCCTTAACCGCCCTGCATCTCTGCAGCGCTGCTTCTGGTTAGAGCATCGGCAATCTGGACGGCAGGCCTGCTCGGAGGGCGCAGGCACCAGAAGGAGCCGGGCAGGGGGAGGCCCGGAGCCCTCCTTTTCCCCGCCCGCACCCTGATGCGGTGCCAGGTGGTGCCTCGCTCGCTTCTCTGGTTAGCGGATATGGCTACGCAGCACCAAAGCACCCAGGTGACAGGCGAGGGGTGTCACTAGGATAGCCATTGTGTGCGCCACCGTACCAAACACGTCACCATATGGAAACGTCTAGAAGCACTGCGAGACCCAACATCTGGGTACAAGTTTAAATCTTCCTTGTCCAGACGAACGCTGCATCTGCAACGCCTTCCCCATGTCCTCTAACTGAAGCAACGGGGGGGAAAGATCAGAAGGGGCTGTGTTTTTCCCAACATTCCCAGCAGGCACCAAGGTTTCAGCCACCCTTACTGTTTCCAGGCACCAGTCAATATTATTCAGTAGGCAAAACTTCAGAAGATACTAACAGATCTTTTGTTTTCTCTATTCTTCCCATACACAGTAGGCTAAACAACAGGCAGTGGTCAAGGGACATTTCCATCCTAGGACATGGTCCTGCTTTAACTATACCTTTTTGAAATTATGGCAACTTCCCAACCTTTTTTTTTTTTCTTTTCTTTTGACAATCATAAATGACTGGTGTTGTTCCATGCCCCAGTGGCCTTCTAATAAAGTTTTAATATAAAAAATATCAGTTTAAATGGAATAGTTCATCTAAGATGAAAACCCTTAGATCAGATCATCACTATCCCTCCAGCTACATAAAAATGAATCCAAATGTTGTGTTTGGATAAGAGATCCCATGAAGTCCTTTGTGATCTATAGCGTTGCTTTCAAGCAAGCATGGAAAATCCCCCATTTTCAAAGATCACGTCCAGCATGACTGTAATGAATCACAGCGTCCCTTTGAAATTGGCACGGGGGAAGTTACCATCTTCCCTGTAGAATGCTTGGAAAACTAAGGCGTAAAGATGTGACACCATGTCTGTGTGTTTAAAGACATACAGCACAATCGGATTATATTCACGGAGCTGGAATGTTATGGAGAGAAGCGAGGGAGGGCTGGCTCATTACTGAGGATATTTGGTGACAACGTCACGGCTCCCTTGTATCCCTGCTGGAACGTCAACTGGCTGCAGATTGTTTTGCGTGTCTCTCCGCATGTCAGCAAGTGCTAACTGCACTGTACAACCTGGTCGTAGGCTGCGCCCCTCAGCTTCAAGTGAGAAACAGCACATCACGCGAATGTGACTCGCAGAGTAAGATTTAAGTACGTGATCATATTTTAAACACAGTTTTGGCTTTCAAATTTTGAGGATTTCTTTCTGAAACGATTCACCAATTCTTGCCCTTTAAGCATCTGAATTCTGGGCCAGTTTAGAAGACGGTTTTTCTTTTCAGAAGGCCATAGCAGTTTTTTTTGTAACAGATTAAAGGCTGCTTCCAGTGCCCAGCACTGACAAAAGGCTGGGAATATTTACCAAACGTGATACGAGAAAGACAAGCAATTTTTATACCTGTGTCTTTTTTTTTTTTTTTAAACTGAGCAAGCAAGTTAAAAAAGCAAGCAAGTCATGGAAATGTCTGATCATATTTTGCACTGCTTTTCCACATCTCTCGACCTCATTTGCTTGTTATTTCCTACTGTATTTCCCTTTCCCCTTAATGCATGTTTCACAGAAAATGCTTTCCACGTTGCTGGTTTCTTATTAATTTTCCTTTTCAACTCCTTTTTAAAAAAAACTTTTAAAACTATAATATCTGGTGTTCTATCCATTATATCTATGCAGTCTACTCAGGTTTGTTTACAGCAGTCAAACATTTGCAAGGATGTGTTATTCATACAGCTTCTCTCTTAGATGTGGATGCAGAGAAATTATAAGGCTGGCTTTTTTCCTCATTCATTCATGGAATAAATATTTGAGCGCCCACTCTGTGTCAGGCACTTGGTTGAATGCAGGCATATACCTTATAAAACGAATGGATGTTTCTGCTAGGAGATAATGGAAGGTAAGAGAGATGTTCTCTGCTTCAGGAAAGTGTGGGATATAGATGGGTCGCTTTCCAGGCTGATTCAGTGTGCTGTGACGACCTTTGAATCTTTTCTCTTTTCCCTGTTTGGGCAGACTCCAGGTCGAGTCCTTAAACCAGATTTTCATATCATCACTTTCTCCCCAGAATTTCTCCCTTAGAACCACAGACGAACGGAATTAGCAGTCAGAGCTGGCACATCCAATCTTATCTTGAAAGTAAGAAACCCTCCCTTGTGATCTCGGCATTGGCTCTATGAGAGCAATCACACGTATCAGCTGGAAATCTGCTTCCAGGGTGACTGAACAGGCCACTCTAAATAACGTATTCTCTGGAATATCTTGCCAAGGCATTGTGGTTCCGCTATTTAGAAGAAACTAACACCCGTGCCTGCGTGCACTCTCTTTTCTTCCCCCAGAGAAAGTATTTGCTTCATTGTGAATCAGGCAGAGACCCAGAGACAGAAGACAGGATTTCCTCTACTCTTCCAAAATTTCTTTTCATGCCCAGAAAAGCCATGTTACAAAGAAACAGAGGATACACTTAGACATAGCTTGTCTCAAAGAAGAGAAGGCAACACGTTACGTGGTCAGTTTCTGGGCAAAGTATTTCCCATACTCTTTCTTTCCTCCTGTGTTCTGTGTTCCTAACCAGGGTGCTGAATGGCTTTTTTTTTTTTTTTAATTTTTTAAAATTTATTTATTTCTGAGAGAGAAAGACAGCAAGAGCAGGGGAGGGGCAGAAAGAGAGGGAGACACAGAATCCAAAGCAGGCTCCAGGCTCCAAGCTGTCAGCAAAGAGCCCGACGCAGGGCTCGAACTCACAAACCATGAGATCATGACCTAAGCCAAAGTCAGATGCTTAACCGACTGAGCCACTCAGGTGCCCCACTCTCTCCTTGAGTTTTTAAGCACGTTTTTTTTTTTCTAAATGGCAAGGGGAAGTAATTTTAGGAATAGTTATCTACATTTATCTACTCAACTAAAATCTGTTTGCTAATAGAAAGGATGAATCAGGTTCTGTTTATAGTGGTCTGAAGGCGGTTCCTTATAACTTGTGTTTTAGTGCCTAATCTGTGTTGTGTCTACCAAATAGCTGTCATAAATCACAGCCTGCTTTCTAGTTATATTTGGCCCATGATGTGAGAGGAGGAAAACAACAACACCCAACAAGGCAACACAGAGAAGATTCTGCAAAGATCAATTACATTAGCATAATCAGAAGTATCATTGTATTTCTCATAAAAACAATACAAATCAATAGTGAGGAGGCAGCTGTTAGGTTCTGCCATTGATCCTCTCCCATGCATCCAAACTATACTTTAAAGATATTGAGAATACATAGAAAGGATCCACCTTTCAATTGCCAGCTCATCTCTTTTCTTTTCAACGTTTATTTCTGAGAGACAGAGAGAGACAGCATGAGCAGGGGAGGGGCAGAGAGCGAGCGAGACACAGAAGCAGGCTCCAGGCTCTGAGCTAGCTGTCAGCACACAGCCCGATGTGGGGCTCGAGCCCATGAACTGTGAGACTGTGACCTGAGCCGAAGTCAGACGCTTAAATGACTGAACCACCCAGGCGCCCCAAGCCCATTTCTTTCAATGTACATATTTATGATCGGGGAAAACTTTCACTTTACACCAACACTTACCCTCATCCCCACATTAGAGAGCCATCACTCCTAACTGAGTGCATAAAGGAAAAGTCTAAGATTATTAAAATAATATTAATAAAACAATGGTTGGGAATGTCCTCCACGCATTTCCTGGTTTCTTAGGAAAAAGCTGATTTTTTTTTTTTTTATTTTTAGGTTTCTTTATTTTGAGGGAGAGAGAGAGAAAGCGCACAACTGGGGGAGGAACAGACAGAGAGCGGGGGAGAATCCCAAGTAGATCTCTGCACTTTCGGCACAGAGCCCTATGTGGGGCTCAAACCCGTGAACCGTGAGATCATGACCTGAGCCGAAATCAACAGCTAGACGCTCACCTGACTGAGCCATCCAGGCGCCCCAGGGAAGAAGTGATTTTTAATCACAGATATATTGAGGAAAAAAAGCTTTGTTCAAGGAGCCAGCTGTTACTACGTATGATCTAACGGCTCCGACGGCTGGAGAGACCTTATCCTCTGGAGGAAGGCGCTGTGCCGAGGGCCACACTGGATTGAGCACCATGCTAGAGTCCCCCGCAGGGACAGCTCATCCCCCCTCCCACCTGCCCTCCAACACCAGCTTACCCTGAGCTTCCGGCCAAAGACGTTGACTTTTCCTTGGGCTTGCTCTTTTCGGAACCTCCACTCCACCAAATTTTGCCCGTTTTCCCCAGGAAGACTCATGTTTCTCTTGGCAACTGTAGGATTCGCCGTGCCGGCCAGGACATGCGGCTCGGTCTGGTAGTGTGAGTCCAGGCCACTGGCGTAGAGGATCCGAAGCGAGCCGTCGTACCCAATCTGGTAGCTGTTGCGTAACTGATCTGAAGCACAAGGAGCGGAAAACATGAACTGTGAATCTGGACTGAATGTGGCTGGTTGTGCGGTGAGAAGGGCTCCACATTTCTCAAATGTTGACTGAGCTCCGCTTATAGGGAAATAAAAAGTACTTAATGTTGTCCTCTTAGAACATATCAGAACAACTTTGATTTCTGGCGTTTTATGCTGTGACAGAACTGGCTTAATATTAAAGGCAGACTTCAGGGGAATTTAAAAATCCTTCTCCACAGATGTGCAGAGAATGTTCTGCAAAGAGCCACCTCTGTGCTCTCTCAGGAGGCTGGCGTGTCACTGCCAGGATGTCCGAAGACTCCGCTCCCCTAAAACCCATCTATCATGTATTAAAAAAGATCTTTTGAAGAGATTTCAGGTCTACACGTTGTATATAAAAAACATAAGGTAATATTCCCCCCAAACGGACTTCTAAAAAAGGAATCCATCTTGTATCTTGTATAAAAATGCCTCTCATCTTATAGCCTTCTGCCTCAATTTAAAATTTTTGACTAGTATAGGACCATTTGGGGAAGGAAGGAATTCAAGCAATATTAATATTTGATGACTGTAGAGGTTACTTGGGAGAACTGGTAGAAATAATGAGTCAAAGAAGTTTAACTCAGATTTAGTAATTATTCTTCGAGCTATGACCTCAAAACTGCAATTGTCATTGTAAATAGGCTTTTCCAAGATTATGTCAAAAAGGAATATCGTGGGCGGCTCCATCATGAATATACTGGATACATGTGTCTATAGAATGAATGGAAAAAAAAGAAAATAAGGTCCAGATATTACATAAGCGGGCACTGAGAATTTGGTATCAAATGTCCAGTGCTCACATCGTACGTGGACTGAAATGCCACATGGTGTGCAGATTCAGAAAGGGCTCTGTCTGAAACGACTATACTCCGTGCCTATGAAGAGGTCCCGCTCCCAAAAACTGCAGACGGTCGCTTAGAAAGTGACTCAAAAAGGGTCTGAGGATACACACAAAAAGTTGGAATGAAGTTGTTTTTGGAAGTTGGAGTAGATACTGGGCGATCTAACATATGTACGTATCATGAAATAAACACTATCTGTAGATGATGGATGATTTCAGCTTACCTCTAGAAGTTTGTATTTTCACCTTCCCTTTTCTGTCTCATCTTACCAAATGGGGTAGCCACGTTCTGTGGGGATGTTAGTGGCATTTAAGATATCAGTTTAAACTTAGCTTTCGTGCTTACCTTGAACCATGGTGTAGAAAGAGTCGATTGAAGACAGATTTGAAGTGATGCTGACGTCTTCTTCGCGGCTGGATGACTCAATGTCCACTGTGATAGCCTTGTCCATGTCTCCATGAAGGCTTGTGACCACTCCAGTTGGAAATGTAACATTTGTCAGACGACCTTCGCTGTCATAGCTAAAAAAGAAAAGAGGCATTGACTCGGTGTTAGATAGCAAACCTCAGGGTCTTCTTCCTTGTAAACACAGAGTGCGACAATTTTAGCTGCACAAATTTGGAAGAATATTTGTCTTTCTGCATGAGCCACGCAGAGTGAGGACTTCAAACGTGCTTTGAAGTAATCAAAAGCCTGTTTAACACAGAAAAACCTCACCGGTGAGAGCGAGAGTAAACAGAGTAACCCTCTACCTCAGCATATTATTCTTTGAAGTGTGAACAAAATCCTCTTGCACGTCCAATTTGCTGTTTCAAAGGGAAGGTGTTTATCGATACTAAATGCCTTCGTATTCTTCCTATTTTCTATAATGTAGATTTAATTCACCGTTATATCTGGTTTTAAAGTTTTACTAACTTATGCTCTCTACAGCAGTGCAATATGAACATACAAAAAAAACTTAGTGAAACAGTGATGTGTACCCATGTGTACGTATGTGCATATGTAAAAATATCCTTTTAGTATCTTGAGACACCTTCAACAAATTAAGAGAATAAAGCCTTTAAAAAAAACTTTCCTATTTCTCAGTGTTGACATTCTTTATAATGGTAAGTCTGAGGGTCAGCATTTGAGAACTCACCCCTTGCTACAAGGGTCAGCATAGATGAGACAGATTGTCACCACCCCTGTCTACACTTAAGTCCAAATCTCACCATTATAATAATTTTTTTTAGTGTTTATTTATTTTTAAGAGCGAGAGAGAGACAGAGCATGAGCAGGGGAGGGGCAGAGAGAGAGGGAGACACAGAATCTGAAGCAGACTCCAGGCTCTGAGCTGTCAGCACAGAGCCCGAGACACGGCTTCAACTCATGGACCGCAAGATCATGACCTGAGCCAAAATCAGATGCTTAATGGACTGAGCCACCCAGGCGCCCCAGGATATATTATTAAAAAGCTGTCCTATAATCATAAATATGCATTGTAGAAACAGCCTTTCACCAAAGAATTGATTTTTCGGTGACTTTACACTTTATGGTGGCACCAGAGAAAATTTCAAAAATGACAATGTGGTTTGAAGAAAGAGAAAAAATAGCAAATTCCAGATGGAAAATGAGGAACCTCCTTGGGATACCAGCACACGTAAGCCTGGATGTCAGATGGGTACTAAGGCTGATTTGTTAAGAAAAGGTGTAACTGACATGGAGATTTGAACCACACCCCAATTACAATTAGCCCAGATACAGAAGAGCAGAGATGGAATCTTCCTAGAGGAAGAGAGAAGTTCTCAGGGGAGGACAGGATCCTGAAAACAGGTGTAAATATGGGCAACAGGGAATAGGGGTAGAAAAACGTACCTAAGTGATGCTTTGGAATAAAAGGATAGGGGGTTATAGAGGGTAAAAAAGCAGCTTTGAAAACGGTGGTTGGTAACTAAGAAGAAGATTCTAGGTAAGAGAAGTAGAGAAGATGAGGTAGAGGCAATGCCATGGCAGAGACGGGAGGGAGGGGAGAATGAATGCAAGAGAGACGATGAGGTGATCCCATTAATCCAGTGGGGACAGCATCAGTCACATGGAGGGGACGACTGACCCGATGTGACAATGTGCCATGCCACTTAGCCACCGGCCTGCAGTGGTACTCAGGAGAGACAAGTAAGCCACAGAGAAGCAAAGAGGAAGAAAATGTGCCGTTAAGTGCAATCATTGTTTGGGCCCATAAAAGGCAGAGCTGAGATAAAAAAGGCAGACTCCTTCCCCTCCCCACCATCAGAAATGCCCCGAGCTGATGAAGACATCGCTGAAAGAAATCCAACATGGCTTACTGCTGTCATTGCTTTCTTAAAAGAAATTACTGCTCTTGAAGAAGCAAACAAGGCATGGCTTCATTTATAGGGAATTATTGACAAAACCCAGCCTGAGGTTCGATCGCAACCCGAACATAATTCTTGCATCTCTTTGTAATTCTCACTTGCTACTGCGTTTTTAAGAAATGAACATCCGTTTGAATGCTCCTACATAGGAGAGAATTCAGCCCTGCAGCCCACCCAACTCCCATTTTACAGATGGAAGCATGAAAAGATGATGTGCTCAGGTGACTCGATCAGGCTCTCACGACATCCAGTGACTGGGCCATAGTGGGGGTTCCGTGCACCAGGACCCCAGATCCATGACCCTCCTGTAAATCACAGAGCCTGCTGGAAAGAGGCAAACTACAGCTTTATATGGATGATGCACCCGCAGACACTTGGCTGATTTGTTCTCGCTGCTGTCACTCACCTGCCCTTTTTTGTCCCCTTTGCTGGTAGATGCTTTCTAGCCTCCTTCAATCTAAGCGGGAACGTCCCTTTCTCCCGCAGAAAGCATTTCTCCAACCTTCGCCTCTGCTCTCTCGCTGGCTCCCCACACGCTCCGCGTCCCTGGGAAGGCATTTCCTATCACAGGCTGTGAGCACATGGCCGCCGACCACGGGATGCCGCACATTCAGACTCTAACCTACCGGCCTTTGGTTCTTTGGAAAATGAAGATACAAGTAACCTTTGTGGGTAACGGGAGTCAGAGTGGCACAGGGTTAAGCTGGGATCTTAGTGGCCCAGCTTCCCAGTGGAGCCCGGGAATTTGTGCCGTCGGAGCAGGGGCGAGATCAACGTTAAGGTGCGGGTGGGGGGCACGTGCTTGCACCAGACAGCTGCTCAGGGGTCCTGCCTCAGCAGTCACGTCGCTGTTCTGAACAAGCTCTCTGTGCAGGTTACAAGGCTGGGGAGCCGTGGGTACAAAGGGCACATGACATGTGGCCGGGGAGAGGGTACGCGTGTGAAAACTGGACACGGCAGCCACGGGAGGGGTACGGGCCAGAGTGCACGAGGAGGGGACGAGGTCGTGCTGCTGTGACACGGGAAGGGCCCCATCAAGGTGGGGACCTAAGCCCAGGCTTGAAAGAGATGCACGGCTTGGACAGGCAGATGCGGGGCGGGGGGGGGGGGGGGGGGGGGGGGGGGGGGGGCAGTGAGCGGAAGAGGGTCCACAGAGGGCCTGTTATTAGGTAGGGGCGGCCCAGACTTGCCGATGTTACAAACCGGGGGAAAAATCGGGGATCAGCATAGAAGTCTTGTCTAAAAAACCTATTACCCGTTACCCTCCATCATCTCATAAAGGCAGGCCACTCAAACAAACCAATGGGACAAAGGACCTAACTTCAGCGTGACAGACCATTGTTTCAAAGGAAGAAGTAAAGCTTTGTGGGGAAAAAAAAAACTTTCTCCACGTGCATTTATTAATTTTTCCTTTCAGTGTGGATCAGGGAAAACGCCTTCGTTATTAGCACCCACGTGAAGAGAAATAAAGACAAGATGGAGGAGAGACAGTAAGGTGAGCAGGAGACTGTGGATAAGGGAAGGAGAGAAGATTAAGTCATCAAGGATGACTTCCGGGTACTTTCACAAATGGCAGGCAAACCCTTTCCTCACCTCCACGGGAGAGAAGTGACGCACCGACAAATGTCCAATTGTCCTCTGAGATGCTCTGACCCACGTACTACAAGAAGCCTTCCCAGCAAATACATGCCTCCGGACATCATCTCTGCTTATGTGCAGCTCCATGGCTCTACTTAATGTTGCTTGGCCTTGGTGCTGAACCAGCCTGTACATCTGAGCCAGCTTTCTTTTATTAGCCCTTTTGAATTTACAATGCAATAGGCTCTAGGGAATTTGAATAGAACATCAACTTCACGCTCTCCGTTCACTCGTCTGGTCTTAGCCTCACAGCTTCAGATTCATAACACAGCACATTCTTTTCGCTCCCGATTGACCCTCTTCATAAAGGAACTCCCCGGCAAAGACAAACTCCCTGAGGCTCTTCGTGACCTTGTGCTCTTTCACTGATGGGATGCCCTTATTTGATGTTTATCTATTTGTCCGGCTTTAATTTTGATTGCATTTTTTTGCCTACACTTGCTGTTTTAGCCTTTGCGGTATATTTTTAAATCTCTTTTTAAGGTTCCTGAGCAGCGAGATTATCGACAAATGCCCCAGAGAGTCAGAGCCTCAGCCCTCCTCCGCTGAAATGCCGTGTGCATCCTGACGTGAGATCTCCCCCCACCCCCTCATGGAAGTTCTTGCTCTTCCTTCTTCCTTCTTAATCTCTCCGATCCCTGTGTTCCCATCCCCACAGCCCTCCCCACCCAGATGCAAAACCCCTCTTCTTGCCTCTCCCCACAGTCACTGATACCCGGTTAAGCTTCCGAAACACCACTGTTAGAATATTCCCTGCCTACTCATCTTCAGTAGCTCCTCAACTGAGGGAAAAATGGCCTGCGTCAGACTTTTCCCAACAAATGCCAACAGACTCCTGATACTGCCGATTTATCCAAGCGGGGACACTGTGCAGTTCTCGAACACTTTCTTTAAAACCCAACAACATGGGGCGCCTGGGTGGCTCAGGTGGTTGAGCGTCTGATTTTGGCTCAGGTCATGATCTCACAGTTCGTGGGTTTGAGCCCCACGTCGAGCTCTGTGCTGACAGCTAGCTTAGAACCTGGAGCCTGTTTCTGATTCTGTGTCTCCCTTTCTCTCTGACCCTCCCTTGCTCACGCTGTCTCCCTTTCTCTCTCTCTCAGAAATAAAAAATTAAAAAAATTAAAACCCAACAACAGGATTATCTGTGGTCTTCAGTGTTTTCCCCCAAAATGGCCTCTTAACTCAAATGTTTGTTTTAAAGATGATTTCCTTTTTTTTTTTCCTTGAGAAAAATCCATATAAATTAGAGTAGGGCTTTAGAGAAGCAAGCAAACCAGAGAAGAGAGGCGATTATCACTCTGGCGAGGCTAACGTGACATGGTCTCTTACTTTACCCCTGATTGTGGTCTTATAATACAGTCTGACAGTTGGTCTGTCTCAAAAAGGAGGCCAACTATTATATTTACTCAGAGAGCTGGCAGTGCCTCTCTCTCAAACCCTCATTCTCTTCACCTACAGAAGAGCGAAGCCACTGAATGTATGTTCTGGACGGACTTGTTTTCTCCAACCCAAACTCGGCCTGCTCTGAGAAGGAGAGACAGCAGGAAGTGTTGGTTTGGGTACATTCTGGAGACCCCTGGATGGGATAAATGTTTGAGCGAAGTCCTAACTGGCCTCTGCTTGTCTTCCCCAGGCCATTCCAGAATAAGCTTACTGTGAGAGCTGCTTATAAGCTTTAGGCTTCCATCCCAGCAAAGGACGCCTATGCGGGACTTACCTAACCTGCCTTTCTCCCCCTGTCCCTCTGCTACAGAGGAAGAATGTTCTCTTCCAATGGCATTCCTTAGGTTCAGACTTCCTTCCACAGTAACAGCCAGCAAACCCCAAACAGTTCCCCTAAATCTCGCCATCTGTTATGGCCATGCTTTCTCCCCCACAATGCTAATGTGAAACCACCTCTTACCTGTCATTGCAGTAAAGGAGAACAAAATGACTAACCCCCTCCTAACAAAACTATGCACACGTGGCTCCTCGATCCTCATTCCTGATGAAGCACGTGCACAGACAGCGAAAACAGAGGAGAAGAGCCTGATTTAAACTTCTAATGGTGGACTGACTGGAAATCGTAACAGCAAGGCTGTGATGAGTAACATTGGCACCACAAGAATTGACATTAACCAATTCTAGAAATGAACCCGAGGTCGATTTTTTAACAATTATCTCATAGGTAAATCATAATTTCTTTGAATTCAGTAGCAATATTATCAGTTAAGAAATCCTCAAAAATCAGGTTCTGGATAGAAAATGCAAAATACTTCCATTACCAAGGAAGCCAGGGTAATCAGCTGACTTAGAAATCAGAGGCCTGTCTGGGACTGAGTTGACGTCTACCTGCATATTACCAAAGATGACAGGGGAAATGCAAAAGAAGGTAGACCCAAGAAAGTATTAATTTCCATGATTTTTGTCTCATGCTAAGAGGTTCTTTTCTTGATTGATGAGCAGGGCGACCACAGCATGGGGGTGGGGAGGTGGCCAGCACCTATTTAAATTTCTCTGCAGCAGTTTAATCTCATTCACAGGTTTGCTGGTGGGGCCAGTTCTGAGGAGTGCTCTGCTCCCTAAAACCAGAAAAGGCAGTCGTCTGTGAACTTGAGCCACTACACCCTTATTCTAACACCCTGGGCCGCGAGTTCAGAAAGCCAAAGAACCGGTGGATCTTTCCTTCCTCATGTCTCTGGTCCACCCCTCCCTTTGAACATGGAGCCTAGCAACCGACGGTCACAGATGGGGCAAAATTTTGAAAGATCGAATTCAAGAAAAGTGACCCAATGCCTCTTTCCTTACACAGTCACGACCACACCAGACACAAGTGATGGGGAGAAAATGTCCAGCTCTGAAATTCTTCCTCCTCGAGACAAAGGCATCCAAGTCAGGGCATTCCAGGATCAGTTGGGATTTGAAACATTCTAGATTGGCCATTATTAAGAGGAGGATCATATTTAAGTCATTCTTCTTTTAAGAAAAAAAAAACCGGTTTATTGGCTGAGGAAGGCTGATATAAGGAGGACTCAATTGTTTGGATAACAGGTGATAGGCAGGTCTTAGCTTGTTAGATAGCCAATGTCAAGGGACATTTGGGCTTCAGAGAATCTGCAGGAAAGAACTGTGTTCTTCCCCAGTCTCCAGGATCTACGATTCCACAGGCCCTGGTAGTGTTCACAGGAGAAACCCATGCTTGTCCTTTGTCTCTGTGTTTTGGTATTTGTTCCGCCAAACACAGACGCCCACCGTGGAAAGGGCAGTCCCTTGCGTGATGACAAGGTGCCTTGTGGTCGGGTGGGACAGGCTACACAAACAGCAGGGAGCCTGTTAGGAAAGATAAACTGTACTTCTTAGTATAAACTGCCATCGCTAACATCAGCATGATACACAGGAGACCAGGTCTGATGGAAATGCCACGTGCCTTAGGGTCTTGGCAAAGGAGATCCGGTACCTTTTGAAATGTTTCTTTCCGAATAAGCCTTGAAAGGGGCCCCTGTGAAAAGCTGGGGGGAAATTTCGGAATCAGAGAGTTTTTAGGACAGGGGGGAAGTTGTGACTATTAAAAAGCCTTTCACTTCACGGGTGAGGGCGCCTGTGGAGGGGTGCTGGGACTTGCCCAAAGTCACAGAGCTCGGAGGAGGGGGCAAAGTCAGTGTGGGGACCCATAGTTTTCCTTCCCAAGTGCCCTGTCTTTTCCAGGCAGCCTCTGCTGCCTCCTAGGAGAGACAGCACGCGGACAATGGAAGGCGGCGACATCGAGGGACTCAGGAAGCATCAGCAACTTGGAAAAAGGAGGTGAACACGGAATACTCGGAAGGAAAAATGAGAGCAGCCATGGATCGATCTGGAATCTGGGATGAAACCATATCTGGACTAAAGCGCTGTTTACTCACAAGCTTTGAGACAAGCTGAGCATCACAGGGGCGAGGAGGGAGGGAAAGCAGAGGTATGGTCCCACTTGGGTCCTTCAGGTGCAAAAGGGGCTAAAGAAAGGCTTGATCCCAAGGGGAGGCTGACGCACAAGGGGGAGGCACAGGTTTGAAGGTTTCCAAGATCTAGGGCAAGAGTGGTGGAAAGTGGGCCCGGAAGGATGAACACAGGCACTGTCTTTATTACGAAGCCGCAGGAAAGCCAGTCTGTAAACCCACGTCCTCACACAGTTTGCTGCCTCGTGACTAGACTTTCCACCTTCTTTTCCCATGTGATTCCACTCAGCTCTTCCCAGGGCTCCCGTGCCCACGTCTCCAGAATTGGTTTCTCCTGGTGCTAGCCAGGCACTCGGACCACAGGCTGTAGACTGCACTGCGGTAACCTCGAATTTCCAAATCTGAGCTTGTTGCTGGTCTACAGCCTGCTACTTGCCTGCATTTCCCTACAGCCCAGCCAGCTCAGCTGGGAGAACTTTCTCCTCCTCCCCTTGCATTCAGTCACCAAGTTCTGTTTCATTTCAGAGTAACGAGTCCATCCCTTTCCCTGTACTTTCTGTGCCCAATGCTGGTCAGATCTTCATTTCTTTTTTAATAATTTTTTTATATTTATTTATTTTTGAGAGAGAGAGAGAGAGCGCGCGAGAGAGAACATGAGCAGGGGAGGGGCAGAGAGAGACACACAGAATCCCAATCAGGCTCCAGGCTCTGAGCTGTCAGCACAGAGCCCGACGTGGGGCTCGAACTCATGAACCGTGAGATCATGACCTCAGCCGAAGTCGGACGCTTAACCAACTGAGACACCCCAGTGCCCCCAGGCCTTCATTTCTTAACTACATTGACTGTCTCCTACCTAACTGCTCCTCCCTCCCCCTTGAGCCCTCTTTCTTCATTAAAGCCACCTTCACATTGTCACCAGCTCGATCACAGTCCCTCCTGTTAAACTCCTTTATAAGAGCCCTCTCAACACCCCCCACCCCCAACCATGTCACCACAAGCCCTGCCTGAGCAGAATTGCCATTTCCCTGGGTCCCATCTTCCTCCCTCCCCCTCCCCCGACCACAGGCCACACAGTCTTTCCAAAAGCTGACATGCTTCCTCTGGAAGACTCTAGAACGGCCTAGAACACACTAGCTCTTGTGGCTAGCTCTCATTCATAATCTTCAAGACGAAGCTTAAAAACAACCCCCCTTGGGAAGTGCTTCTCCCCATGCTTGTCATGCCTGTCCCCAGTCCCCGACCCGATGGAGAGGGTCCTCTTCGTATTCTCACAGCACGACTCACACTCTACCTTGGGGCTCATCACCCTTACAATGACCCCTTCTCTGGCTCCCTTTGGGGACCCTGAGCCCCTCGAAAAGGACGAATGTGCCCTTCCGCTCTGCACCCTCCGAGCGTGTAACGCTGGTGGCCGCCCACGCTGTGTTCTTACTGAGCGACGGTGTGCGAGTCAACAGAGGGATGCCAGGCAACCGGCCACATAGGAGACGCTGGATGTTCAAAGGGGCACAGAATCCCCGACTTTAGTGACACCTGGGAGGTTTGAAATAAGTGAGATTCTAATCCAAGTGCCTCTCCAGTGTTGCACTTAAAGAATTCCAGTTTCTTTATAGACTTTGTCTTGAAAGACTTTTATTTACTTTTAGACGGCACGACCGCGTGTGGGCAAACTGCCTCCCTCTGGGCTGCTGTTGCCTGGACCAGTCCCAAATGGGACTAACCGTGCCCGCGGGAACACCTCTGGGTGAAGGAGAAGGAAAGTCGCTTTACAAATTAAGTTAAAAAAGCGGAGCTCTTTATTAAATTAATAAGGCATCAATAAACGAGCTAATCTTGAAGGGAATATGCATATCCAGACGTGGATGTGAAGATAAGCTGCAGAGTGTAACCTTTCTCTAAGTTACAACTCATTCCTCTAGGTCTTAAACTTCTTAAAAAAAAAAAGGTTTATTTTTGAGAGACAGAGAAAGAGAGGCAGGCAAGAAGAGAGAGAATAGCAAGCAGGTTCCACAGTGTCAGCGCAGAGCCCTGATGTGGGGCTCAAACTCATGAACCGTGAGATCATAACCTGAGCCGAAATCAAAAGTCGGATGCTTAACCACACTGAGCCAAGCAGGCGCCGCTAGGTCTTTGACTTTTAAGATTCAGTCACCCTATTTCTTGATTCATGTAAGAACTGTCTGATGCTTCTGAGTACTCAGCCATTTTGTTTCCCCAGATTAAAATGCTCATGTCATCTTTCTTTTGTTACTTCGACACTAAGGATCCACTTTAAAAACATCATCTGTTGGGGCGCCTGGGTGGCTTAGTCGGTTAAGCGTCCGACTTTCGCTTGGGTCATGATCTCGCGGTTCGTGGGTTCGGGCCCCGCGTTGGGCTCTGTGCTGACTGCCAGCTCAAAGCCTGGAGCCTGTTTCAGTCTATGACTCCCTCTCTCTCTGACCCTCCCCTGCTCACGCTGTCTCTCTCTCTCTCCTAGAAATAAATAAAACATTTAAAAAATATTTTAAAAACATCATCTGTGACTAAAGCCTTTGCTTGCCTTTACTAGAATTGGGCTCTTTTTTCTCTCCTTTCCTAGAGGTGGATATAGAATCAAGTCTTCGTGCTAGCTGATGTTTGCCTTCTATCTATTAAGTACTTAAAAATGAACTACTCCTTCAGATAAACTACAGTGTTTTCCGTCTTTGCTCTGGATACCCCACCTTTCATGAAAATTTTCATAAAATTTTATATACCGCTTTTCGTTTTACCAGAGACGGGAAAGAACTTATAGAAGACTTACATTCTTCAAACAGGTTTAAAGAGAACAAAACCTAGTTTTCAGCCACAGATCAGAAGTGGGATTTCCTTACATTAACATTTCTCTGAAGGATTTTTATTTTCCTGGAGGGGGAGGTCTTACTTTACAAACTGCAGATTTACCAAGCTTTGGGATGAACCCAGGTCTGAGAAGGCTGTTTGGAAGTGGGTGAGTGCATAGTGATGGATGGGAGGGGTGCTGAGTGAGGTGCTGGGGTAAGCTGAAGCACGTGGACGGTACCCCAATCATCTCCTCTTCACGGATCGCCTTCCTCAACCCTGTGAGAGAGTTCTCCGCATTAGCTCTGCCTTTAAGCCTCAAGACATTCTGAAAACATTCCAGAACCCTGGAATATAGGCAAGGGGCTTTTTCTGGGAGGCTGAGGCACTAGGGTAGCCAGGAGCGAGGGCTGCTAAAGGTGATTTTATTTTGGAGGAAATTTTGGACGAGCCAGTCTCTGGAAAATACCCAACTTGGGATCTTCAGTTCTGTGATTGTTAAAAAACAAGAAGTTCCCTTTCACTGGTTTTCAGTGTGCAGTTTCTGGTCCTGTTATCAGATGATCGTTCAAAAGTGGTTGATGGCTAGAACTCAGAGTAAATTACTGGATAATCACTGTGGAAGGGGAGTTGTGGATGTGTGCAGATACGAGGCCATCAGATTTAGACAGTCACATAATTAGTTTAAGGAGGGAACTCAACACTTTCGGAAGCTGCACATACTCACTGTTCAACCATTATAAAGCCTTCAGCACATCTACCACATTAATTTGCCAAACGGAACCTACGGGAAGGGGTTAATGTAGCCTTATAATTATCGATACGATGCAAATGATACTGAGAAAAATGATACTGAGAAAATGATACTGAGAAATTTCGTATTTTCTTACCGAGATATACTGAGAAAATATGACTACTCCATTTTTATTTTTTCTGGGATTCTTTTCAAGTCAGATGAGTAACATACAGTATCTCCATTTCCCTTTCTCCTTTCAAATCTAGACAGAACTAACTATATCTTAAAACTAGACTGTGGAAGAAAACTGGATTCAATCAAGTAGTAATAAAGGCACTGCCTTAGTAGAGTTCAGGTTAATGTCTGAAATGTACAACGGCCACTTTATCCAATTGTCTACAGACCTTTTTTGTTTTTGTAAACTAATGTCCCTGGGAATATACATTCTAATTAAAAATTTAAAGCAGAATTATTAAACAATTAAACAAAACAGCAAAAACGGGAATCAACCGTAGCATTTCCCCATGATTTTAAGTGATCTGCTGATAAAAATCTCTTAAAAATCATTCTTAATGTCTCAAATGCTCTTTTTCATGAAGAAAGTAAGAAGAGAACAGGCTGAGGGCTGCCAGAGGGGAGGTGGGCAGGGGGGATGGGGAAACAGGTGATGGGGATTCACAAGGCACCTGTCATGATGAGCCCCAGGTGATGGCACTGAAGTGTCCTGTACACCTGAAACTAATATTACACTGCATGTCAACTAACCGGAGTTAAAAGAAAAAAAAAAAGTAAGTTTTGAGCGCCGTTTTTGGCCACAGCAACAAACCTGGATTTGGTGTTTGGGTTTCCAGGCGTGGATGTCAGATGCCAATCAGAACAAAGCCTATTTATCCTCTGCATTTTGGCCCGTGGAAGATGCCTGCACAGTGTTCCTAACATCGCAGGCAACTGCAGTTAACACGCACAGAAGGAGAACACGACGCGGCACACCGATGTCAGGTTACTGAGACGATTCCGTGTCAACAGGAGCAGATGACATCTTTCCTCATTTGGAGTCACTGTCACTGAGTTTCCCAAATTACCTGCACTTTCTGCGCACTGGTTTGGGTTTGGAGCATAGGCCCTCTTGACACTGCCTGTCCTTCCTCCTCCGGGACCCTCTCTTTGATACTGTCCCCGAGCATCAGAACTGATGTCCGTGGGAGTCACGGGTTTGCCACCGGCACAGAGTTAAGTTCATTATAAAGACATGGTTCAGAGGCTCATTCTGAAATTGCTAAGCTTGAATGAGGGACAATAAAACACGCAAATGAGAAGCTGGAGACCCATATATTCCTACATAAATGTGGAAAAGCTGAAGCCCGTTATTTACTCTGTAAATCTGAATATCGCTCACAAAAGATCACAGAGTCAGCTCCACAAATATAAAGCTCTAAATACCCAAAGTTCCAAGACAGAAAGACTGCCACCAGCCTGGTGGTGTGTCTGTTCGTATCACTCAGAACTCAGAGCATGAAACAACAAAAGAAAACACCCTCTTTAACAAGACAGAAGAGCTTTAGAAAGATATGCTCAAACGGTTTGTATTTTATGGGGGTAAGCAAGCAGAGAACGGTAAGATGCCATCAACTATCAAGTAATTTATTCTACTGCCCCATTCAATACACTGGGTTTGCTCTTGTGTGCATTTGAGTGTAAGAACTGTGGTTTCGCTTTGGGTCTGAACTAGCAGGTGAGGTTTTTTTGGCCACCCAGAAATTATTCTAGTTAAGGACTTTTAACGTGTGATAATTGTTTTTATATGGTACAAAGACCAGCGTGAAACATCCCCTACTACTAAGCAAAGGGAGTAACGAGTCTTATCACACTGTCCTCACACAAGGGACCCCATTAGCTGGCCAGACGTCCTTTGTACTGCCTGCCAAGTCAATGGAAGAGGAGGTCTTGGACGAGATGGCTTATTCAATCGGTAATAGATGTTCAGTTCATGAAACATATTAGTCTAACTCAAAGAGTTCAAAGCTGAGTTATAAACCCTGTGCTGCCTACTGATGTCTTCCTATCATTCCATCCAGGACCATGTCTAAGAACATTGGCCACCTCTCTCTCAAAACCATAGGAGGGACATAATCATTATAAGTAACACAGACAGCACCTGCTGTTGAGGAGAAAATGCTATCTCTAGGTTTTGAAATGAAGGTTCTTGTACTTTGGAAACCACCTAAAAAACCTTTTTTTGAAGAAAAAAAGTCACCGTCTTTTATTGGTGACTGATAGGAATCTCAATTTCTTTTCCTACAATCATCCTTTCTGATTCCAGGTACAACAATATACTTCGATGGCACTTACAATGGACGTGTCTTCTGTCTGGACTCCAAGCTAACTCCTTAACATCAACGTTTCAGAAGACAGTGCTATCAATAGGAAGTCATTTTTTTTTGTTGTTGTTGTTACTTATTTCACTAACAACACCAACTGAGGAAAGCCTGATTGCATAAAGCCAAAAGAAATGGAGTAAGCAGGTACTATTGGGTAGCTATATTTACAAATACCAACAACTAAGAACGAGATTAGGTAGTATTTTCAGTGTCCGTTATTGGTACAGAGAAGTGCAAACCAGTTCAGAAAGCAAGTGAGCAAAATTTACACGGTGCTTTTTCAATGGAGCCCGGGCCAGAGCCAGATATGGGTTCTGTGAGGCTCTTCTCTATGAATAATATACACTTGTCTACATCTTTGGCTTATCGCTCTAGTCCTTCAACCAACAGTTACTGGAAGAATTCTGTATGCTTTCTGGGAACCACAATTAGTTTGCATCTTATAACATATTTCCACATTTTATTCTGTACCCATAGCAACACTGTGGCACATTAATGGTAAACTAAAGATTGTACTATGAGAAAAGTAATACAAAGAAAACATATAAGGTAGGTAATTGAGCTACTTCGCTTTTAAAATTTCTTTGGTGGAAACTATGGCGACTTTACTTTTATCAGGAGGCAAATTTATTGATTCTGGGTCTCTGCCGTCTGTTTCTATCCTATAAAGCTTTTAATCTCAAGGCTTTTAAGGCACGAGGCTAGATAGAGAGCTAGACATGTAAGATTGGGAATCTGGGCTAAAAAGTATAATTTCTCTTCACGTGATATTTGTGCAGAAAGATGTTTATAAAGCCCGTGTCAACTCTAGGGACTGCTGTCATGAACGTCACAGAAAACAGGTGTTTTTCAGTTGGGGCTGGTGATTCCCTCCCCCACTGCCCAATCTCCTTATGGTTTTCATAGAACTCTGGCCATTGTCAAACCTCCCCACATTCCCTCTTTATGAAATCATCAAACGTTCCTATAAGGTCTAAATTAGATACGGAGTATTGCAAAAATCTGAGGGGGAATATTACAGATATTTCTAGTATCCTGGGAGAGTTCCCCCCCCCCACCCCCCACGAGCACCATCACCAGTCACATGTCCAAGGCACAACGTAATAAGCAGAACCTCTTGTCAAGGCTCTGACGAGCAGGGATGGGGGTAAGTCTACCCGTCAGCACAGGCAAGTTTACGCAGACAGGATGTGCTCGTCTGTCAGAACAGGGATGACCATGGGAGGGGCGGCCTGGTAAGGACACTCCCGTCCCTTCTTCTGCGCACTTGCTTTTGAATGTGTTTAAAGTTTCTGAAGCTTAGAAGAGGTGGGCCCTTGCTCTTCACAGCCAAAGTATAAAAATGTACAGAAAGAAAGAAAAAAAAGATCACTTGTTATTTGGACACGATGATTCTGAGTTACTTGGGTTAAGTGCCCGATGTTTCTCAGGCAGTTTTTAGTCATGCCTTTGCTGCAGGCATCTAGAGGAAAAGTAAAAGCATGGTTTTTAAAAAGCAGTATTTCTGTTAATTTTATTAGAAAAAAGATTTTTGAAGCACGGGTTTATTAAACTACTATATTCTTAAATGATAACCCAAACATACATGTGTGTATATTTAAGTATATACATATACACACAATGGTGGGGTTCATATTTGGTAAAATATTTTAATAACACTTTTGGTATTAGTTGCCCTAGCTTATTTAGATATGATTTAATACTTTAAATTTTATACTTTAAATATGATGTTTCATGAATCTGTACTAGTGAAGAAATGACTGTGATGCATTTAAGTCCGTTACAAACTTTTATTCTTTCTTTCTTTTTAAAAAAATGGTTAGTTATTTTTGAGTGGGGAGGGGACAGAAGATCTGAAGCAGGTTCTCTGCTGACAGCAGCAAGCCTGACGTGGGGCTCGAACCCACAAACTGAGATCATGACCTGAGTCGAAGTCAGATGCTTAACCGATGGAGCCCACCCCCTCGCCCCCCACCGCGCTCCAAATGTCTATTCTTTAAAACAATGCTTGCCCTTTATAGTCACGAGCTTGGCTTGCCAACTCAACCTCTACTTTAGCTGCTGCTTTGAATCTTAACCAAGTTTGAGGTTCTAAGTCTGTGTATCTGTATTTAGAGAAATATGCCCTCTTGGTGCACATCCTTTTTTTTTTTTTTTTTAAAAAGGTCAAAAATCCCAAATTTGTTTATACTATTCCAGATCAACTCCACCAATATGGCATATCCCTTTCTCTAACTTTCCAAACTTGATTAAAATCCATTTGTGGGTCCTAAGTAAACCACGGTATCTGCTGCAAGAAGTTCATGTGTCAGCAGTAACCTACACAATGAACTTCTATGCAATGTCAGTTTCTGGGACCAAATAAGGACACATTCAAAGGTGGCCCAGAGAGCAGAGCTTGAGTCCCAGACTGGACTGAAAACTTATTTTTTTTTCCTCCCTGGCTTTTAACTAAACTGAAGCCTGCCAATGCCACCATCATTTCCTGAAGGTCTTATAATCAGAGCAGCTCTCCTGCCCAGTCTCATCTGATGGGAGCACTTTTCCTGGACTCTTTTCTGCCTCTCTGGAAATGCAGCCCGCTATCACTTTGAACACGGTGCAAAGGAAGTGCTTTCCATTAACTTCCAATTTATTCCTTTCCTATTGCGATCCTAAAATGAGCCAAAGGAATGCTAAGAACAGAATTTTAATGTAATTCAATTGAAAAGGTTTGTTCCTCTGTCAAAACCATGCTGCTGGGTACCATTCATTTTATTAAAAGGAAATCTATCAAAAAAGAAAAGCAATTTAAGCGACAGGAGAACTCAGCTTTCTGGAGAAGCTACATTCCAGAAAAGTTGTACGGAAAATATTTGTACATTGGATCATTTTTTCTACTGACTTGCACCATCATGTTAGAGGTGCACTCCCACCTAAAACACTTCCGCCTCTGCCTATCGTCAAAATCACACTCAGGAACTCAATATTCATTCCGAGGACTATTCTGCATAGGTCAACACGCCATCTCGGGACATCTAATTTCCCCTTACGGTCGGTGCGACGTTTGTGAAGTGAACAGTAATCGAAAATGATTTTACATGTGCGTTCGCTGCAAAGCACATCTCCCATAAAACACACAATGGCTGATTCTCATTTCATTCCGACTGACCTCACAAAATGGAACTGTTCAAACAGCAAAGTGCCTGGGCCACTACTCCACACAGGAGTATACCCAGCGGCCTGAACCGCATACTTTTTCATCTGCTTCCCCAGCGACTGGCACTTGCTGATTTGCATTTCGTAGGAACGTCCCTTTAAGTACAGTTCTGATTTCCAATACCTGCTTATAAAGAGTGAAGGCTTTCTATTTGATAAGAATGACATGAGTAGCATTGACATATACAGCCGGCTTCATTGTAAATGTTTAAAAAAATTTTAACGCTTATTTATTTTGGAGGGAGGGAGAGAGAGGGAGGGAGGGAAAAACAGAGGGAAGGGGAGAGGGAGGAAGTGAGAGTGAGAGTGAGAGAGAGAGAGATACCGAGCACGAGTCATGGAGGGGCAGAGAGAGAGGGAGACACAGAATCGGAAGCAGGCTCCAGGCTCTGAGCTGTCAGCAGAGCCCGACGAATGGCTTAAACCCACAAGCTATGAGATTATGACCTTAACCGAAGTCGGAGGCCTCACCGACTGAGCCCCCCAGGCGCCCGTCATTAAAGTTCTTCTTCAGTGACAGCTCCCAACATAGTCAGCTTTATCACCTGGGCTAACGCAGACCTGAAGGGTTTATGCTCAACACCAAAACTGTAGAAGATTTCTCCAAACGTTTGCTGTGAATATACTAGGTTCCCTAAGAAGCAAAATGTTAACCCTTCAGCAGAGGCACTGATCATGACGCCAATGGCATGTAAGCCTCAGAACTTCCCAGTGCGTGGGTCCCTTCCAAGGCTCTGAGTCTAAGTTTGTCTTTTTCAGAGAGACAGAGAGAGAGAGATCAAAAAATTATAAAAGCTCCAGGGCCTCCCAAACCTGTACCCCACCGGCCCTTAAGAATATATGATATGTTGTTTAGATTCTATATCACAGCATTTTATAATCAGAGGGGGATGTGGCTATACTCACTCAAAAAATGTCGTCCATCCGGTTTCATCGCTCTTGGTGGCTAACAGCCCGCTATTGCCATGGTACGTGAACAAAACTAGTTCCAGTCCTTGGGCGGTCATGCTTTTCAAACATCCATTGGTCCCTATTGTCAACCATATCACTTGGTTGTCCGGCGATACCACTCGAACTGGCATCCGATTCGGGTCCCGTCTAATTCTAAGGGTATTGCCGTTGCTGTCTGTCACAGCGGTAATATCGTTGTCATTGCTGTAGCTAAAATTGTACAGGTAATCGCCAGTGACCAAACTTACAGTATACTGGTGGGTGCCGTTGATGTCAAAGATATAGAGTTCCTGGTCAGTTGGAGAGGCGACTTCATAAAAGTTCATAGAGTTCAGGAAGGGCTTGTTCTTCGACACGGCCCGGATCCGGATATTCCCCAGGTCCGCAATGTACAGGGTGCCATCTGGGGAAGCAGCCAGGGAGGACGGCGCGCTGAGCTTGGCGTCTTTGGCATAGCCGTCTCCACTCTGGTAACAGTCACAGTTGGCATCGTTTTTGCAGTCACACTCTGAAGGTATTCCTGCCACCAGGGAGATCTCCCCGTCTGTGGTGACCTGCCGTATTCGGTTAATTTTCTTTTCATCGGTCTCAGTGATGTACAGGACCCCACTGTATGACACCGCGATGGCAGTGGCGGATTCCAGAGTTGTCTGAACCGCGTGCTTTCCCACAGAATATTCCACCCCTGGAACTTGGCAATGCATGGGCCGTCCTGCAGCAATGCGCACTTGGCGGTTCTCGGTGATCTGCAGAACCACGTTATTATCCAGGACATAAATGGAGTTATCCATGGGGTTAATGGCGAGGTCAGTGGGCCATTCCAGACGTACCTTAATGAAAAAGAAACGGTCTGGTTAGTCAGTTACTACACGGCAGTTCATTTGCCAGAAGAGTAAATTAGACCATTCAAGGAAATTACCCTTAATTTGATAAACTGTTTTAAAATTGTCTTTTGAAGAGCTACTGTAAAATAAACTTAAAACTTTGGAGTGGAGACAAATGCGGGAAATAACACGTTAGTTAAAAATGCCGCTTGCTGAAAGATCTGCAAGTTATAGCCAAATAGCAAATGAACCTTTAAGCAGTGAGTTAACAGACATCAATATGAACACATATGTTCCTTTAGCAGTAATAACCACCCAACATCGAGGCTTTCTGGGTTATGAATACATTAGTGTTCTATTGTGTTTTCAATCAGGCCAACAGTTAAGTTTCTAATTCTAAATGGAAGTCCCTCGGGACTAATCATAGTGGGTTCTCTCTACTACTTAAAGAGCTCATGCAATCAGAAGATTAGAGATTTAAGCTGTTTTGTTCTTTCTGGAATATCTGCACGCTGCTACTTTACTGGTATTTTATTACAAATGCTTTAGCATTTATTAATGCTAATTGTTTGTAATCTCACTGAATTCATCAAACGCAGAACTGTAGAAGAAAATAACTTTTTAAAAAAAGTATATTTATTTACTTTTGAGAGAGAGAGAGAGAGAGAGAGAGAGAGAGAGAGATAGCATGAGCCGGGGACGGGCAGAGAAAGAGGGAGAAAAAGAATCCCAACCAGGCTCTGCGCTATCAGCACAGAGCCTGAGGTAGGGCTCGAACTCACGAAACTGTGAGATCATGACCTGAGCAGAAACCAAGAGTTGGATGCTTAACCGACTGAGCCACCCAGCCACCTCCAAAATAACCTATTACCTCCTGAGATACACTTGAATGGAACAGCCTATTATAACTAACATCGCACATGATATATCCAGTTTAATATGAGGCCATCACAGACTACTGACCTAGGAAATCAAGACAGTTAGGAAAAAAAAAACAAACAAGGCAGCGTGAATATTTTAACTACCTGACTGATGTGCATGCTGGTGTCACAAGTTAAGGGTCTGGCTGAAGTCAGATCGTTAGAGCCCAGGAGAGTTGATATGATCCCATTCTGATCAACTTTTCTGATCATGGTTCCATCAACAAAGTAGATCAATCCATTCTTATCAATTGCCATTCCTTTTCCAAGAGAAGCAAGTGTTACCAATCTTTCAAATGTGATTCATTTTTAGGCCCTTCATTAAATTCAAACGTTCAACCCCAGGGATAACATGGTGACGTGTAGATTGCAAGTACATTAGGAAAAGCCCAACAGAGGCATTTCTTTCCTTCCTTCCTCCCTCCCTTTCTATAATTTAATGTCAAATTGGTTTCCATACAACACCCAGTGCTCATCCCAAGCGCCCTCCTCAATGCTCATCACCCACTTTCCCCCTCTCCTCCACCGCCTATAAACCCTCAGTTTGTTCTCAGTATTTAAGAGTCTCTTACGGTTTGCCTCCCTCCCTCTCTGTAACTTTTCCCCCTTCCCCTCCCCCATGGTCTTAACAGAGGCATTTACGACAAAAATCAACATAAAATGTAATAAACAACCCAAATTTGTAAGAGTCTCCACTTAGTGTATGAATCATACAGGCTGTACCTGAGTTTTAACTGTAAAATGATAACATCTGTATAAGGCTGTTGTCTATCAATGATAGAAACAGGTCAAACTCTGTTACTCTGAATTTAAGAGTAACTATATTCTAACAAAAATAGATCTAAGCCAAGGTTAGTGTTCTGTTGACCTTGTTACAATGAAATTTGCTATTATGAATAATTCAGTACGACAAATGCTTTTTTCCAGTCCTCGTTCACATAACAGTTGCTGGCTGTAATGAAAAAGAAAAAGCCCCAAACGAAAAAAAACATCGTAATGAATGGGATAATACATGAGCAAGGAGTCAGTCCCAACTGGCTTAAAAGCTAGAAACCTTTATCACACAGAATCGTAGCCCTTGTTACCTCTAGAAATTCCTCACAGCAAGCATTTTTTCCCATGGCATAGAAACAAAAGTTTAATAGCTCCAAACTGGGTGAGGGCTAATATGGTTGCTTAGTGATGGTTTTTAAAGAGGCCTGGGACTCATTCATGACAAAGAAATTCCAGGACAATGAAAGAATGTGGACACTTCCCTGAAGTTTAACAGGATGTGACCTGAATAATACGGACTAGTTGCTTTATTCTTTGAAAAGGTGAAAAAATGGTATGATAAAATGCCAAGAACCCAGTATTTACTGTAAAATCAACTTAGGATTGTAGCAGTTCCATGCCAAATGGCTTTTAAAAAACTAGACGTGAAACAGCTTTCTAGAACACAGTTGAGGGTAAAACGTTAGACTCAGCATTAAACACAATCAGGCACTAACTGGATTTTGTTTGTTTCTTTTTTTTTTTAATAAAAGGAAATCTTCAAATTGATACATGCCAGTACCTTTGGGACTCATGAGTGTGGCTTCCAAAGCCTTCCCTCCGTCTCCACATCTGGCTTCATCAAATGGAAGGCACTGCTCCCCTGTCCCCGCTACCACTTCAGCATTTTTCGTCAAATCTTTTGTCCCCGTCAGTGACTTTGGGCGATAGATTCTGCGGGTGTTAGTGTCAGAAACATACAAATTTCCTGTGACCGGATCAGTCGCGAGGTAGTATCTATGAGCTGGATTGCTGCTGTAAAAAAAGGATCACGTGTAAACATCACAAGGCAGTTACTCCTGATGCACGGGGGCCGGGGGCGGGGGGGGGGAACGAAAGGCAAAATAAAACAGATTATGGGAAACTGACTATACACTGAAATCCATTATTAAAGACTGGAAAATGAACAGCATATTTAATAATGACTTCAAAGAAGGGCGGAAAAGAATTGGAGGCAAGCTCTGAAAGGACTGCTTTCTTTCTTTGCTGGTTGCTGAGCATTTAATTTATTAAATTTATTAAAAGAGCCATCTTGGAAAATAATTCCCTTTAGAAGGCAATGCTTCTAGCTTAAAACAAAGAAGCCAGTTCTCTAAACTCTTTTGGATCAATGAAAAGCCATTAATAAACTGCTCTTGAGTGAGAGACATAAAGTTTATTCCAGGGGAAGGGTGTCTATATCAAACTCCAGTGAAGTACAACATAATACTGTTTTCATGCACACCTCAACGTAGGGAATTCTGTTTTGCCACAAATGCAAATTACACGAATATCTGCCCCTGACAAAATGCAGTGTCATGTCGGTCTTGGTTGCTCTATCATAATCCGGGAGGGCGATGGGATGCACTTACAATGTCTGTCTCGAGCTACTGGGGTTAAATACTAAAATGAGGTCATTCACATGTATGGGGCTGTCCCAGACGCTGGCCTATTGCAGTGAGCCAGACTGGTCGATCTGTCAGTTTTACTTCAAAAGTTGTAAATTAAGCTGCCTTAAAACCGGTCTATGAATTTGGTGAGATGTAGGCTTTTCTTCACAAAACACAGTGCCTCAATTTGACACCTTAAAGTAATGCAATGTAAGCTCTTCTGTGTCCCATTACCTGTGAAAAATGGGAAGACCGACATTACCAAGGAATGGACAAATCACGACACTTGGTGGGAATTAAAAAGTTCATCTCCTCATCAACACTCAACACTACATTCTTAGGATTAATGAGATTTTGTACCATGTGCAAATACTGCCTTCTGGAAAAAAAAAATCCTAAAAAGAGTTTAAACAATTTAGTGTCCTGCCAAGATGTCAACAGGCAAATGGATTCTACATTATCTTCATGACAAACTTGGTTTTTTACAATTGATTTTCATTCTTTCCCTCTCTTTCTTTCTCTTTCCTCCTCCCCCTCTTTTATTCTTGTTTCCATTTGTTTTATATGTGAATAGCTAAAAGATGTAATATGAATCTAACCATATGAAAATATGTGTTTTAAATAATGGTCTAGTGGTTTTCTCATGACTATTAGGTTCTAATGACACAATTCTCACTACTTAATGCTCTTCCTTTTGAAGTGGTGAAGACATGTACTTCATGGCTCCTGTGAGTCTCCTGTTAAAATAGCAAGTTCTTGGTTTCATGAGCGTGTCTCACGTCGGGTGCACACGTGGACACAGAGCTGGCCACACGTAGAGTCTGTGGAGACCTTCTGGAGCCCTGAAGCTTCTGGCTGCGAAATGGAGTCACATGGAACAGCGAGACACGCAAAAGCTTGAACACCTCCAGGTTTCGGTCTCCTTTCTACGCTTCCGTATCTTTTAATGACAAGTGACATATTTGAGCAAGGGGTCTTGAGTGTGTAAGTAAGGGTGAGAGGGCGAACAGTGAAACAAAGGACTCAGAGAGACGCAAGTCACTTGAGACAAAGACACTTTCAGAATGCCTGGGCTATGAACCACTGGCCGTGTGACGTGTCATTACATCACTTTTCTAAGCTGATGCCTGAAATTTTACATGCACAGATATATCACGTTCCTTACTGTGGTAGTTTATTACTTTGTAATGAAGTGATATAATCTTCAGAGTAATTTTAAGAGCTTCCCCCCCACCCTCCATGAACAGCTTGATAGTGACAGAGCTGGTCTTTAGGTATACAGTTGGTGACTCTAATGCAACTCAATCAAACTGGGTCTATTCTGAAATACCATTGGGGAAAGACTTCTTTTATCTTTCCTAGCTCCCCAATTATGTACTAATTAGAACTAGTCGTACAGCTAGTTATGAAAGCGCGTGTGTGCATACACACACACACACACACACACACACACACACACACACACAACTTCATTTTCCTGTCCGTTGTGTATCAATGAGCATGACCTCTGGACCAGACCTCCTGGGTCTGAATCCTACCTCCCTCACTAAACTGTGTGACCTTGAGCAAGTTATTTAACTTATCTGTGCCTCAGATTCCTTATCTGGAAAGGTGATGATAATAATACATATTTCATAGGATGCTGAGAGGGTGACATGAGCTAATACAGATAAAATGCTTACAAAAGTGCCTAGTACATGATACATATGCAACAAGCATTAGCTGTTCTTAATATCTGCTTCCTTCCTGCCTCCTCTTGGGTTGCAGTGTATCTTTAGCCTTGTAATTCTACAGAGTATAGGGGTGCGATGATTACTGTTAGCTAACTAGCATACAACTAGCTTTCTGAAAAGGTTCGTAAGAAAAAAAATGGAGAGTTTCAAATTTGTTTCCTCAGTCTTGCTCTTAGGCGAGAGCATCCTAAACTATTAAAACAATGCAGACCCTTCTTTAAACATGCACTTTGTTTCCAGGGTAATGATGATAACGGTAAATGAATAATGCAATCCAATGTAAATTCAGCTGGAGTTAGGTATTCATATGAAATACCCTTTGTGAAGCCGCAAGGTCACTTTTAAGAACATAGTATCAAGAAGTCTCTCTTTCTTTCACATGTACAAAGGGTGGAAAGGTACCGTATCCATGAGATCATGCCAGGGTCTTTTTGTTTCTCAGGGCTGTAGTACTAGAATCAATTATTCCTCTGAATTTTCAAAGCAAGAAGACTTGGTCTTCAAATACATATGGTTTGGCTCAAGGACAAAGACCTTTGTTTGGGGGTACTTTGGGAATATTCAGTAATTTTTCAAGTGGAGGGTCATACGCAGAATTATTCATTTAAGTGACATCCTTTATCAGAAGCCCGGGATAGTGGGACTTAATCATGAAGTCCTTTTCACCCTCTTTACCCTCTTTACAGATCTTTTCTAAAATATCTGCTGAAAAGGCTATTTGTGGAAAGAAATCCTTCAAGAGCAGCTGCTAGGAGATAGTTTTAAAAATAAAGAATTTTAATGTGAATTTTCAATACAAAGATGTACAAGAACAACCCAAAACTTGGATCATGATCTTCCTGTCCACTTAACCCACTTATAACTAACTATAAACTGTCCAGACCTGTGCAAGATGAATAGTGGATTCTCCCTCACCTCTTATCTCCAATATTCCGCGATAAAAAAGCATATGCCCTAAAAGAAGTCTCTATTTACAGACACACACATCTTTCTGCACAAAAGCCATTATGCTGTTCTGTACCTTGCTTTTTTCATTTAAAAGTGTACAAGGGAGAGTTTGAATACTGAGCAGTTCTAACTATATAAATCATAACTTTACAATAAAGGAGAATAGAAGCTTTAGGATCCTGATGAAAAATGATGCACAAAAATAATACATAATTTTGAGGTGCCTCGTTCTGAGGATAAACCAACGGAGTTTTGACGTGGCCCCTTGAGCTACAGGACATGAGTTGTCTTGGTGCAAAAATAATGGACATTAAAGTCCTAAGTGTTGCCTTTACTGACATCAGCTTTATTACAGAGGGACAGTAATGACAGAGGGTCCAAAGTGGTGCTTATATTTGTGACTTCCTCTTCCAAACTACTTCTTTGAAGACACAGGAATTTCTAAACCGAGCAACATATGTTGATGGTTTTACAAATGTCTGCCAAATGAAAGCTCTAATTTTGCACACAACTCCATTGTCCAGAATAACAAATGTGGCGGAGGAGTATGTGGCCCCGGAGAAGAGAATATACCTCTGGAAATATTCCCCACAGGATGGGAGGAAATGAGAACTGGATGAATTCTTTGCAGTGCAGCCTAGCATGGCAAATTAGAGCTGGTTCCGGGAGCCCAACCCCTTTTAAAGGAAAAGAGGGATCAGGACCAAACACTAAAAGAAAAAGATAAAGTAAGCTTGGAACGTTTCAGGTGACTGACTAGAGCCAGAGAAGCTCTGAACAATATGCCGGATGGGTCTGGGATTCAAGGACACCTGACAGAATTTTCTGGCAGAGTTTCCTGACAGAGTGAGTTGGCACTTGTGCTCCAACTTCCTGAAAAGCCAGAGCCCTGGGGAGGCTGGTGTGTGGGCGCAAAATGAGTGGTGAGTTTTTAGGTCAATAATGTGGAAATGTAGGGCTACAGAGACTGAGTGCGGTCGGCTGCTGGTAGCTAGAGTGCGAGGATTTACAAAATGCATGGTTTGGAGTGCGCTCTCTCTATCACTCGCTCCCTCAAAAAATAGATAGATATTAAAAAAACCCAAAATGCATGGTCTGAGGAAATCTCTGTTCACCAGGAGAGGTACAATGGCTTTCGTGTACAAGTGATCAAGGTTTTCATTTCAGGAAGGCTGAAAATAACATTACGATTTTGACTAATAGCAGCAAAATCAAAGCAAGTTGAGAACGTTTAGTATATTGCCCCTTGATGAACTCCTCCTGCATTGCCTAGATCACCACAGTCCCCAAGGCGACTTCCCCAAGGTCCTATCCCATGGACACGGAGACTGAATTTGCTTATTCATTTTGTCATAACTCAACTTCTTAGACTGCAGAAATATTTGCAATGAGCAAGCTATAGAATAGAGATCATGAGGACTTTAATCTCTTTATTGGAAATTGAGCCAGAGCCCTCAGGACACAGAAAAGCATAAATTATATTTACGTAAAACAATAAAGTACCTCTTTTCTGGCAACGTAGATTTTGCAAGCAGGGCTCTGGGATGTGGTATTTCCATGCCTGTTTGATTTTTAAATATTAAGCTAAGAAATGCTGAATCAAGCTTTTATAATTTTGTATCTGGACGTTAATTGGTTCAAGTTCACAAGACCTGTGATTGGCACCTTCTTTGATCTTTTAATTGGTAATATAAAATTCACAAAGTTGATTTTTAGTCCTGCATGTTTTATTGCCTTTTGGCTGGTATTAAATAATTTAAGTTCTTTTATTTTGTAATTTTGAAGACAGAGAACAGGGATGAGCTAAAATTTACACACAAAAGGCATTTGTTATGAATCTCATACTATAAACATCATAGGGGGAAATGTTTAGCTAAGAGAAACTTAACGTTTTAAGACTTTCAGAAGCTTTCATTTGTGTAAAAAATTTAATATGTTGATTGAGCAGTATATATATCTATTCATTCATTAGAGTCCAGCCAGAGACTTTTATTTGATATACTATCCTGACAGTACTTATAAAATTTGGTATGATGGAATACCTCGAATTTTAAAATAAAAAAAAAAAAACCTATGTTTTTTGACATTGATTTTGTTATTCACTATGTTCATTAATTATTTCCTCCATCAGTCCAGTTAATGAGTATTGGAAACAAACTAAGAGGACCGGAAGCATGCATTTTTATATATTACTTAATCATTAACTGACTACACAGTTCATTTTTGTGTATTTAGAGACATTTTTCAATTTTTTTCCTCCTATTATCTGTTCCTAAGCCCTTCATGACTTTTATGCCAGCCATGAGAGTGCAGATAAGGAGAAAGCCAGCATGATCCTACCATTTAGGATGTGCAAGATAACATCAGTAGGCAAATAGAAAGAGGCATCTAAAAAGAGTTTTAATTTTTTGAGCTACATAGAAAAGCTCCAGTAAGTCAAAATATCTTGCTTTTATGAAGTCAGTTTTGATTAGTTATTAAACAAATGGAATCTCTATATTTGTCATTTCATTGGTGACTTGGGCTCAAAGACCTTGGGTATTATCTACATCTTCTTCCTTACCACCCACATACAGTGTGCTCGTTCTCTGCCTTCCTTTATTTTATGGGCTGATTTCCTTCAGTGCTAGCCAGGCTAATTTAGGTACCTAGCATCTCATGATTTTAGGCAACAGCTTTCTAACTGATCCTCAAGTCATCCTAAACACTGATATCAGATTCATCTTCCCAAAAGGCCATGTTGAGTATGACGCCATCTTGTTCAACATCAGAAAATGGTTCCCCACTGTCTCTGTTGTCCTATACGACAGAAGAGTAATTCCTTAGAGCACTGAAGGCTCTAAGCAGTCTGACCCTACCCTGGCTTTCTACCTGTATCTCTCGTTATTACCAATACGGATCCCTTGCTCCGTCCAGGTAAATCTGATTCCTCTTAGAACATGTCTTACTCACGCCTTTCATAAACAATTCACTTGTTCTAGATTCCTTCTTCATGACTGTCTTCCTTTCTTCCTGTTGTTCTGTTTAAATAGACTTCATTTTTAGATGCAGGTCAAATATCAACCTTCCAGGGAACTCTCCCTTACCATACCCATAGCTCCCAGCAATCTCTTCCTCTATAGAACCACTCTCACAGTACAGGCCATAAATATGATGAAGCATCAAAGAATGATACCGAGGACATTACTTAGTCTGTTACATACATATCTTGTTTCCCCTACTAGACTGTGAGTTCTGAGAGCCTGGATTTTCTAATATTCCTATTTGTCAAAGTGCCGAGTACATGGTGAGTGATCAGTCAACACTGACTTAGCAAGGCTGAATATCAATATAAAACCCAGTGTCTTTTCCATGCAGGGTCAGAAAGGAAATGCAGAAGCTCAAATTTAGCCAGGATAACATACAGAGGAGAAAGGTTAAGGAGGATCATGAGAGAGGGATTACAATGAGTACCACTGCCAAACACCATGAGTTAGCACGTAATGAGCTCATATTATAAAGTACTGTTAATAATAATGTAGCTTTCATCTGTAATCAATGTGGTTTTTCTTCCAGAGAAAGAGATTATAGCTCTAAGTAATTTATCAAATGACTGTGAAATAAATTTAGCTTTTTATATAGCTTTTATAATTATCCCATAGAAACCTAGCCATTTGAACACACAAACACTAGCTGGGTGGTGTTGTGGAATGAACACACTGTTCAGAGTGGTTCAAATCTCTGCTCCCCAGCCCTCAGTTATGTTTCTTAGGGAAGAAAAGTAACCTTCTTGAGCCTCAAGGACCTCATCTGTAATCCTAAAGGTCTACTGTGTGGACCTGCAATAAAGTACTTAAAATATCTGGCCACGTGTCTGGCATGGAATAGAGGCTGGTTGGTTAGAAAGTAGCCTCTTTGGTAGTTTTTTCTGTCCTGACTGCAGCATTTTCACATTGAGTTGGTGTCTACACTTTGTCCTTCTTCTCTTCTCCAGTTACCGAGAAGGCGAGGCCAGAAACATTTTGATGTTCTGCCGTGGTTTCTAACAGCAGAGCTATGCATGCGCAATAGTCTGGAGATATGTAGTGTTAATCGTAGCATGTGACTGAGCTATTAGCTGATAGCACAAGATCAATAGGGGATCTTGGGAAAAGGTCATGAGACCATCCATGCCTGGTCATACTGATATTTAACAGCTACTCCTCTTCCAGCAGAGCTTTGTTTTTTATTTCCTAGTTGTCACTCTCTACAACACAGTTTAAAGGGCTTATGTTGATTTATTCATCTCAAGGACCTCACATAGACTATCGCTTCTTTTTCCATCTCATTTATCATCTCATTAGATATTATATTGGCCAAACATGATGCGGCGTGGCCAAAATGGCTTCCTTTTTTTGGCGAGCTTCACTTCAACATATATTGTTCTTTTCCTTTTTTGTTGTTCTGAAGGGAGTTTTCGGTCAGAAGTGTCCATGTACAAACCTTTACCTTCTCTAGTTAAGTAAGTACCTTTTAGCAAATAGCATCTGAAAAACATCTGAGCTGACATACTTGCTTCAACTATACTCATCCTTAGCTGTGAAGAAAGTCTTTTCCTTCACAATAATGTCAATGAAAACATGACTTCTTAAAACTCAAATCTAGTAACTCTCTCAGCTTGGGAAAATATAAACTACAGCAGTGATGAATTTATCAGAACGTTAACCAAGTGTAAGCGTTAGGGTTCCTTTGTATGGGTTCCTTCGAAGCCCAGCGAGGGCCCGGGGAACACATGATCTTATGTTTGTCAACATTCATCGAAGTAAACTATGTTGAGATTCCTTTTCTTAGAATTCCCCAAAATGAATAAGCGTTGAGCCCAATAAACTGGGATCTGCCCTGACTACCGGTCAAACTAAACTTGCCCGAGCCTTTCCTACTTGTGTTTCAAATTTTCTTCTGTTCAATAATGGCTTAGATTATGTGAGCCCGTAACTGAAACTGAGAAGTAGGTTTCTTATACAGAGATGTGTGTTATGGTATTTTTTTGTGACGGAATTTATTTTACTAACTAACTTGAAAACAGCTTTTCAGATGATATTGCATAATATAATCTGCAATATAATTTGCAAGACAGTGGCTCATTTGAGTAGTTTTAATTCCTTCGATGTTGTGTGATACGGAGTATCCTCTCTCATGATGACATATTCTTAGAAAACAATGTCAGAGAGTCACATCAAAGTGGAAAAAGGACATTTGAAAATATACAGTAACCTTTCCGCAAGTTGCTTACCTATGTCTAAAATCTTTATTTCTTGGTGGAAGCAGATAAAAAAAAAGGTGGGAAAAAAAAGCACAGTTAGAAAAAGTTTCTAAAATATAAAAATGAGTTGCATACTGAGATTTTAATCATTTGTATGGAAAATTGGCAACTTAAGCAGAAAAAACACTGGAAATGAATTCTGGAGGCCAAGGCTTAAATAATTTACAGAATAGGATGATTTTCATAGTCACACTTCAATGAACAACTCACAGCAACAATTTACTACTTTAACTACTGGGATTATAGGTAATGGGTTCACCAATTTGTGAAGATCCACTATCCAATTGGGAAGTTATAGCATTTACTATTATGTCCGCATACTGCAGGGAAATATTTTCTCTCTTAAATTTCAACAGATGTGAAATAAAAGACTGACGACAATGACCTATATCATGAGGTTATTCTAAAGATTTAAAAATCATAGTTCTATCTAACTGGAGCAAATAAAATGCCCTGGAATCAGTGAGACATTTTATATCTTGGGTGACTTTATACTCTATGCTCTTTTATACACTAAGGCATAGTGTGTATGTATGTATATACTATATATATATAGTATATACATACATACACATATATGCTTTTCCCAATGTAACCAAGAGTCTAAATTCTTTCTATGGAGAATTTTAAACATTGGGAATGTATACTTAACTAAATACACTGGTACATTAAACACTTTAGAAAAACAATAAAGGCACACTTGGCTTTGGTTAAAATCCCAAATGAAGCGGGTGCCCGGCTGGTTCAGTCAGCAGAGCACGTGACTCTTGATCTCAGGGTTTTAAGTTTGAGCCCCATGCTGGGTGTAGAGATCACTTAAAAATACAATCTTAAGAAAAACAACAGCCCCCAATTAAGTAAAGACATACCTGAGTTCTAAAACGCTTGTTACATTTCCGGAAGGGAATATGCGGCGAACATAGTTGAAGTCCCCTACATACAGGCTGCCATCGATCCCACAAGCTAATGCAACCGGGGCCAACAGTTTATTACCATCGGCTTGACCGTTGCAGCTCGGGCACGAGATGCTGCGCCTTCGGCCGTTGCCCATGATGCTACTGACGACTGGAGGCTGCTGGGAGATAAACTGATTTTCCCCGTTTCCCTTGTACAGGATACCTGGAAGACATAAAATGCATTTTTCCTGGGATAAAAAGTAGGAAGATGGAAAGTAACCATGCCCACTCTAGATCTAGATGTAACTATACTTCACTGCTCTGTACATACAGACCGGGAAAACTCTTCCTTAAACTTCTAGAGCAAAATACAAAACAAGAACTCAATTACCTCGTGTCCAATATCATCTGACAAAATACATAGGATATATATGAAAAATGCTGGCTGTCACGAATTTAAGGAAGGGGCTGGTAAAAGAAACAGAGGATT
Source organism: Hyaena hyaena (assembly GCF_003009895.1). Taxonomy (NCBI): domain Eukaryota; kingdom Metazoa; phylum Chordata; class Mammalia; order Carnivora; family Hyaenidae; genus Hyaena; species Hyaena hyaena. The sequence goes on from NW_024081010.1 coordinate 609,253, forward strand.
AACCAGGGAAATGAAGAGCCCAAATTGTCAACATCGGTGCTTCTCAAACTTCGTTACACACTGGAACTGACCAGGGACCTAAGAAAAAATACTGATGCATGGATCTCGTCTCCAGAGACTCTGATTTCATTGGCCTGGGGGAAGGAGGTGCGGTCTTTGAAAAAACCCTCCAGACGATTCTAATGTGCAACCAAGTTCTTCAGGGTATAACAAGTTTGCCTAACTGCTGAATCATGTTCAAAATATTATGTATTAATCCAATAAAAAATGTGTACCACAAATAGGAATTTTTCCTATGAGTTTATCACTGATTTTGAAAGAGTTAAAAATATTTTATGGAAGATAAAGTTAGAAAATATATATTAAACCTCGCATATACTGCTATACTTTCAAAGGATATCATTCCTGGCTATACTCTGATCTGACATGACAATGCCTATGGATGCAGTTAATCCCAAATTCCGAACATAACAAAACTATTATGGAAGGACAATTTATTAAAGAGAGTTCTGCTTTTAAGGCATGGAAGTGCCTACAATTTTAAGAAGGCAAAATGCCAGTCTGCTCCATTACGGTCTTCAGTGAAAATGTGAAGCAAAATCCCAAATGAATATTAAACATTTTCATAGTTAGAAACTAGATTTGAGTTGGGATTCTTATCTTACTCATTTACCATTATTATATACAGATCAGATCAATGGTTTCATTTTGGTCTGATGCATATTGGATGGTCAGCTGTTACCACTCCATACATATTTCATGATGCCTCACAGGGTGTTATTATCTGTATGAACCACCCGCTACTTTGACTTTGGAAGTTGTACCTATTATATATTTATTGATCGTTCTCTATTTCAAAGCAGTTCTCCAAGCCAATGCTTATACTTTTTAGCAGAGACACTGTTAAAAGACTCAATCTCCTGAAAGTATAAACAGGAAACATGAGAAAGTTTTCTCCTCCCACTTTGGGATAATTTTAAAGCAAAGAAGAGATCAGAATACTTATGTTCCTCTTATAGCTCGGCAAGCTTTTAGGTGGATTCCATGATTACTTTTGGAATGCTCTGCTATCTGAGTGATGTAATAATCACAGAACATTCACATCGAGAAATCAGGAAAGATAAAACAGGTTTATTCAATTTAAAAAAAAAAGGCCTAAATAAGGCTTGCTCATAACAACATATGGAAAGCTTTCTGCCTTGAATACTCAAAGCATTGCATTAATGATACCTAAGATCTTTCTTTCTGTGATCACGTTTTCTGACAATTAGGGAACTATAATTTCCTGTATGAGCCAGGTCGGTAATTTTCACCCAAAGAATCCTACCAGTCAGCCTAATGCTTTGCTGAGCCTGATCTATTCAGTCATTACTTTATAAACAACTGGTCCTTCGTGATTCTCCATTATTATGACAGAAGAAAAAGACGAACATTAGGATATTTACTTTCCTGTTCCAGGCCTGCGCAAACACCTGTCACAGTCTGTATTTTTGCCTTCTCTTCTCCTTCAAGATGTGTTCAGAGCTCATTCACCTTGTCATGATTACAAATCACTTTGTTTATTCAATGAGACACATGTCACTTTGAAAAGCCACTACTTGTCAAACTGTTCTTGGGTAAAATTTGAAATCATCATCGGTTTACCCCATGAATTAGGTTACCGCACATTTTAACACACCATGTCTTTTATAATTTATAGCATTTTTTGGAGGGCAGAATTTTGGGCAGTCCGGTTTTTACATTTGACCTGACATTTTAATAAAAGCGAACTATGTATTATTCTGGTAGAGAGAGAGAGAGAAAGAGAGAGTATGAATTATTATTCTACATACATATATAGAATATCCACGAGTTTCTCAAATCCACCTGAATCCTGTACTTAATGTTACATTATACTTTTATGACACAGACTTTATGGTGTGGGCTCTCCTGGAGCACTCTGCCTATAGACCCTTACTGGTTCATAATCTCTTGGTGAAATCCTGGGGCTAACTGGTTGTGAATTGTACCTTATATTCTCATGATCACTGAAGTGCTTCTAGAGAGGCGCTCCCCGCCCCCCCAGCTTTGTTTACAAAGAACTTCTGAAGGAATCCAGCAATCTGCCAAACTCCGTGAAATATAATTTCACATATTTTAATCAAGAGCAGCCACATTTGGCATGTGGCTTTGCACCCTGCAAGACTACGATTAAGCCTTGTGTCACTACCAGGACAGCCCGAAATACCACCGCTCCAGGCACCACTGATGATTAGAGGTAACATACGGAGCGTCCTTCTTGGTTGGGGTCTCACTTTCCACACACGAGTGCTGCACTTGGCACTCGCCGTCTGCTCTGCCCCTGTCAAACTTCTGTGGTGCTAACCGAAAGGCAACCTGATGCCCAGGACACAGCTGGAATGGGTGCAGAGCTCAAAAGTGTAGGTGCTGAGTAGGAAAGGTGTGGAGGGTTTTTCTATCTTGGTTATGCTCTTGCTATCGATTTGCTCAGTATGAGATCCTTCTACAGGTAAGGCACTGGCGTTCTCAACTACTTGGAAACTAAGTCTAGTACATCTGGAAGTTTAAAACACACCCTCTCTGGCTCCAACACATATATTTTTTTGTAAATAAAAAGAACAACTATCAAAGTAACGTTAATCTGAAAAACTGACCCTTAATCACAAACATGTAGTTGTATTACATGCTCTGTTCAAAATTCTGAACCTTTCTAAAACCTCTGCCATATCAAAACTCGATGATTTTGCCAAGACTGTGACATCTCCTTCTCTGGCTATTTGCAAAGGGAGGGCAGAGAGTTCTTAGCACGACATGGTTTAGGACAGGCGGCTAGGTTGCATTAAGGGTCCGCTTTTCTAGAAAAGTACCTATAAGTTATTGGAGATGTAGCTGGCGTGTGGGCAAAACGTTAGACACACCGCGAGGACAACAGAAATTATTTAATATCAATAAAATTCTTTAGGAGATTAAGCTAGTCTAATTTCGTTAAATAATTGGGCTTTTGGTTGTGATATCTGAAGCCTATTTCTCCAGGGAACAGTCACATACAGTGTAAGGTCCACTATACGTAGTACTCTCAACCTTTGCTCTTTTCTCAGGGTATTCATGTAGTTTTCCCTCATATTTACAAAGTTATATAAGAGTACAGGAACCCAGTTTGAGCAGGAGAACAATTTTTTTCTCACCAAGAATTTAAGAACTGAAAACAAAAATCTACATACTCTGACTACTTAAGGATTAAGATCTATTAGAAATATTCTTGTGGGGCACCTGGGTGGCTCAGTCAGCTAAGAGTCTGACTTCGGCTAAGGGCATGATCTCATGGTCCGTGAGTTTGAGCCCCGTGTCAGGCTCTGTGCTGACAGCTCAGAGCCTGGAGCCTGCTTCTGATTCTGTGTCTCCCTCTCTCTCTGCCCCTTCCCCGACTCACACTCTGTTTCTCTCTCTCTCTCAAAAATAAACATTAAAAAAATTATCAAAAAAAAAAATCTGTAGGGGCGCCTGGGTGGCTTAGTCAGTTAAGCGTCCGACTTTCGCTTAGGTCATGATCTCGCGGTTTGTGGGTTCGAGCCCCGCGTCGGGCTCTGTGCTGACTGCCAGCTCAGAGCCTGGAGCCTGTTTCAGTCTGTGACACCCTCTCTCTCTGACCCTCCCCTGCTCACGCTGTCTCTCTCTCTCTCTCTCCTAGAAATAAATAAAAATATTAAAAAAAAAAATATCTGTAAAGGACACAGATTTTTATTTTTTCTTTACTTTTAAAAAGGTTCCCTCCCACCCCATGTTTGGTCAACTTTCTTAAAACACTATGGATCAACTCATGGCCTTCCTATAGAATTAGACCCTCCATGGATCTGTGGTAGAGAATACCACACACTTTCAGTGCAGCACTGAAGTCACTTACAGTCAAATGGGAAAACTATTTTGGTGATGAACATATGAATGTTTCAAATGTGAGGTAGTTTCTACTTGAGACTTCTACAGTCTTTGAAAATACATATTTTTCCTCTTCTAATCCTACACTATGTACAGGATGCAGTGTTGCCACAATCTAACCCATTCGAGGGAAAGCAGTATCACTGTGAACAAGATCTTACCGTTCTGAACATCCAGCACGTGATGTTTATCTAATGTCCAACCACCCATGTTGGAAGCGTCTAATTCATAGCCTTGTAAAATGGCGGTCCTCTTTTCCCACAGAGTCAAGTCCAAACAGGACTCGTATTCATATCCAACAGACACTGGAATCAAGACAAATCACCGTTCATCTTAACTACAGGCAGAAATGCAATTTGCTGGTTTTCATTAAACAGCTTTCCTCACAGCTGTGTTCTAACACTACATGTCTCATTTATGAGTAGCGTTAATTTTCATATGAGAGGATTTGGCCACATAAAAGGTGTTTCTCTAAAAAAACATCTTCAGGTATTATTTTTCTATTGATGTGACAGGAAATTAGTATTTACCCCCCCGCCCCCAACCACTTTTTCACAGGGGGTTCCCAGCACAACATGAAGACCAGACTGGGCACCTGGTTAAGTAATTAGATTAGATAAATCAGCCCCAGGTGGTGATCAGATGGTAACAACTAAAAATTATATTTGCCACTTGAATAATTAGAGTGGTTTAGTTTCTAAGAGTATTAAGTTGTGGAAAATATTTATGATAAGTAAGGTTCAATACAGCAAAAAAAAGAGTCTGCTTCTGACATCATATTCATGTTACTGTCAGAAATGAACAAACACCAGCAGTAAATTAATGCAAACAAATCACAAATGAGAAGCTTCAGAGTCACAGTGAAACACGGGTTTTAAAATTTGGAACAAAGCAAAGGAAGAAGTGGTAATTATCTGGCTGATTAGAACTAATTCAAGCCCAAGGCATATATTAATTTCAGAATAAGAGGTCTATGATACTCGCAGGTAAAAACTGCTAGAACAAAAAGCATCCATTGGTTTTTGCTGTTCTCAGGTTGAGTGTGAAGCTCTACCGTATGTATCTCTTCAAGCCAATCTTTGATCGCACGGTCCCATCATTCAGTGAAAACAACTGGTTTACCCGATGTTTTAAGAATGTCATTCCACTGAATTGACTCCTTCTAAGTGAAAAGAGCTGAAATACGTTTTGAACACAAATACTGTCTATATCCTTTTGAATACCATTGTGAGTTGAAACCACCCTAATTGTTAGATATGGAAAACATAAAAAAGGATAAGGACAGCTATGGAGATAAAATTATAAAGAAAAAAATGAGAAAAAAAAGGAGAACAATAAGGAAGGAGAACATGAAGAAAAGGACAGGACACCTTTGAATCTCAAGAAGGACATTTTCTAACATATAATTTCAGCCAGAAAAAAGGGCTAGTGTCTCCTCATCATATGGAAATGCATTCCCTTTTCCCATGGTAAGTCTCAACCGACCAGTTAAGAACTTCCCACGGATAATCTTACGGCTTTCCCATCTGTTTATCCACTGGGTTTCACGGGTACCATTCATTTCATGCTAGTTCAAACTTCAAGATAATGTTTTTTGGATGAAGAATATACTGATCTGGAACTTACCAACAGCTTCAGATAAACCATAGACCTTTTGGTTATATGCATCTGTTTTATCCCATATGAAAGTATAGGCCAAGTTGGGCGAGGCAGGAAACCACTTCTGAAAGAGTCTTCCGACCACAGCCACCATAAGGTGAACCTTCATTAAATTAAATGGTATCACGGACTGGGTCATGGTGATCTTCAGAACCGACTTATAGCCTGCAGCTCTGGAACTCAAGTAGGAAAGTTTCAGATCTGTTCCTGGAATTGTAGTTTCTTCATGGAGTACCTAGGTTTGAAAAAGGCAGAAGCTTCAAACTGTGATCGTGGAGGTCCATTTGGGAGAAGAGATTTCAAAGAATTGAGTAGAGCATCTAAAATAAGACGCCAAAGAGTCACAATTCACAAATACACACTCAAGCTGTTACTTTCTTCAATAATTAAAAATAACTCTGCTGCCAGCCCAATTTTTCTTCTCCTAAAAGCTTCTTGTCATTTATTGTGAGTTAACAGTACCTCGGGTGCTGCTCCTCATACAGCAGGCACTGTGACTGCTCCATCAGGCTGACACACGCTGACTTGTTAGCTCACAGTCACAGTGGATTCTCACTAACCCATCTTTCACCCCCCCTCACCCTGGAGAATTAGAGCAGACATTTGTGAGCCGGTTGGCTTAGAGTGGGGATGTGGCCGAGGCCAAAGATCCGGCCTACGCCAGCTGGCTCATTTAGGGATGAAACCTGGGCCTGTAGCCTCAGCAGCTGACTGGTCACAGCCTAGAAAGATGGGAGTGATAACAGAAAAGACCAATTCATTTGGGTTAAATTGTGTCAAATTCCATATCCGCACTGAAAGGACAGAAAAATAGCATGTTTTCATAACTGGTTAAACACTGAGGACTCACCACTGATGTCTGATAGAATACTAGAGGGACTAGTATTTCAGAGCTGTAGACATTTTCAAGAACAACTACTGCGTTACTGAATGCACACGCAAGACATTCAATGTATACTTTCTGAGTTGAAACTGGACTGTAAAAAGTTAAAATAATTACCTGCCTAAGAACGATCTCCTTTATGAATTTGTAAAATTCACATTCTTAACTTAACCCTACAATTTACCCATCAATGTGACTGGCTCCATGAATGCTAACAAATTCATGCTGACATATGCCAAAACATGAATTATTTTGAAAATACATTTTATGTCATGTATAAGATCTTTCCAGAGAGTTCAGATGCAAATTAGTAAGCACCTATTAGTTTGGTTACTAAGGATAGCTCTTCATAGGTTTACCGCAATACGTTTCCTGCAAAGTCCACAAGGTCATTTATGCTCAAGGATCTGCACCAGGAAGTCACCACTTTCTCTACTAAGAATTAAATAACATTCTCAGAGCTTTCCTCACTATCCTACCGAGTTTCCTTGTTCTGATTTCAAGGACTACCTGATTGTGTTAGAAATATTTTAGAATTGTGATCTAGTGGTCAGGGGCATTTAGCTCTTCTTGCACGGAGCAGTTAGGATCGAGGCTTATCTGTCAGCTCCAAGTGTTGATGACTTAAGTAGAACCTGTGACAGTGAGGTTGTAGTGGTCAGTTTCTGTATAAACAAGTGGCAGAAACGAGCAGGCTGAGCAAACTTCCGTTCTGGCCTGTGAGGCAGTGTTGACACGAAGAGAGATGTGATGCCATTTGGTGGATTAAGAAGGCACTGCCATGCTCTCATAGATATAATACCTACTTATGGCAGGTGGGGTTTTCCTTACCAACCATGCTAACTGATTTCCGCCACAGACTGTCTCAGGCAAAATAGTCTATGAACATCTAGAAACTTTCCAGGGGTCTGTTAGGCTCGGGAGACCACTGCACTTAAGACTGACAGCACTGGTGTGTGGCTGTAGGCTATAGGATGAAAAATCTAAATAGAACTCATTGTTCTTCTATCACTGGGGTGAAATATCAATGGGTTAGCTTGAAAAATAGATTCTGTGACCCCTGAATGGCTCTGAAAATGTAAGTGATCGAACTCTGAGGCATGTAATTTGTTTCCTCTTATTCCCAAAATAATTTCTCATAAATCTGATAGGTTTTCTATATGGAAGCCAGTCTTTCATTAATTAATATATATTTCTTGTGAGCTTCTAGAGGCTGCTTCTCTAGTTCAAAATATCATGTATTATTCCTATTTTAATAACTGATTATTGTCTTTGTCATCATTAACCCACTGCCATAACAAGTATCTTCAATTCAGTCCATTAAAACATGCGTTTCTCCTATGTAATTCAACTTGACCATGTTATTTTGCCTTAGGGGGAAAAGTAAATCTGGCCACAGTGGAAAAAATAAACCATTCTGCCTATTTTTTACCAGCTGCCTGATCTGTAAGCCCCATTCTTCACTCCATTACATATTCAGTTAGAAAATACAACAAAACTAAAAAACTTTCTAAAATTAGAAGCGCAAAGGCTTACTTTCTCTAATTTTGTTATTATTTTGTTTTATAACAAATTAAGGAGTATTTTATTTTATAATACATAAATAAAATTATATATCCAGTAAAAAAAATAAAGTGGTAGCCTGTCACTTCTACCTTCCAAATCTCAGTCTAATCTGGTTCCTCTTCTCCACTACCATTCTGAGTGCTGGGCACCTCTCCATTTTGATGCCAGATATGCACGGAAATACAGCAAACACACATGGAAATACAGCAAACACCAGCCAGGTAACTGATTCATGTGTCTCCTATCAATTACACATTTTGCCACTTGAGTTAGCTTTAGAGAAATCTGAAAAAATGCCATTGGCCCCGGGTTCCATATTGCCTAAAGAATTCAGGGTCTCCATTGTATGATATTTCAGGGCTATTCATAACCTGGCCCCACGCTTTCCCCTTATATGCCCTACATTTAAAAAGTTCATCAATTTTAATACATTTGTTTTTTTACCACCATGTGGCTGTATCCACATTTTCTTCAATCTGGACCATCCTTTTGCTCCTTTGAAGGCCAACCTCCTTAGTGATGCTTCTTTTTGGCTTCCTTAGGAATGGACCCCTTTTTTGAACTTTCTGAGTTCTTCTTTCAAATCTTGATCATATTTAGAATGGCAAGAGCCATGCCTTATTATTATTCTTTTTATCCCAATAGAGTACCTTATACATAATAGGGTCTCAGTGAATTTCTACTAAATGTCTGTTGACTGTTTGATGGACTGAGAAAAAAAGCTTCCTGTATTCCTGCAACTGTTGACTACCTGAAACCCATTCCAATGACTCAGTTTGCTAAAAATGTGCCACCAACAGACAGACACTGCTTCAAGGTTAAATCTCCTTAAGGGCTGGCTAAGAAGCTCCGTGTGACTACCCAATGACCCCTGGGGAGGAAGTACTACATTGCCTAAGGCTACAATGAATTTCCATAAGCTTCAGCTCAAAGTTGGCTTGACCGTTATGCAGCATATCATCTGGGTGTCTCTTCTGCACCATATTTGCCTGTGAGAGTTCTCCTTACCTGTTATCCTAGCTTGTCTCCTCTGTTCTCTATCTGTACTCCCTCCCTGGGCTTCTTTCTCATCCTATGGTTTATGTTTATCCGTAACAATAATGATTCCCAAGTTTAAGATCTTTACTTCCAACCTCTCTCCTGGACGTCCACTCCTCATCACTTCTGCCCCACCACCTTTGTCCAAGCCACCATCATTTCCCCTACTTACTGAGACTGTCTCCTACCTGGTCTCCCTGTTTCAACCCTTGCCCAGTATAGAATATTCTTGGTGTAGCAACTACACTGTAGTAACTGTAGGAAATCAGTAACTGTTACTGCTCAACTTAAAGGTCTCCAACAGTTTCCAATCACTCAAAGTACAAAGTCCTTGACCTTGCCATGGTCTGCAAGGACTCGAGGTTTGTGTGTCACTCCTTCACTCAAGCCCTACCTGCTGGCCTCTGCCATTCGATGCACAAGCCAGGCATGCTTTTCCCTCAGAGCGTCTGAACTTGGTCCTTACGCCGTCTAGAAGACCCTTCCATTGACTCTTTCACTTTCTTAAAGTTTCTGCTGAAATATCAACTTATCAAAGAGATCTTCTTGGACCGCCTTTATAAAATGGAACCCCCTTCCATTTTACCGTTTTGTCTTTGAAAAATTAGTCTTGTTCCTAACCTGACATATATTTGTACATTTGTGGTCTCTCTCCCCTGTTTGCTGGTAAGCTCCTAGACAGCAGGCACTTCATGTGATTGACTTACTGCTTGAGTCCACTCTACCACTGCCTGGTGCAGAATAGGCATTCAACAAATCCTTGAAGAATGAATATGCCAAAGCAGCTATGTGCTGCTATATTTTACAGACCACATGTTTTAACTTGGCTATTTATGAATTAAAGTCCATTATCATCATTCCTAATGTCCTAACTTTAAGACCTCAAAATTATTTCTTTTTAAAAAATGTTTATTTATTTTTGAGAGAGGGAGGGAGAGAGAGAGAGAGAGAGAGAGAGAGAGAAAGAAAGAGATAATGAATATTCCAAGCAGGCTCCACACTGTCAGTGCAGAGCCCTACATGGAACTCAATCCTGCAAACTTGGGATCATGACCGGAGCCGAAATCAAGAGTTAGAAGCTCAAACAACTGAGTCACCCAGGTACCCCAACCTCAAAATTATTAAATTCTTTTTAATGTTTATTCATTTTTGAGAGACAGAGAAAGACAGGTGCAAGCAGAGGAGGGGTAGAGAGAGAGGGGGACACAGAATCTGAAGCAGGCTCCAGGCTCTGAGCTGTCAGCCCAGAGCCTGACGTGGGGCTTGAACCCATGAGCCATGAGATCATGACCTGAGCCAAAGTCAGATGCTTAACTGACTGAGCCATCCAGGCGCCCCTCAAAATTACTTTTAATTAGAAACAAACAGGCAGGAAAAAAAAAATCTCCAAATATTTCAGTAGATAAAAGGAATAGTGAAAGTATGATTATTTTTTTAAAATGTTAGTTTTCTTTTTTTCTTGAGGAGATAGGCTTTATTATCAATTATTAGAACTTAAGTCATAATACCAAACTTTTTAGGTAAAAATATCTTGCAAAAATTAATGAACATTTGCTGCTAAAATCATCTTTCCTGAAACATTTTTACTTAGAATTATAAACAGTAAGTTATTGGGAGTAATGACCATAATGAAGTGTTCTCATGCCCATCAGGAGGTCAGGTACCAAAAGCTTTTTCCCAGTGACTGTATGAGCAAAGCCATTACGGGCTGTTGAGTTTAAGTTGTTTTTCCATTTGGCTACAACTAATAAATATATACAGATACAGTATAGCCTGAACAAAAAAGTATTATGAATAGATCTTTAAGAAATAACTAGAGGGGCACCTGGGTGGCTCAGTCGGTTAAGCGTCCGACTTTGGCTTGGATCATGATCTCACGGTCCATGGGTTCGAGCCCTGCGTCGGGCTCTGTGCTGAGAGCTCAGAGCCTGGAGCCTGCTTCAAATTCTGCATCTCCCTTTCTCTCTGCCCCTGCTTCACTCACACTCTGTCTCTCTCTCTCTCAAAAGTAAGTAAACGTTAAAAAAATTAAAAAAAAGAAATAGCTATTCTACTACAGCATTATTTATTCTAGCACACACACGCGCGCGCGCACCCACACATACACCCCACATTCTATGTTTCGTTCTGCAGAAGTATTTACGACAGCACTGGAATTCTGCAATCCTTTTTAAAGATTCTTTGGAAACCACACAATCTGAAAACGAGTTTCCTTAAAAAGTACTGCCTGCTAGAATTTTCTACCTGTGTTTCAGGAATAATAGGGCTGTCTTCAGGAGAAGATCTGAAAAAGGTGGATAAAGGAGAAGACACGATGATAGGATTTGGCCTCACAAATCCACTCAGATCACAGCTGGGAATGTCATTCTCTTCCTTCTTCATGACGAGGGTGTCCATCACATAAAAGACATTCCATGGAATCCACACCGTATGATATTGAGTCAGAAACGGGGATCGCTCAAATACCAAAGTCAGAGAAGCCCCACCGTTTGCCACCAAATCAAACCTAAGAAAAAAACAAGATGACTCAGTGAATTACCTGGACCCCATACAGCTTCCAATAACACTTAGCTCCTTAAATAAATATGCTTTATAAAGATAACCTACGCTCCTTCCAACTTTTATATGACAGAGTTACAAATCTACAGGAACATTAAAATAATTATACAGCGAACCCCCAAATACCCTTGACTTAGATTTACCAATTTGTTCACATTTTCCCAAATTTGCTTTATCTGTCTACCCATATCTACTCATTTTTTCAGAACCACCTGAGCTTATGAAATATCACCTCCGAATATTTCAACACGGACCTTCTAAGACAAAGAAAATTCTACAAAATCACACCATTGTCACTGTGTCGTGGCACATGAGCTCAACTTTTAAAGCACCGTGTGACCACATGCCACGTGCACTGTCACAGATTTCTGGAGTCTAAAAGTTGTTGGAGTTCGATATTAAAGGGGATAATAAAACATACTGGGTGATACAAGAATGCCTGGTTTTTATACTGCAAATAGTGCAGTGCGACTGACTCACATTCCATCCTGGCGGGTAATAGTATATCCATAGTCCGGGTAATGGAAAAATGAGACATTCACGCCAATAAGTGGAGTTCCATCAGCAGTTAGTACTTGGCCTCTAATGACAGATGCAAGGCTGTGGGAAAAGAAAGAGAATTGGAATGGGCATTTGTCTGCTCCAGGCAGCGGTCTCATGATTTAGAGCTAATTCATCCTAAGGATAAAATAACACTATCACACACACTAGTTAGTCTCCAAAACCAGACCTGAAAGAGTCCCAAGACAATGTCCCTTTTAATTCGGTGCAATTCACATTCTCTAAACGCCTGGTGTTTACCCTGGGTTTTAATTTGTTGCAATCTGGGTTTTGGAGAGTTATCAAGACCAATAATTTAGAGACGTATTTTTAAAATTATCAACTGCGCTTTTTCGTAAGTCATGTATCTGACGCTTACATGAAGAAAAGTATACCTTCCAATTAATTCCAAGGCAATCCGTAAATCTGCAGGGACCAAGAAGTGCAAGATTTAAAGGGGCAATAAGACACATTTGTGGAACAACTTTTAATCAACTGCTGGGTCTAACTGCATTAATGCTGTTAAATTACTGCAGATCCAGGAGTTCCTGTGTAAATCATCTTCTTTTACTCAGTGAGACACAAGACACCTGCTTTCACTTACTGGTTTATTTTCAGGTCATTACTGCTCTGTGAAACACCAGTCGAACAGCTTATGCAATCTTACTGTGATGCCGTTAGCAGTTCCATTACATTAATTCATAATTTATATTATTTAGCGAGCTCAGCTTAAAAAAAAAGCTCACTTCTGTTTTGCCTTTTGGGGTCTTCTCACTGCTTCTTTGGAAACATTTCCAACTGTGCTAACAAAATCAACTCGTTAAATGAAGATTTATTGACTCCTTAATGGGATGTCCTGTTAGGTCTTAGATACTGAAATTGACAAAGTATGTGAACTGTGTCAAAAATGCTGGAAACACGAAGTTTGGTGAGGAATTTGCGGAAAGAGGAAAAACTGCCTTAAAAGAAAAAACACTCCCCTCAAATACACCGTCATCAGTATTTATATAAAGTGCATGTAACCACTGATAACATCACTACACGTCTATGTAAGAAAAAAAAATGCATTAACCTCTTATTGAAAGGACTTTCTCCGGGAATGACATGGGTGCTGTCGGACCCTATAAGAAAACTGATTCGATCATAGAAGGATTTGGCGGCCTGCTGTGAGGGGGACTGTAAGCTTTGGCTGATCACATCCTGAGGGTCAGGCAGCCCACGGCAGTAAGGTTGGTTTTGGCAGGAACTCTGTAAACAGCAGTCAGGGTCCATACAGTCAACGAGCCCATCTGCAGAGAGAAGCGTAAGCTGGTGAGAGCATTCCTCTTGTTAATCTGTGATTACTGTTTTGTGCACTATGTTTTGTTTGGTGGTTCCTTTTCGTTGATATCAAATAAGTGTCCTCCCTACCCCTACCCTGAGAGTAATTTCTATGAGGCATACTTTTTGGAAAAGGATGAAGTATTAATACAATATTTGCAGCTGCTTTCATGTAGAGTAAATGTTTGGATTGGAGATGGTGGATTCTGATTAAGAAATTAAAAATTACTGATTAGAACAATCTATTAGTAGTTTGAAGGAATATAGACTAGTTTTAAGTATAATTATTAAAGTGTTCTATATTTTAGAAAAAAACGTGCTAGGAGTTAACACAGTGAGCGTGATTGGTTAATGGATCGGAAACTGCATAGGGAGAAGTTCTAAAATTTGGGAAAGGGTCAGAAAATGAAAGGGTGTGAAATGAAGCAAATACAAATCCAACATAAAATGGATGAGATCAGCCAACCAACTTTCAAGGAAATAGCTTTCCCGAGGAGGGTAAAGTGTGTTCCAAATAAAAATAAGGCAACTCTTAAATTTTAAACAGGATCCTGGGCCCCTAGAGTTTATTTAGCCTCTGCTAAAATAGAGGTGTTACTTTAAAATGTGGCAATTGTAAATAAGCCATAATATTGAAAAAGCTAAGAAGCCTATCACAAAAAATACCCCCAAAACCCAAAACTGACCCACAGTATTGGTGACATGAAATGTGTAATGGGTAGAAAGAATTTGCCAGTGTCTTCTCCGGGAACATCAAAAGGAAATTACATTCAATGCCCCATGTAAGTATTTTGCTCTAAACACAAAAACCGACTCACTGGTGGAGACAAGTGTCGGGTTATGATGATTTGGTGACATTACCCCTTAATATCTTTCTTTCACTGACCAGCCAACACACGAATTTTGATCTGCTTGGCAATTACACTTCTGAGTACAGAGTAATATTAGTTTCTGAAGACTTTAAATCATTCTTGGGAGATCAGAAAAATGGTTTTAAAATCTTTAAACCCAACTATCAAGTCTTCATGTGACCCTATGATGGCAATGTCAGTTGAAAATAACTAGTTGACCTATATTATTTACACGAGTGTTTTTTAGTAACTTTGATTTTTAAAAACACCACACTAGCCATTTGTTTTTGCTTGAGGACACTCTTATTAATAGAATGTAAGTTTGCTCCTCCGTTATCTGATAGCAGACTGAGACGCAAGAAAATAGACTAAATTGAGTCATGTTGCCCAGTCTAAGAGTAGGTCAAGAGCAACACAGGTAAGGTAGGAAACTGAAGATCAGGGGTCCTGGATCAATGTCCTTTTTTCTTTTTTAAATTTATTTATTTATTTTGAGAGGGAGAGAGCAAAAGTGAACAGAGGAAGGGCAGAGAGAGAGAGAGGGAGAGAGAGAATCCCAAGCAGACTCTGCGCTGTCAGCAGACAGACACGGGGCTCCATCTCACAAATAGTGAGATCATGACCTGAGCTGAAACCAAGTCAGTCGCTTAGCCAACCAAGCCGCCCAAGGACCCCCTGATCAATGTCCTTTAGTCGTTTTGCGCAGAATGTAGGGGACGCTTGTGATTTCTCCCAATACTCATTTCCTTTCTTTGGGCAACAGCTCTACGTTTTCCTTTAGGTATCCCTCCCTCCCCACCTCTCTGTCCATGCACATTTCCCCCTTCATGTGTGGTTCCGGAATGTCTATTGGACCGAACTCGTGGAGCTACGGGGCATTTCAGGAAGTGTCTGCAGGCCCCATCCCCATGCCCCCAGGCTGGGTGCTATAAGGCTGTGAGGTTGGGGTTGCTGCATCCCTCCTGCGTCACTCCAGGAGAAGCTGGCTGGGAACGCAGCCCTTCAAGGAGCAGAGCCAAGAGCTGGAGACAGAAACCATGGGTTGCCGTGGCATCTAGGTTTTCACAACAAGCTGCATGGGAGGGAGTGCCTGGGTTTTCCAGTGTAGACGTGAAGCTATTATATTCTTTATGCCTGTTCCGGTTAGATTTTCTGTCGCTTAAAACTGAGAGAGATTTTGTTTCTCTAGAGCCGCTAACTAAAAATTCGTTCACTATTTTCCTTGTAGTTGAAAATCATGCTTACTACAAGAATACACGAATTAAATTTATAGTGTTGGGCTCCCTTCACATTAATTTTTAATTGTTTTGTTGCCACAATGAGTCAGAATTTCTGACAGGCAGATCTTACCCATTGTTTTCTTGTGCTAGTTACATTTTTATGCAGATATCCGTTACATTTTTTAAAGATGAATTAATTACTTGAAAGTGCAGTTTTAAATGACATTTTAAGTTTTAAATCACATTTTAAGAAAGTCAGGTGAAACTGAGCTTTGAAATTTTACATAAATTTATCAAAATACTACTTTCTTGGCCAAAAGGCCATGAAGATGAAAAATGCCTAAATATTTCTCCATATTTCTGGAAGAAAGATACAACTATGCTATAGGCTTACTTTTCATGAAGTTATAACAATGTAATATGTTGTATACATATTTTCTCTCAAAGAAAGAGAAACAGATTTTTTAAATTTTTAAATTTTTTTAACATTTACTATTGGGAGACAGAGACAGAACATGAGTGGGGGAGGGGCAGAGAGAGAGGGAGATACAGATCTGAAGCAGGCTTCAGGCTCTGAGCTGTCAGCACAGAACCTGACGCGGACTTAAACCCAGAGACTGCGCTATCATGATCTGAGTCAAAGTCAGACGCTTAAGAGACTGAGCCACCCACGTGCCCCGACTCAAGATTTTTATAGTACACTATTGAACTATTGCCTCAGTATCATTTCTGGCTTCAAAAAAAAAACCAAAAAATAAAACCCTTTCAGTAACAATCTGTGACTATATATTGAGACTTTATAAGGAATCTTACTTTGTAAATCTTTTTTAATGTTTGTTTATTTTTGAAAGACAGAGAAGACACAATGTGAGTGGGAGTGAGGGAGACACAGAATCTCAAGAAGACTCCAGGCTCCGAGCTGTCAGCATGATGCAGGGCTTGAACCCACAGACTGCAAGATCATGACGTGCGTTGAAGTCAGACGCTCAACCGACTGAGGCACACAGGCCCCTCTTATAAGGAATCTTTATGTATGTGTTTTATGACCTATTTAAGAGTTCTTACTCCATGACTTTTGAACGGATGTGGATATGCTTGGGAGATCATTTTACACAAATATTTTATATTCTTGCAAATCTTCCCCTAACATTCATCCTTTAACTAAAGAAGAGATTACTCAATTGGAAGAGAAAGTACTTCCAATTATTGTATTTTATCTCCATTAATCTTGTAAATTAAAGGCTAAATGCCCCTCATCCTTTCTCCCCTCATGCTACTCCCACAGTGTCTTCCTTCAGGCACTATCTCTACAATTGCCAGAAAGGAATACTCAGATTTAGCTATTCATCTTTGTTAGTTTATAAAAAGCAAATGTACATCTGGCATGTAGTCCGCGGGTCATAAAACTGCACGAGACTGACACTTTCTGAACTAATCAGTTGGAAATGCATTTTTACAAGCCTCTCTGCTAACATCAATCAGAGAAAGAATCTCATTTTCAACAGCCAAGATGCAGGGACGCACAGTTTGTTATTCTTCTGCAGAGTTGATCAGTCACTTGCCCAAGCAAGTGGCCGGTGGTTATGAATCTGGGTCCCTGTAACTTGGGAAAATGTCCTTCATTCTTTGAATTTACACAGCTAGGGCTATCTAGTACAACTAAGTTGATTACCCACTTGCCCAAATGTACACGGTACTAAAACTGTCTTTGTGAAATACCTTCTCAAAATCATTGAGATTCTGTTTAGTACCAGGAATATTAGGTCGGTTTAAATTTATATAAGTGTAGACATCGTGTCTAATACAATTAATCATAAAAAATCTAAAGAAAATCCAAAGTGCTCAAAAACCACCGAATAATAACTTCAATTATCTGCTTTAATAATGTAAAGCAGATAATTTAGTTTATGCTTCTGTCCACTGAATCCTGAAAAGTCTTCCCTCTAGTTATCATTTTAAAACATGTTCTCATCTCACCTTAGGCTTCCGCTAAGGTGGGTGGCAAACTTACTTTGTAAAGGGGCAGAGAGTAAGTAATTTAGGCTCTGCGGACCATGCAGTGTCCCATACTGTTCAACCCCACCATTATAGAGCGAAAGCAGCCAAGGACATCATGGAAATGAACGGGAGCGTTCCAATAAAACTTTATTGACAAAAACAGTCTTTGGCCCAGAGGTCATAGTCTGCCAGCCTCTGGTCTTGCTTTAATGTTTCTACCCACCCTATTTCCTTGTGTTCTTCAAATCGTTCTTGACATTGTTTTGGGCAACTACAGACAATACATTTTGTCAGATTATCAAAGCTTCTGACTCCAAGTCTCTTCCTAGGTTACTCCTATGCGGGCTTTCACCTGCTGTCAAAACTCACTTTCTTCTTTCAGCAGCGATGGACAGCTGAACTCGTTGTTTTGAAACCTTGAATTACTGACTGGATAAAAAGTCATTAATTTCCTTTTGATGAATTTTCTTTTTTTACTCATAAGATAATCAGTGTCCATTGCCCTTCCCGCCCTCTTAGGAAGTCCCTTTCCCTCATTCTAAGTTAGAGACAGAGACAGAAATTATAAATTAGGATATGAATTATTCCGAGGGAAAAATTTATCTGTAGACTTCAGAATTTTCGAAGTGTACAGGTCTATCTTTCATTACTTTTTTAAGTCGCCATTCTGTGAGATGCATGAAATTCATTCGTGACGGAACTAGGATCACAGCTGGGTTTCTGTCTACTCTTGTTCTTTTTCTGTATCAGGGGTCTCTTCGTGGGTTTGGTCTCTATGTCAACATAGGTCTCCAGGCTGGTCATGCTTCTGCACTTCAAATCCACAAACTGCCTTCTAGATATTTCCATTTGGATACTACACAGGCATCAAAAACTCAGTGCATCTAAAGCACATTTAATCTTCTCTAGACATGCTGTCGTCTTCTGTATTTCCCATCCAGAAGGGTTCCACCAGCTACCCGTCCAGTCTCTCCAAGTAGAAACCTGAATGTCAGCCTTGACTCTTCTCTTCCTTTTTCTCTGCACGGAGTCAAGTAGCAGGTCCTTCTTTTCTCCACCCCAACTCTCTCTTGAATTGGTCTCTGTCTTACCACTTCACAGAATCCACCCTTCAGCCACCACGGGCACCCCTTGACAAGATCTCCGCAACGTTTTTGGGTCCCAGGCTTGTCCCAACCCCCCGTTCTCTACATTTCAGCCTGACTATTTCCTCTGCATGGAGACCTCTGACCTGCTGTCCACACCCTGACCCCTAGGCCCCTCTCCCAACCACTTCAGTCAGCAGATCAGACAGTGGCTCGGGGAGCTCCTCAAGAGCTGTGTCCCTAGTACCAAGTAGGCATCCTGGCACCAAGTCAGCACATGACGTATCTCTGGAAGGAAGGGAAGAATGGATTCAGTTCCTACGGGTAATTAGATTGAAACAGGTCAAGATGAGGTCTTAAAGGGGCAGCAGGGACACCTTCGGGTTTTCTTTTCTCACCCTTCTCCAGCCCTCAGTACCAGGCTAATCCTTGAATTCTGATTTCTTTCTTACCCCAACAGTTATCATGTTAACAGGTTCTTGATTACTTAGACATTAACCACTCCACACAGTTATAAAAAGCATTAGAAGAAACTGCACCGGGGGGCGCCTGGGTGGCTCAGTCAGTTGAACGTCTGACTTTGGCTCAGGTCATGATCTCACGGTTCATGGGTTCGAGCCCTGTGTCGGGCTCAGTGCTGACAGCTCAGAGCCTGGAGCTTGTTTCAGATTCTCTGTCTCCCTCTCTCTCTGACCCTCCCCTGCTCATGCTGTCTCTCTGCCAGAAATAAATTAAAAACATTAAAAAAAGAAGAAGAAAATGTACTGAACACTATGTATAATCTTACAAAGGAAAAGGCCCTATTTACTTTTGAAGACACACACAACCCAGAATTCATAACAAGGTTAACCTTACAAAAATCGACCTCCTATCAATGAAAACTTTTGCATGATGAAAGACACCTGATATCGCAACACACCTAACAAAAATTCATTAAATAGCATCTACTAAGAACTACTGAAGATTAAAAAAAAAAAGTCAAACAACTAATAGGAAGAAAATGGGCTAGAGAAATAAATAAATAATTAGCAAAAGAAGAAATTCAAATGGCTGAGAAGCACAGATAAGGATCATCATTCTAGCCAGGAATTAGAGTGATGCCAATTAAAACAATAAATGAGAATTATTTATGGGAGTCATTTGCACCTGTCAGACAACATTCCTGGTTTTCCCTTGGTGGACGGTTTGGTTTCTGTCCGATGATCAAGTGCAGGCCATGAGCAGGGAGAAATGAGAGCCCTCGTACCGATGAAGTGTACAGTGGCGAAACCCACCCGCAGGGCAATCGGGCTACAAAAATTAAAAAGTTTAAATACGCCTCCACCTAGAAATTTCACTTCTTAACATCCGTCCAAGAGAAATATTTGTACATTTACACAAGGATTCATAGGAAGGTGCACACACGCAGAGACACTGAGATTCCCTACAGATCTGTCTTTATACTAAGAGTGAAAGAGAGAGAGAGCAACACCAAGTTATTGTTAATACTTATTTACGAACACAGTAGTGGTAACATTAGTGACTACGGCTCTGTGTCCCTTACAAAGAATAAGGTGCGCCTATATGTACTTCCTGGCCAGAAAAAAAAAATCTCTAAGATAGATTCCTGGGCAGAATCAAATTTAGAACAGCCGGAATCCCACTTAATTTTAAAAACATAAATATGCCTATACATTCACGGAAGGAGGAGGAGAAATATGCACAGCAAGTTGCTGACAGCAGTTAACCCTTCTGACAATGACAAAGCACTGTTTGTACTCTATGGCTTCGATACATAATTAATTCATTAATGCAGAGGTTTTTTTTTTTAAAGTTTATTATTTATTTTGAGAGAGACAGAGACAGCATCAGGGGAGGAGGGGCAGAGAGAGAGGGAGAGAGAGAATCCCAAGCAGGCTCCGCACTGTCAGCACAGAGCCCAACGTGGGGCTCGAACCCAAGAAGGTGTGAGATCATAACCTCAACTGAAAACCAAGAGTGGATGCTTAACTGACTGAGCTGCTCAGGCGCCTCTATGGAGAGGTTCTTAAGATGGAGATCCCGTGTAACAAAGAGAGATGTTTCTGAAGAGGTCCTGGGCACTGCTCAGTTCTATATTCCAAAGCTTGACCTGGCTGCCACTGGTAATGGCCGTGAAACGTCGGCAGGAATTTTAGTTTCAGGCTGTGTGGCTCTGGTTTTCCTTCCCTTCTCAAACTTCTTCAGTGATGGGGCGCCTGGGTGGCTTAGTCGGTTAAGCGTCCGACTTTTGCTTAGGTCATGATCTCGCGGTTGGTGGGTTCGAGCCCCGCGTCGGGCTCTGTGCTGACTGCCAGCTCAGAGCCTGGAGTCTGTTTCAGAGTCTGTGACTCCCTCTCTCTCCGACCCTCCCCTGCTCATGCTGTCTCTCTCTCTCTCCTAGAAATAAATAAAACATTAAAAAAAACTTAAACAAACAAACAAAAAAAACCTTCTTCAGTGATAGTGGGAAAAGCTCATGTTCCTTGTGTGCGATCGGGAAGCTACTGGGGGACTTTGTTTCGGACGGTACAAGCTGGACTTCTCTTTCCTTGAATGCGATTTACCTTCCTCTAAAAATTCTTTCGGGAGGAAAGGGTTTGGATGAACCAGTCTCTCCCCTACAGTGGGAGCCAGTAGAGTCTTTTAAACTCATATTGATTTGTTCCCCAATTGTGATCTACCAGGAAAATATATTTTAAAGTTTTTTAAAAATGTTTTATTTCTTTTTGACAGAGAGAGAGAGGGAGACAGTATGAGCAGGAGAGGGTCAGAGAGAGAGGGAGACACAGAATCTGAAACAGGCTCTAGGATCTGAGCTGGCAGTCAGCACAGGGCCCGACGCGGGGCTCGAACCCACCAACTGCGAGATCATGACCTGAGCTGAAGTTGGGACGCTTAACCGACTGAGCCCCCCAGGTGCCCCTAGGAAAATAAATTTTAAAGCTCTGAGACTCTGAATGCCATTCTGGGTTCTGATATCTGGAATCTTTCCAGGAAGTACTTGATTTCCTATAATCCTTTTTTTTCTTTTCCCTTTTCTTTCCTCCCTTTTTCTTCTTCTTCGTCTCCTTTTTTCACAGCTATAGATCTTTTTTTCTTGTTTATTATTTTGAGAGAGAGCAGGAGCAGGGGTGGGGAAAAGAGAGGAGAGAAAGAGAATCCCAAGCAGCCTCCACACTGAGCATAGCCCGATGGGCTCGAACTCATGAACCGTAAGATCATGACCCGAGTAGAAACCCAGTCAGATGCTTAACCAACTGAGCCACCTGGGCGCCCCTCTTCTTCACTATTAAAGCTATTTTCCGTCTTTCTTCCCACTTCTGTTACTCCTCTCTTATTTATTTTTTATTTCAATATGTGTTTGGAGAACACAACAGCCTCATCTTCCGGCTAGAAGTCTTTCAGATTCTATTTTCAAACATTTCCTATTTTCATGTGGTGAGCTCCACACTTAGACTCCGGCCCATTCAGCACACTCCTGCTGCTTACATTAACATTTCATTCATGCTTCTACTTCTGTTCTTTACCGCTTGCTCACTCCTACATTTTCTCCAGTCTGAGCCTTTCATTTGTATTCTCTCTCCCTCTCTCTCATTCCTGGTTTTATCTTTCTAATTTCTGAATAACCTCTCCTGAATTGTGATTTCCTCTCTATTATCATCAGCCTTCACTTAAAAAAAAAAAAAAAAAAAAGAAAAACCACAATAAGCCTATTCTAGGTACATCTTCCTGACATATCCCTACAAAGTCATACTTCTGAAAGACACACACACATAAAACAACGCTATCTCATAAGTAAGCTGTATCGCTCCTGGCACTGTATTTTGGCATGTCACTATTCTTGCATAAAGTTCAGTAGTTTTGTGCCTAATCTCTAAGAGAAGGCTTAAGTCCCATGCCATTAAGAACCCACAGGGGACTTATCCAACCACAAGAACAGACAGGGAAGCAAGATGTCAAAAGGTGCTCTCATTAGATAAAAAACCTGGGAACTGCCAGAGAGAATGTATTTTGGAGAAACCATCTTGTGCCTAAGTATCTTGAGTTTCTACCAAGGTAGAGAGAATTGCCTTAGGCAAACTGTTGCCTTCTGACACTTACACAGTGGGCTCACCCTATAGGGAGCTACTGAAAATCAAGAAACCAGGGCTGCCTGGGTGGCTCAGTCGGTTGAGTGTCTGTGGGTGGCTCTGGTCATGATCTCACCATTCGTGAGTTTGAGTCCCACATTGGGCTCGCTGCTGTCAGCTCACAGCCTGCTTCGGATCCTCTGTCCACTTCTCCCTCTGCCCCTCCCTCGCTCTTCCTCTCAACAATGAATAAACATGAAAAAAAATCAAATCAAATCAAGAAACCCTCTCCTGAATGCGATTTTCAGTGGGGACACTAGTTAAGGGCGACGATGTTTATCAAAGTATGCAGGGGGTGCCGGAGAGCTACTTGGCAATCTTGGGCATGGAAAGCACCGATTTTCTTGTTCTCAAAGTGAGAAGGCTGTAATTCAGGAGGCAGGGGGCGGGGGAAAGAGACCAAGAGGAAAGGAGAAGAGGGTTCCCCTCCGAGATTAAGGAGACTATTAGGCATATGAAACAGTTATTGGAGCACATTCCCTGGTTAAACTAAAATGAAACGCTACGGACAGCTACTCACATTCCTGGCGTGGAGACTGTTCTTTCCGTCTCTCCAGCACTCATACCCCTTCCGGTGACAAAATTTCAACTTGGCTTTGCGCAGGGTACATACTTCAGGCCGAGGAGGGTCAGGCTCGCACCCAGGCCACCTGTAACCACTGAGCAAGGCTGTCTCCCTGGACTGGGGTTATTACACCGTGGAAGGCACTAGAGCTGCCGGGGGGGTCATTCTGGGGAAGAGACAGTCACATGGTGGTGTGGCCACGGCGGAGAGCAGAGCTGACAGGTGAATGAGCCCAGATTTTCGTTATCATTGTTTAAACACGCAGGTGCGGCTATCTCTGAGTTCTTCTGTTACGGAGACTAATAAGTTTTTCTATTTTTTAAAGCTTAAGGCCGTTTGAGTGGAATTTCTATCATGTGCAAGCAGAGTCTTTCCTGGTGAGAATAACAAATACAAAGGCTATCACAGTGGAGGGGACGGGAAAGCCTGGGGTACAGCACAGCCGGGCCATTTCACATGCTGATGGAGGACCTAGGGAATGAGGCGGAACAGGGTCCGGGTCTGGCACCCCAGCTGAAGTCACGCTGCACCTCATGGCGACCAGTTCCCGCTCTTCACCTGCCCTCTCTCTGATCTTAGCAGCTTTACCATCAGAGTGCATTCTGGGATACAAATTGGCTGAGCCCAGAGGGAGGTTAACTTTGCACGTGAAGGAAGAGCTGAAGAAGAAGTATTTGTCAGCCAAGGCCAGCCGTGCACTGCCGATCCTTTGCTGGGAAAGCTTGCTCTACGAGGGCACGATACGGTATAGCCATTTCCGAAGTTGTTTTCTGTGCGCTCTGTTAGGAGATGCTATGCACATGGCCTGGTCCAGTGACCATTCGTTTCTCATTTCTGTTGGGTGATTGAAAAATCTTCTATTCCATTGCCTGCCTTTGTCCAGACGATCTTCCCTAACAGCCTGTTTGAAACCTGGAGCTAGATTTGAGAAACATTTTGGGGGAGGAACTGGTTGATTCCATACATAGTCAGGATCTGTGTCAGGGCCTTTACTGTAGGCAAAGCACTGCCCTTAGTTGTGAAAGGCTGGTGACCTTATGTGCACGACAAGTGTTTATTTGAATCTTAAAGAAACAAGGTCCAGTTGAACAGGAGGTGTACCTCCTGGGACCCTGTGGCTGTTCAGGGAGTGGCTACAGATAAATCCCTGTAAGCCACGTCCTTCCGGGCCTCCTAAAGAATTCCCTTGTAAGGCTGCCGTTTCTTATGCATTTTAGACACATAAAGGGGCAGTGGGGCTCGGTGGGCAAAGGGGAACCTATTTCGTGTTCGTGAGACGCTAATTTTGAGGATCTGCAGGCTTAGACAGTGGAAACGGGGCGAGCCGGGTGTGGTAAAGAAAAACACATTTTAGAGGGGAAGGAAGCTGCTTGGTCTGAGAAAAAAAGTCACTAGCTCCCCAAATGTGTTGTGTTTTCTAAAAAACAAAATTAAGTTTCTTTATTTAGTTTGAGAGAGACAGAGTCAGTGTGCATGGGGAGGGGCAGAGAGAGGGGAGAGAGACAGAGAATCCCAAGCAAGCTCCATGCTGTCAGCACAGAGCCTGACACAGGGCTTGAACCAACGAACTGTGAGATCATGACCTGAGCCGAAACCAAGAGTTGGACCCTTAACTGACTGAGCCACCTAAGGCATCCCTCTAAAATTTTTTTTAATGTATCTTCCTTCTTCAGTTCTGGAGACAGTAAGCAACCTTCTTTGCTGTATAATGTTGCACGGGCTGAACTCGTAGCTATTTGTATGACACGCAAGTTGGGGCCAAATCAGCCTCTTCATTCATTCTTCCTGAGTCGCTTAGTATGTTAACTCAAACTACCTAGCTACTTTCTGGCTAATTCGCCACTTGACCAACAGACTTACTTTGAACAACAGATCCACAGCAGCACGAGTTAGCCTAAGTCGTGGAATTTCAGGTACGGTCTTATTTTACACATTCTGCTGTACTGAGCTCACGTAATGATAATGACAGCCCAGCTAATGGCCAGTGGATGTCTCTGGACGCCTATCTCTATTCCCGTAGTCTGTGCTTCCGTTCAATCAACCCTCTGGCTTCGGTTGTAAGGCACCCGGGTTAAGATCCCCGGGTATAAGACAGCTGGCATTGAGATTCCTTCTCCCACGACCAACAAAATTAGGTTAGGGACAGGAATACAAATTATAGGAGATAAGTAAAGAATCCACCGGAGGTCTTCTATCGGCTCAGTTTCTCCTTGGAGAGGGACGCCGAGAGGTAGCACAGTTTTGTGCTAATAAGAACAAACAAAGGGGGAATGGAAGGGCCAATTCACCTCCTTGGCTGATAACACTGGAGAGCTGATTAGCCCCTAACTTACTCTGCCACGTCTCTGCAGGCCTGGCCTTGCTGTCTGCTTCCCTCTGAGAGAGTCTAACCTCCTCAGTGTCATCTCCTTTGGGAAGACCAAATCTGGAACGTGCGATCAAGGAGGAAAAGGCGTGCCCTTCCTCCCCAGGCAGTGGAGAACAAGGGGGCAGGGGCTTCGTGGGGAAGGCAGGGGGAGCTGCCAGCTGGGGATGGACCCTGCCGTTTCTACAAAGCGTGCGGTTAAGGGGGGGTCGAGGTGATAAGGTAGAATCAGGCAGCAAGGGCTCTGGGGGCTGAGGACCATCGCATCTATCTGCAGCAAAAGGAAAGGAAGCTTTGGCTCAAATTGGTGGCTCAAGTTTCTTGACGGTCCTGGTTAAAGAAAAATACAGAAAACTGAAGAGTCTGCTGGCAACCACGTGGAGAGCAGCAGCCCGCAGCCAGGAAGGTGAGGCACAAATAACATCTGGCTTGAGAACGATGGTAGGGGCAGGCTAGCGCGTGCGTGCGTGCATGTACGTGTGTGTGTGCACGCGTGTCTGTGTGGGTGTGCGTGTCCGCACATGTCCACATGCCTGTGTGTGCGTGCACTGCCTGTGCCTGTATTTATGTGCGCACGTGCTTGCGTGTGTATGCCTGTGTGTGTGAGTGTGCCTGTGTGTACGTGTGCGTGTGCCTGTGCATTAGGGGACTGGAATGGGGGGTTGAGGATTGGTTGTGGTCACTCTGTCTCTGAGAGAACGGGAATCAGGTCCACTCTATGCAGAGAAAAGGCTGTGAAACCTGCCTTGACAATCTCCTGTGAATTCCAGGGACGCCAGAGGAGAGTGAGAGGAAGACTGAGTCACAGCAGCTGCTACTTAGGCCAGAACACGTGCTTGCAGACATGCTCAGTACTCTCCGTGCATACTATGTGCCCACAACATGCTAAGTACTTTCTGTACATGCCTGCAGCAGGCTAAGTACTTTCCCTACATGCTATGTGCCCGCAGCAGGCTAAGTACTTTCCGCACAGGCTCTCCCTTAGCCCTTTCCCAAACTCTTCTGCTGCTATTCTACAGATGGAGCAATCGTAAAGTCTCGTAGGTTCCAGGCAGAGTGAAGATCTGTCTCCCAAACCTGTACCCTTGCCCACACTCTGCCGCCCACGTGGACATTCCCCAAAGAGCGGGTGGAACGAAGCAGCGGGTACGCAACACACCCTAACGCACAGAGTGAGGGACCACAGCGGCCCCGAGAGGAAGTGGGTCCCTTCTGAAACTCAGTCCTGGAGGTGTGCCCAGACTCAGCAGCTAGGAGGGGCACCTGTTTTATCACTGAAGTAACCCCCGCTCTCCCTCCTTACTGTCTGCAAAGAGCGCAGCATGGCGGACAGCACAACAGGAGACAGAATGATCTCTCACCCAAGGGTCTACACTCGGTGGGGACTATCGCGATTTCATTCTCTAGTTGAATGTGTGAGATGCCCCGCGTGGTTTGGAATGTTTAGTTATTAGAACAGCGTTAGAGCTCCCAATTCGCAGGGCCCGACGCCCCGGGGTGAGGACACCCGTCGCCTGGAGGTCAGGCAGAGCAATGGAGGACAACGCTTGGCTTGGCTACCTTGCCTTTTCCCTGAATGATAATCCCCTTGCATTTGTTTCAGGGAAAACGGAGAAAAATCACTCCACAGGCACCCGTACGGGTCTCAATTGAGCTCCCATGTGGGGATCGGATGGTCTTTGCATGAGGCCACCATGTGACTTACAGACCTGCACTCCGGCACATGCTTGTTTTCCACACTCGGCATGTCTTACCTCCTTCGTTGTCCTTGCTGTCTGTGCAGAGGGTCTCCATGGCCACGTCACACCCCGCTCCTCTCCAGCCCGGCTGGCAAACGCAGTGCCAGCCGTTCTGGTCCAGCGTGCATCTCCCGTTGCTGTTGCACAGGCCGGGGCAGCCCTCTGTCAGAGGAGACACAGAAGGAAAACACAAGCGATTTGAGGATGGAAAGTTTTTGCCCCTCAAAGAAACAGATAAGGGACACTTAGTGGGAACAGGCCTTTGAAAACAGCACAGATACTGTAATTGCACACGGATAGAAACAGCAACAGTCTCTAAGGAATCTAATTCTTATCCAAGTGGCATCTTTGATTGGCCTGACCCTTGAGACACCACTTACCTGTGCAGGACAGAAATATATGCAACGACCCACTAACTAGCTGCAGGCCAGACAAAATTAACTTAATTTTCTTTTTTTCCCTTTAGCAAAGCAGCAAGGTTGATTGTATGGTGCGAAAAAGCATCTCGACCGGATAATTTGAGAATTCCTGGCACAGATTTTCAATCTGTTGTAAACAAGAGCAGTCACTCGTCGGGACGTGCCTTCGTAACACACCTTGTTGCTTCAAAAAACTCCCTCTAGATTCAAAAGCACGAGAGCGAGGATGCGGATGCGAGCGATGTTAACAAGAGAACATTAATTTTGTCTGGCCTCCGAGTTGCCGTACATTCATGTGAAATTACAGTGCGTTAAATAACCGCACAAAGTATAGGCCAGGAGTGATGACTATACTTTATGCCAGAGGTACATTCCTTTTCACAGAATAAGCAAAGCCCAGGAAATAGTGAAGCAACTTCAGCGTCTATTCTAACAAACATCAGGTCTCAGGCTGCATACGGATGGGACAGGACCGACAGAATTTCCAACTCAATGTAATAGCTGTGCATATCTGATTACTCAGGACGGACAAAATGAAATACCATAAGGACCACAATAAAACATCGATAGACTGAACAAAAACACGGTAGTGACGTGCTTCAAGACAGATAGCGAAGAGTGATATTTTGTGACAATCTCCCTAAGGCTTTTATGCTGTTACCTTTATATCCTATCTTGTCTGCTTTTATGGGCAAGGAGGGAAAATTTGGGAAACAATTAAAATAATTTCATATATCCAAAATCTATAATTGTTTCAGTCTAACATGACATTTAAAAAAACAATTTCTGCCACTTGCTACTGATGATATCTGGCATGCAGCCAACATGACCTGTTTATGAGGATGATACCTACATAGATTCTGGTGTTTGGGTCTATGAGTGTGATGGGTCACGGACAGAAACAAGGCTACAAATTTATAAGAATAGTTGGCTATTAATCAGATCTCTTTGGACAGATTAATTTATAATGTGGTATAAAATACATATTGGCCCAAAGTACTTGGTATAACCACTGGGGTTTGTTACCCGGGCTTCTTATAATTAGAATGCTACTCTTGTTTCAGTGATGAAATTTAAGGGAATAATCTGTTGAAAGATGTTTGTTTTATGTCCGTATTAAAAGAATTATTCATATATCGGCTTCCCCTCCTCCACGGTGGCACTTGAAATGAAAATATCTCCAAGAGACATTCTGTCTCTTAAGATTAGAGCTAACAGAGAGTCTTCTGACAGTCTCATGTGGCAGGGGAAATGAAATTAAATTTAAAGGATACCATCAGGTAGGATAGGATTAATTCTGCTGCTGCTTTTCTTTTAGACAATTACCATCTGTATTTATGGAGTTTCAATACCTACAAGGTGAATTTTCCTTCCGGATGTTTTTGTTTTGTTTTTAACATCCTACTGATAGGTGCGGCAGTAGACTGCGCACACATGAATTATTATATGAAAGCCCGGATATTGCCATGAATATTGTCATATTCTAATGAAAAGCACAAACAAGGAATAGAAAATAGGTAATCTGAGGAGAAAGGGAGAGGGACTTTTCTCTTCTGAGAAAAATATTTTCCACCTCTTTCTACGAGAACTGAAGAGACGAGAATCTGCTGTTTTCTGCTGAGCCATGTTATTGTTTCTGTTTTACAGAAGGCACGGTAATTTGGGAGTTTTTCAGAAAATAACAGAACATAAATTATGGTATCATGTATATTTTGAAACATATAGAAGATGCCAAAGAAGTTTCCATGTAAGGATAAATGAGATTGCTCTCAATATATATTATCCAGAATCGTCTTTACATTGGCAATTTCTTATTCTGTGATAAGAGAGCAAGCGTTTGTGATTCTTCAAGGTAAATTTAAAGCTCATCTGCTGAATCGCCAACAGTGAAGCTCTTAAGGCAAAAAAAAAAAAAAAAGAAAAAAAGAAATAGAAACAAAAAACAGCAAATATACTGTTATCTTCAGTTTTGGGTTCCATTAAAAACTAATGTTCTTACATCGGAATGAAATCTGTGATAACCCAAAATTATAAAAATGAGACACAGACACTGAAGTCTCAGTACTTTAAATCCAAGGCATTTCACATAATGTAAGCCTGATTTTTAATTTACAAAAATATGCATGAGAAACAGTCTATTTTTGTACCTCGTATGACCTGATACACAGTTATATATAGATATATATGTAGATATGTCAACAAAGAGCAAGTATACAGTACCTTTAACTATCTTATCCAAATAGTGAGCTTGAGAAATTAAAAAGGAAAAAAAAGAACAGACAGACATTTCAGAAGTGTCACATGGGACAAGAAAATTTTCAGAATTTACATGCAAATTGAGTAGCTGCAGCTGACATAAGATTCACACCACACGACAGAGATGCACTTCATTATCTTTTAACACTACAGCACATTCACGTTTCAGCTCATGTGGCCATGACTCCAGGAAATACCCCGCATTTACAAGGACAGTATGCAGGCAACACTACCTTTCCCAGATGAGTAGGAACCCACCCACCCTGCTCTGTCTTGAGATTATACTTTAAAGCCTACGTAGAACGCATGGAATCAATTCTTTGTGCTAAAGAAGGTGGGAAATTTACAATGATGAGGGCTACAAAGAAACTTTTGGGGCAGGGTAGAAAATAGTTGTAATTTTTGAAAATTTGTTTTTCACAAAGCAGTTTTGTGAGGGTTGTGCAATTAAGGGCAAAAAGGACCACACGGGAGCCTAGGAGGAACCGTTTATGTGTGTTCTGATGTTGTCTTTCTTCTACCTGAGAGACGAACCCACAGAACTGTTTCCCTCACCTTCAGTCTTGAATCACTTGTGGATTTACAGAGTATCCAACTTTAATGTTTAATAAATAAGCAAAAAAGGGAGGTGACGGAGAACCCTTGAGCAAACGGAGCAAACTTACTATACTATGAAAAAGGCATGGGTACGCTGTGCAGAGAATGACTGCCCAGTAGCCCTTGACCACACAGCAGATGGACAGTGACGTGTCACGTACGTGGTCAGTCCGTGGGGAAGCACAGACTGTTCTAAGGTCCTGTTTCTTTTCAGGATTCAGCCTGGAATAAGCTGTTTCTCACAACCGCTCTATAGAAACAGTCAGGATGGGGAGTCATTCACTGTACCTGTCCATTTCCTCTTTCATGAGGTTACAACCAGGCGACACCTTTTCTCTTGAACAGAGGCAGAAATTCCTCTCTCCCTCCACCAGCAGAGAGGCATAATATATTCTTAATAAGCCTGAAATCTGCCAGCTTTGTCAAAATTCATACATCTTTAATGATCTGAAATTGCTTTTCAAAGATGCTTATGTTGATTATTTTTCACTACTGACACACGCAAGTGACGACAGAACTCACAGAATGATTTAAACTCTAACGTCCAGTTGAGCCTCTCAGATTTGGTAGTTCTGTCATGTGCATAAACAAAACAATAAACGCGTTTGACACGTGTGCTGCGGATGTTAAAAGGATTCTTCATGTTGCCACAGGACTCTATTAGAGGCTTCTGAATCTCATTTAAAAATAAGTGTTTTCACAATTGACTGACAACATACAGTGGGGGAAATTAAGGTGCGGCAACACTCTTAGTACTCTGAAATTATAACTTAATAAAAACATTCTACTTTCAAACATTAAAAGAGAAATGTACCATTGGATAACATCGTGGATATAATTCCTCAAGAACCCCTTCCGAACATTATATAATCTAGGAGAGCCTCCTAATAGCCCCACTGGTGACCTAAACAGAAACAGAGTGCCTAGAAAAATTCAGGAATTTCTGATTCAGATAGGGTAGTCCTTTTCAATTTATAAAAAGTAATCACACTGACTTTGTTGGAGTCTTTTGCTTTTACATTGGGTCCATTTCAGTTAATGCAACCAAATGAGGAATGTAATTAATTGCGATCTGGATTAGTAGTTTTAAAGGAGGAATGAACTATTTCTAATCCAGCCAATTCCATTATTTTAGCAAACAATCAATTACGCAAAGCAGTGGTTTGATTCAACGTAAAGGTAGGTTTGCCATCAGGTCAAGAGAACAACAAAAGTGGAGATGAAATTAGAAAATATATTTAAAATATACAGTCGGTCAAAATTCATATGCCATGTTAAATACGAGCAATGCTTAACATAAATTTTGCAAACGGTTAAAACCCAACCAAAAGAATAATATCTGTACTGAGAAAGAGACACTAAGCTTTGTCATTTGCATTTTATATCACAGGGAATAGCTGTGAGGCTGGTAGTTTAAAACTAATAGAGAAAAGAGGTAAAAACCACCATGTGCATTTTGTCCTCGAAGATTAAAATTTCTGACACTGCCACAAAAGCTTCGTGCTAAAGAATTAAGATGTTAAAAAGAGATGTCGATAGATGAGGTTTCAAATGATTATTAAAAATAATAATTGTGACAATAAAAACATCATTAGATAAGCTACTACAGGAAATAATCAGAAAAATGCAGGCACATTGTACGAAGCCATTAGGAACAATAACTGTAAAAATAATACAGTATATTTAAAAATTAATATACCTAACAATTGCTGAAATGCACATTAAGTTGCAAAAAAAAATTTCTTTGAAAATGAATGAGCATATTCTGACACCAAAACAAAGCCCTTCCTATTGGATCTACTCACCAAAAGTTTTAAATTTGCTTTATAGAAGAAAACTCTTATAAAAATGAGCGCTAGACATATAAAATGGAGCCCTTTTTAAAAACTATTCTCCAGTAAAATGTATTCATAAAACACTTCCCCAGGAGTTTCAATGATTTATCTTTTAAAAAGACCCACGTGGGACATAGGGGGGTGGGTATTACTGTATTTCCTGTAAGACAGTGATTCTTAATCTTTCTGGGGTCTCGGATCAGTGAGAAAAGTAGCAAGAATTACAGACTCTCCCCCCAGAAACAATGCGCACATGCTCACAGACACAAAATGCTATGATTCTAGCTCTTCCCTGGGCTCTGGTTCTGTAAGTTGTAGACTGAACGCTTGTGTGATGTATTAATGATTCCCAAATTTCTAGGTGCGCTCCCGGTCTCTGTCCTGGTTCATAATAATTCAGGGGACACACGTGAAGTACTCTGACCCCAGCTCTCCTCCCTGAAGATGATAACAGAGGCTGACTTTGTGCAAGATACTGCTCTAAGCACTTTCTATCTCTCATCTGATCTTTCCCCCAACCTTACGATATAAACACAGCTGATACAGTAAGTGCAGATGGAGAGACTGAGGAGGGAGAGACAGTGTGTGCAAGGTCACAGCCTAGCAATCTCGGTCAGAATGCCTCTTCTTGCTCACAGGTACTTTGCAATTATTCCTGACCTAACATGAACTGAAATAGGTACTACTCTCCCATTAGCCACAGGGCGGTTCTACTGTCTCTTAGCGGCCTCCTACGTGAATTCCTTGGGAAATGGCCCGGTGGGTCTAACTTAAATGACAGAATGCAGATGAGTGTCTTTTAGGTGTCAGAGCTAATTCTTGGTCTTTATTGTCTATTGTCTCTCTTCCAAAATACATTAGATCTCTAGAACGTAACACATGAAATGACTAGCTGGGTTTCGAGCCCATGCGCTGGAGGTCTTTGGTCTCTTGCAGGATCAGGTGGGCAAAGACTCTGAAATTGTAGATGTGGAAGAAACGTTTGGGTCATCACAAATATTTTTATTATGGGATCAGCCCATAAGCCTTCAGAATCACCAAAGCAAATGAGTGGTCCTGTATCTTTTTCAAGCACACCCCTCTAGATACTTCTTTTTAAAAAGGATGGTTTCTCTTTTCAAAGCCCCCAGTGACCCTATTTTCCTACTTCATGTTTTGGGGAAGATGGGCGGAAGTGGACACAAAACGATCTACTCTTGTGTATACCCCTTTGTAATGGATATGGAGTCTAAGGCCCCCTTAGGAGGGACCATGACCTTGCTCATATTTAGTCTCGTACAGCCTTTAATTCCTAACATGTAGACCTGAAATGAATAGCAACTTTTTGGAAATTCTACCTATATGTTGTCGCCTCATCTGCTTATCTATCAAAATTATGGGTACCCTCCTCCCTCCATTTCTTTCTGCTTTCTGATTCTTCCTGGTTTTTCTCACTGAGTGCTTCTAATGGAAGAAGTCCGGGGGTATGAACACAAGGGTAAATGTAAGAGGAGAAGGGTTGAATCAAGAACTATCTGTGATCAATTCATGAAGAGATTCCATAAAAATACAAGGCTTTATTGATACATAGACATATGAGACTGAATGTGTAAATCTCCATTACTGTCAACTCCAAGGCCACACTAATTCCCATATTCCTGTTGCCTGGCTCACGAGGGATTCTTAGTATCTGCTGAACAAAATGATTAAATGTACTTATTATGGTGGTTCTAGTGGGTCTTACACAGATTTGCAGTGTTTGAAGAAATTCTATGAATAATACAGATATACTATTAATAATAATAATACTTCTTGAGAAAGAACCATGTGAGCAATACCTCATTTCCAAAATCCGTCCCCCTCCTTCACCCACCTGTTCCTCCCCCTTTGTGCAATCCATCCACACCAATTACATACAGTAGTAGTAACAATAAATACCATCTACTACTCTTACTAAGTGCTGAAAACTGTGCTAAGCCCCATACATGGGATGGCTGACTTAAGTGTCAACACCTACGGGGCAACAGGTACTTTTATTATCTTTCCTGTTTCACAGATGAAGAAACTGAGGTACAGTGAAATGACTTCCTCAAGGTCAAAATGCTAGCAAGTGGCAAAGTCAAAAGACCAACCAGGCAGTCTGTGGCTACAGACTTAATAAATAAGCAATATTTACAACGCAGAAGAATCAGAACTGCATACCTATCTAAGGTAGGTTAGAAGAATTATCTGCCCATGGAATGGTTAATAAGTTTACTTGAATGAAAATACAGGACGAAAAAATGTGGAAATCCTTAATTCAACACTTGAATTAAAAGGGAGGACCTAGGAAGTAAGACTAGAATCCAAACTAATTTGAAATATTAATCTATTGACACAGTTTTGTAAGTGAGAGTACCTTATGTAGACTGAAGACAGCTTTAGGATAGAAACTGCTAGAGCCTTTATGAAAATCCAAAATTTGGAAAACCAATGGACAAGTTGTTAAAACGAAGGGATAAAACAAGGAAAAAAATCAAAACGAGTGAGTTTGAACAACAAAAAGACAGAAGCAGTTCAGTTAAGGTAAAATGCTGTACAAAAAAGATGTTTTGAATGGTAATCCGAAGATGGATGCCATTTAAAAATGAGGTCAAAGGAATATATGTCTGCTCTGAGGGAAGAACTGGGATATTTGGAGGTCCACACAGAATACGATTAATGCCAAGTTTGCTTTCCTTTTACTGTCACAAGAATTCTTCAGAGCACAAAGAAGAAACAAAGACAAACCAAGTTGGTTGTATATGCGCTAGACAGCTCACGGGGAAAGATAAAAATAGTTTGTGTACACATAGTTGCTGATGTATATAGTTATGAACTACTCACACTGTTTTCACTGTCCACAACAGGCTTGACTGGAGGATATTAAACAATACAGTATTTTCACCAGGCCACTGAATTGACTCCTGGGTGGAGCCCAGACACAGGCACATAACACAGAACCCAGAAGCTGGAAATATTTCTCAATTTAATTACAACAATAAAATCTTAAGGGCCCGCCTTCCAAAGAGGACAATTCAATCAGCTGGGTACCTAATAAAATACAGATATATTCCTCACTATGGAGGTACTTCAATGTCCTTGGAATTGAGGACAAATTTTTATCTAGCATTGTGTGCTGCCTCATTCTTTTTAACAGACCTAAAAAATGATTTGCATTAGGATCTCATTAAAGTTGTAAGTAGGTATCATTCTTAGATTATTCACTACCAGCTCCTGGAGGAAGACAGAAAAGCAACAATCTGCAAATAAGTACATATTAAATCCATTTATTCCAACCTGTAACGGTTTAAATCAGTGTGCAAGCTGTACCCCCATGGGTTCATTGTCCTTAAGTGTTGCCCACTGCCAGCTACTGATTAACTTGTCATAAAGGATTATGGCAGTGATAGAATTATAAGTCTCCTAAAACAATTTATTCAGACCCCTTCCGGTATGTTCTTTCTCACCACAAAATTCTCAATTTAACATCAAGAAAAAACATCATAAATACTTTATCTTGTTTAGAAGAGTCACTTAATTTGAACTTTAACAACTAGAAAGTAAGGCTGTGCCAGTCAGGAAACACAGTTTGTGTGAGTATGTGTGTGTCTGCACACACGTATGCGTGTTGTCTGAAAGATCTCTCGTGCCCCTAAAATTGGCAACACATTTTTGAAAAAAAAACAAAAAAACAAAAAAACCTGTTTCAAATAAATTGTCTTTGAAACTTTACCTGTTCTTTCTGTGGGTTGGAAATGTGATGAACAAATGATCTGTACAAATACACTGCTTCTCCCATGCACCTGCCCAAGCGAAATACCGTTTTTCAGTTTGCAACACTCATCGAAGACCTTCCAGAAGAGTGAAATAATATATCTATATATTTATTTAAATCAGTCCAGAGAACAAAATAGGCCCTATGGAAAAGGTGCTCTGAGAGAAACCAAATTTTATAAAGTCGGCATTGTCGGAAAAGTGCTATTAGAAGCTGCAGAGCTCTGTAGAGATAACCGATAGAAAAATATTCGGTATTTTCCTTTAGCGAAGAATTCCGTGCCTGGCTGTGGACTACTTAGCACGTCAGTAGCACATGTGTGTACTTCCTGTCTGAGTTCACTGCATGACATAAGCAACACCACACTTTCTGAGGATTTCCTAGACTTAAAAATACTCAGGTATGTTTTAGCACCCTGACTGGGGACCGAAACTAGCCAGAGACAGCTCTTAACATTAGTCAACACAAACTGTAACGCAAATATTTTTTACACTAGATGAATACTTAGATCTTTAACAGATACGATGAACTTGGTTTTGTCAATTAATACAGTAATATTTGTATAGTAGAAGCAAGTCCAGTGGCAGGAAACCATAAAAATAACCTATTGATCTGATCCATTGTAATGAATATAATTTCTTGGCCGCATTATTATTTTTGCCTCTGCATAAAATTTAATATTTAAGAAAAATGCATAGACTAAGACTTACAAATAATTGCGTCAAATATATCAGATCTTCTTCTAACTGGTTTTCTTGAATGGATCAGGAAAAACAATAAACAAAACTGAACAATCTTTACCTTACCTAAGATAAATGGTAATTTATTTTGGAAAAGTCATAGGTAAATCATAGATACATCGG
Source organism: Hyaena hyaena (assembly GCF_003009895.1). Classification (NCBI taxonomy): domain Eukaryota; kingdom Metazoa; phylum Chordata; class Mammalia; order Carnivora; family Hyaenidae; genus Hyaena; species Hyaena hyaena. Next base: position 646,449 of record NW_024081010.1, read on the forward strand.
GGCGCCTGGGTGGCTCAGTTGGTTAAGCATCTGTCTGGCGCAGGTCATGATCTCACGGTTCGTGGGTTCGAGGCCCGCATCGGGCTCTGTGCTGACTGCTAGCTCAGAGCCTGGAGCTTGCTTCAGATTCTGTGCCTTCCTCTCTCTGCCCCTCCCCAGCTCGCACTGTCTCTCTCTCAAACACACACACACACACACACACACACACACACACACACACACACACACGTTAAAAAAAAAAGTTATGAAACCTCACCAAGCCTGGGTGCCCTCAATGGAGATTTTAAAAGCTTCTACCTGTTGAGAGATTAACTAAGTAATGTATGCAGAGAACTCTATACTGTGCCTTAGTACATTGTAAAAACTCAATAAATTTCAGCCATTAATTCATCTTGTTAATAAAGACAGTTTAGAAGGGGGGAATTCAGGAAGCTACTGAAGCCACTGGTATCTTTTAAGAGACTAGGAAGAACAAAAGAAATCTGTCTTTAATCAAAGGAGCTTGGAACTGCCAATGATTTGTTTCCAAAGCTATGAGATCCACTCACCCCAGTGATGGCAGGACAAGCCCCTTATTCTCTGCCTCCCCCAAACAGTCTCCCTTTAATGGGAACATTCACTACAGGAAGTAGCTAATTCCCAGGGTGGGGATCACTCCACTTCTCTGTCAGCGGTTTTCTGACTCCTGGTCTCCCCTTTGTTGGTGTAGGCGCACAATCCCCAAGGAAAACAGGATATGGCCTTTTGGAATAAAGAGCACATCGCAACTTGTCCTCATATACTTTGTGTTCCCTCATCTGTAATTATATCCGAGCCAGGTAAGCCAACAGCTTCTAAAGGCATAGCAGTATCTGTATAAATACAAGATACAAGTCACATTTCCAGTAACCACCCAGAAGCAAAGACATTTAAATACCCTATTTTACATGCATACCTCTGTCCTTAGACTGCAATTTTGCTGAAAACTTTTCATTTTGTTTTTCATTATGAAATGGACCGAGCAGACAAGATGGAAAACACTTCTGTAGCAGAGTGAGGTACGTCTGTGCATCACCCTTCCTAAATGCAGGGGGGAGCTCACTCTCGGTTAAGCAAGCTTTCCCAACGGCTTGGGGTATTTCCTGTGGGTGCCGCATGGGGAGACGCAATCATCGCTGACATACCTCTAGGCTCTCCCTACGTGGGCTGTACTCACACTGGTCACAATTCAGAGGATGAAGCTTCTCGGGACAGGAAAGAGTTAGCATATGGGTGATAACCATATAGATAACTATATGATATAACTATCATATAGCTATATGATGTAACTATAGATAGGCTTCTCTCCGTTGTTAATGGCAGCTCTCTGGTGATTTTTTTCCCTTGCTTACACCAGTGTATTTGGAGTGGATTCCTCACATGCATAATAATCACTCCTGGGGACGCGTCTTAAAAGCCAAGAGTTGGAGTGTCTGTGAAAGGCATTATTTTACCCTTCACTGTTCATGGGGGGACTAATGAGCGAATACCTGATGCCATTAATTCACAATTAGATCACTTATGTTTAACCACATGCTTTCTATGCACACAAATATAAATATTAATTTTGAATAGAAGGATAATCATTCAGCACCGTAACAATTAAACAGCTGTAACCTGTCTCATGTGTGAAGTGTTGGAGCTACAGGCAAACTCTGCAAGCAGATGGTCTTACCCACCCGTGCTGGATGTTAAGGACTTTTTAAAAAAAGAGGTGTTGACAAATCAGAACAAGTAGGCATAGTTCTAATGCAAATCGGCCAATTTGCAATGTAGATTACCCTCAAAACTAATTTGGTGTACAGGAAAAAATTAAGCTCTGTTGTTAAAGGAAGACATTATATTACATTTGGATATAGTAGATTCCCCACCAACATAATTATTTGCTAATTTCATTCAACCAACAGAGTTTAATGGAAAAGCAGCTGGCAAAGTATTCATATTTATGGACTTCCTTTGGCTGCTCCTTAATTTATCCAAGGCACATGTCGGCGGAACCCTAGAAATAATGGCCATATTTCAGACAGCTGTTTTCCAGCTTCACTAAAGAGGCACTCAAAAAGGAGAGGGTCAATGAACCCATCATGAAGAGGAGGGATAGGAAAAAAAAACAAAAACCCGGCTCTAATCACACCATAATCTGTGAAGATAATGTTAAATTTGAAAAAGGAGAGGAGGCACGGCTTCTGTATGGACTAGCACCATTAACAAACATGTATTTTAAAAGCTGGTGGGTGGAAAAGGAACAGATTTAGGAAGAATAAAGGCACTTCTCAACTGGTCATATTCGTCAAATGACAGAGATAAATTCTGCCATTGTTAGCACACCCGTGGGCCATTGTGGGAAGGAATCCTACCCCTTCGAATTGGGGGCTTCGTTCTTCCACCCCTACATCAAACTGAGTGCAAAGTGCTGACTTTTTCCTTACTCCACTGGGGTAAGAAGAATCTCTCTATACAATGAAAATTACTTAAATTCACATTGACACCCCTCAGTTATCTGGCTCGAGTTTTAGGGGGAGAATGGACCTATTTGTAATCCGACACTGCTTCCAGCCCTCTCTTCCCCGCTACCATTGTACAGCAGCGGACACCATCTTGTTTTGCATCTGATTTTGCTCCCAAATCCCTTGGACCTAAACCTCTCATACAAGCCTTCTGATGAACTTGTCAAGAATTGAAAGGAGTGTTTTTCATTTTTATTTCTAGTTATACTGTATATCCAGTCAACTGAACTTTAAAACCACCTGTATACTAGATTTTGGTGGAAATTAAAGTCTTAGATGGCTTTTAAGAGATGCGAATCAATGAAGGGTTCCAAGTGGAAAAAGATACTGCAGTGTATCAGTAAAGGAACAAAGTGGTAGGCTGTTAATAAAACAATATAAATCTGACATATAACTGGTGTGTATTCAGACACCATGTCTCTCCATAAACTTTTAAAAGACAGTTTAAATTGACTTCAGATGAGAAATGAGGTTTAAAAAAGCCAAAGGGAACTCCTATGTTTGGACAAATTCATACTTAAAAATCTGTATGGCATCCAACATTTTTTTAATGTTTATTTGTTTAGACACACACACACACACACACACACACACACACACACACACACACACACGAGAGCGGGGGAGGGGCAGAGAGAGACAGAATCCGAAGCAGGCTCCAGGCTCTGAGCAGTCAGCACAGAGCCCAATGCGGGGCTTGAACTCACAAACCACGAGATCATGATCTGAGCCGAAGGTGGACCCTCACCTGACTGAGCCATCCAGGTGCTCCTAACATTTTAATTCAAATTAACAGACTCAAAAATTTCCTTAATAATTACGACTTATAAACTATTTCCCTAAGCACCTGCACAATAAAATAGTTTTTTTCTGAACACGCTGTCTTTATAGCCGGGGGCACTTACAGTAAGTTCAGTAAGAATAAGATCAATTTATAGCAGTTACTGAGACCCAAGTAATAGCACAGGAGGCAGATGGGAGGCAGATTCTGTCCACAAGTAACAATCATCGTATAGAGTTCATTATTGTAGGACTCCAAAGTATGTGAAGGATATTTCTTCTAAAGAACTCAACATTCTTGGGGTGCCTGGGTGGCTCAGTCGGTTAAGTATCTGACTTCAGCTTAGGTCATGATCTCACGGTTCGTGGGTTCGAGCCCTGCATCGGGCTCTGTGCTGACAGCCAGCTCAGAGCCTATAGCCTGCTTCAGATTCTGTGTCTCCCTCTCTCTCTGACCCTCCCCTGCTCATGCTTTCTCTCACTCTCTCTCAAAAATAAATAAAATATTAAAAAAAAAAAAAGAACTCAACATTCTTATGCATGTAGGCCATGTGTAAATTACCTACATGGAAAGATACAGGTTATACCCAAATACATCCACCCACAAAACAGATATTGCATTCAGAACTGTGTGTCAGAAACCCTAAAAAAAAAGCCCCTTTTCTGAAGTAGAGAACACATTTAACATTTTCCCAAAACAATATAACCGTCACTGAAGTTTACCTCTCGGGGACACTGTTACCCTGTGATGGAAAGCTCTGACTTGGCTTTAGGCCACTGCCTCTCTTTAAGTGAGGACAGATTACGGCATGGAAGACAGGACAGAGCAAAAGGGACACGCAAGTGCCTGATGTCAATAGTAAAAGTTGTTTATGTCTACAGCTACTCCCATTCTTAGGGGTAAAGAAACTGATGTCTTGGGAAATAAATCACCAGCATGATGAGAGAACATTTATCAAGATGGCCCTTGGGACCATGATTTTCCTGACGGTCACACAGGAAATGAGGTGCCAGAGTTCTGTGAAGATTCGATTTCAAATTTTCTTGAGGATTTGTCAGACAGAGGATGTAATTCTAGAGTTTTTTAAGCGTTTATTTAAACACTTAAAAGAGAGAAAAAGCACACAAGTGCGAGCAGGGAGGGACAGAGAGAGAGGGAGACACAGAATCCGAAGCAGGCTCCAGGCTCTGAGCTGTCAGTACAGAGCCCAATTCAGGGCTCGAACTCACAAACCAGGAGATCGCAACCTGAGCCAAAGTTGGACAGTTAACCCACTGAGCCACCCAGGTTGCCCCCGGGAGGACATAATTCTACTGGGGCTCCTGAGACATTACTTGACTTGCGCAGGAAGGTTAACAAAATAAGGGAGGAAGGGATGCTACGAAAAGTTAAAAGTTGCAAGACCCTTCACAAAAAGTCAGCGGAGTCCAATTTTGACACCTCGGGAGTTTTACAAGAGATGGGGTTGCTAAAGTGAGCAGACATGAAGAGTGATTCAAAAACCTAACATGCAAGAGGTAAGACTAAAATATGACAGAAACACAGTTCAGACATCCTCGGGCTTCAGATTTAGACCATTAAATTCATTTCTGTTGGCGGAGGACTGTCTCCTGCACCAGGCTACCCAGCTCTCCGTGAGAGACGACTCCAGACAGAAGCTCAGGGCCACCATGGCTTGGTGGCTGGAACTACACTGAACCCACGATTTCGCATCTTTTTGTGCTGAAACTGTTAGGTGCGACGGAAAACAAACTGATATGAAAGAACAACTTACACCCGGAAGAGAAAAACCACCTGAAGGCTACAGGAATCAAAACATCAAAATAACCACAAAAACACGCCACCCACTGCCCAAGTACTTCTTTGTCAAAACGATGCAAGACGGAACACTGTTCAATTCATTGGTAAAATTAGCATGATCTTTGTGACCATTTTATAAAGACTGAAACCGAGTAGAGAGAGCACTGACCAAAGAATAGGGCCTCCGCCATTGAAAAAGGGCAAGGAACTAGTTTTGCATCTTTACAAACGAGGAGACTAAAGGGTCTCGTTAAAAAAAAAATACTCAGGGGTGCCTGCCTGGCTCAATCTGTAGGGCACATGATTCCTGATCTTGGGGTTGTGAGTTCGAGCCCCACACTAGGTGTAGAGATTACTTAACAAAGAAATAAAACTGGGGCTCCTGGGTGGCTCAGTCTTTAAAGCGTCCGCCTTTCTTTGGCTCAGGTCACGATCACGTGGTTTGGGGGTTGGAGCCCCACGTTGGGTTCTGTGCTGACAGCTCAGAGCCTGCAGCCTGTGTTTCGGATTCTGTGTCTCCCTCCCCAACTCACATTGTTTTTTTGTTTTTGTTTTCTCTCTGTCTCAAAAATAAATGAACTTAAAAAAAAAAATACCCAACGCATTCTGAGGGGAATACAGAGGATATAGTACTACATCTAAATAAGACTTGGGGCACCTGGGCGGTGCAGTTGGTCAAGCATCCAACTTCGGCTCAGGTCATGGTCTCACAGTTCATGGGTTTAAGTCGTGCATCAGGCTCTGTGCTGACAGCTCAGAGCATGGAGCCTACTTCGGATTCTGTGTCTCCCTCTCTCTCTGCCCCTCGCCTGCTCGCACTGTGTCTCTCTCAAAAATAAACAAACATTAAAAATTTAAAAAAATAAGACTAAAATGAAAAAATTCTGTATTGGGAAGCCCCAAATGCGTACTAGAATTATCTCAAGGGAAAAAACAGACATCTAAAAATCAGCCTGGTTCTCAGAACACGGGTGGTACTCAATGAGCTCTAAGGGGCTTCCAAGGTTCTCTGAGGAATCACTAACGTCTTTGTCACATCAAATTACTTAGAGTCGCTGGGAGAGCAGAACAGAGGATCCTAAAACCGATCTCTTTTTCGCACAGCGCACAGGAGACTTTCTGGCTTCTCTGGATTTTTACTGAGAATTTCCTTCCACTCAACTCCATGTCTACTGACCCACCCTGCACCATGTTTGACAGACTGAGAGGCATCCACCATGGAGGGAGAAGCAGTTCTCCTAACCAGCGCACGCTCTTGCTTTTCCGTCGGCTAATTTCTCTGCGTGTACACAGGTCTCGGCAGGGAAGACTCAGTCACTGCCAACTTCATGGATTTCAGTCCCCAAACTCTAACAATAACTACAGTAACAATAAGTCACATCTCTATGGTGTTTATTTTGGGCCAGGAACTGTTCTAAATGCTCTTCTCCATGTTTGAAGTCATTTAATATTCTCAATGACTCTCTGAGGCCATGGTATTTTCATCCCCACTTTGCAGATGAGGAAAATGTTAACGCAGGGAGCTTAAGTGACTTCTCTGAGATCACACAGTTATCAGGTTGTGGAGCTAGAAACAGAGGCAGAAGAAGCAGGTTTTGTGGGGTCTGAAATTATACCTCGTGGGGGTTTCTCATTAAGAAAGAGAACACCAAGAGCGTCTCAGTGGCTCAGCTGGTTAAGCATCCAACTTTTAATTTCGGCTCAGGTCATGATCTCATGGTTCATGGGATTTAGCCTCAAGTTGGGCTCTGAGCTGAAAATGAGAAAGCTATTTGGGATTCTCTCTCTCTCTCTCTCCCCCCCTCCCTGGCTTGTGCATGCTCTCTCTCTCTCATTCCCCCTCTCAAAATAAATAAATGAATTAAAAAAAAAAGAAAAAGGATACCAAATTATAAATATGAAATTAGATATAAAATGAGTAGTTATTTAGAATAAGACATCAAAGGAAATTATTTTTGAGCTGAAAAACACCATAAATATCAGAAAAGCATGAAAGGTTTTTTTATTAAGTATCTGTCATGTCTCTAATAAACATTTTTCTTTCTGTATTTTTGGGCTGTGCTTACTCTTTCAATGCTTCTTTATAAGACAATGATTTTGTAATATCTTCTATAAATTGAACAGAAAGATAATTCAGTCTTTATTCAATATGATTGTTTAATATCATTTTCATTATTGATAGTTAAGACAAATTTCATTTGGCTTCAAAATCTGTTATTGTTAATGTCATTAAATTTTTGGAATTATTGCTAAAAGGGAAGACTATTATATAATAAACAAATCTTAACTACTCTTTGAATTGATGACATTTATTAACCACTTTGTTGTGATATCCTCACAGAATATTATGAGTTTACCTTACCTTTGTCAATATCAGTATTTCATGTGACATAAACAAGAATTGTTTTTTGGAAGGCTCATAAGATTCAGGGACACACTGCAATGCACGACACGTGTGACTTCACACCCTGATGAACTCAATTTTGCAACATCACTGACACATTTGTGCCCTAAAAATGCTGATAAGACGCTCAAAAAAGAACTATTCATCAAATGAGAAAATGATGGCAAGTTTTATAATTACAGACGTTCCATGATCAAGTGTATTTCTGACGGGAGAAAACTTTCCTTTTGGTTAGGCATTTTTGGTTAGGCATTCCTCTGACGACAAGAGGAATTTTCCACAGACTAACATCTGTTTCCATACATTTCGAACCTTATTTCTCCTCCACTACCTATTTACTTCTGGTGCAGGGCTCCACAGGACTAATTCACAGCTTCATATAATCTCTGACCCTGTGCTTTCATGTCACTAGGTGAGGCAGCGGGTGGTAGGAATATTCCTGGATGGCTAGCAATAACAACCGCAGACAGCAACGATTTCACACCTCATAAATATATCCAATTAAATCTAAACTAAATGTATCCCCAGCTCAGAGCCTCTTTAGCTGAATCCTCAAAGTGCTCATAGTCATGCCAGTGTCATCCTATACATGGAAAAGAGTGATGGAAAGGAAGTGGAAACAGAAAAAGATTAAGGCCTTAACTGATTTGCAAGTTTCAGACAGACACGTGACCAGAGAACCCCGCGGCCCTCTTGCAAGGTCTCAGAAAGGACTGCACAGCGCCATGCTCTGCTTCTCTCTGAGGCTTCAGCTTTACCAGCTGCATGATAAATATGTAGCTGGCACTGCCAGGGACTCAGGCGGGGGGTACTGGAGACCCTTTTGAAACTACTCCATCACCCTGACAGAGGTGTAGCCAAATGTCTCCCAGAGCGCTCATCAGCAGGTATGACGGGGTCCCCCCATCCACTGAAGGGGGACTTACGAAGTTTCAGTAAAAATGGAGAAAGACACTTTAAGAATGTCCACATTCTGTATTATTATAAATCTGATTCCCCACTCGGGAACATTGCAAAAGTAACAAAGAATATTGATTTTGTAATCTAAGTGAAGTATATATCAGAGTGGTCACTTGTGAAACCGTATCGTCACCTATTTTTAAATTTAACACCTAAAATACTATTCTTTCGGCGTTATCCAGAGATAAGAATTAGAACAAGGCTAAGCTTTGTCAACAATAGTACGGACAAAGTTTTCATCTTTCTCTCTTTTACCCCCATACTGTTTCGTAGATCACTCCCTAGCTGTGTGCATTTCATTTTCAATTTCTGAACTTCAGTATCCCAAAGCCCAGAGCAACCATAGTATTTAATAGAGGGATGCGGAGTACTGTCTGTCTAAGTTTTGTCTGAACAAACAAAGCATGTCTTTGTGATCATTAATGATCCTGTTTCACAATGTACTAAAGAATTAGAATAAAAACAAATAGCTGGTCTTTTGTAGCTTAAAGGAATTAGGATTTCCCCTAGGCCAAATTTCCATTTGAATTGCCTGAAAGTACATGAAAATCAATGTAGCTCAATAAACAACTCTCTGTTTCAGACATCATCACAATAGACTCCTCCTTTCTTTCGCTTTCTTTTTCTTCCTTCCTTTTCTCTTTCCTTCCTTCCTCTCCTTCTCTCTCCCTCATTCCCTCCCTCTTTGAAAGCAACACCTCTCAAAATCCTCAACTCAGACATATTAACTTCTTGTTAAGCCATATCCATTCTGAGACTAGGTTACATTTTACAACAATGAAATGAAAATTTCATGTCGGACACCAATTTTGTTTTATGTATTTAGTTTTGGAAGCGTCAATATCCAAAACATTGTCTGGGGTGCAGTTTGTCTCATTTGTACTTAACCACAAAATAAGAACTCTAGTGTATTGGACACTATTTGCCTCAGATCCTTTGTCCCCCTCTCTCTGCCCCTCCTCTGCTTGTGCTCTCTCAAAAATAAATAAACATTAAAAGAAAAAAACCCGACTGCCTAAGGTCACACTGATATAGTAGGCAGTCAGAGATGAGCAGGAAACAATGCTTTCCTACTGATCAAAGGGCTGAAACCAAGGTCTACACAGCAGGGACAGACCACAGGGGACTCACATGCATTCTCCCCTCTGACCACTGCCCTACAGTAACCTACAGCTTCATTATAGTACATGTGCATCGTGGTTTTAGCCCCTCACAGTGGACGGAGGCTGCCATGACAGTTCGGACAAGGGTCAAATACGGGGCCCCAGACTCTCCCTCCTGAGAGAGTCCTCCTCATAGCAGGAATCCCTTAGATGACTGGCTGCAACCCTAGTAGGGAAGCACCCCAGCCATGACCTGTAACCTATTCAAACATAAGGAGGAAGGACAAGCCTGCCCCCCATGCAGCCACCACATCTGGGCTTGACAGCAATCTCATCTCGAGAGTATACTTTTGCTTGAACTATTATTAAACCCTTGCTTAAGAGTTTGCCTCTGGATTCTTTCTAGGTTGAACTCAAGAACGAAGGCCAGGGAACAGGACTTGCCACTGACAACACCCGACACAAACAATGGTGTAGCAAGGATTCAAATCCCAAAAGTGTGTGCATGTGCTCTCCCTTTCTCTGTCTCTTTTTCTCTCTCTTCTCTTTCTCATTCTTTCCTTCCCCAAAGCTCCAGAACACTGGAGTATTCTGCTTCAAAATCCCGTATGACATGTATTATAGTCTTTTTATGTTTAGGAAAAAAAAACCCAACTGGGGGTAAGAACAGATATGATACAAGTTATAGTGAAAAAATCACAGAGCTGATTTGAAAAAACACTTTTTCATTTCAGAGCCCATGCTTTTTTTTTTTCCATTTATGTTATCACTAACTTGCATAAAAAATATTAGAAGATTACAGATGAGATGATCAATAATTGCTTAATGGATAAAGAAATAAATGAACAAATGAAAGATAACAAAGGCATGCAAATGCCACAGGAAAAATAAAAAGCTAAATGAAACTGAGGACAAAAAAAGGAATCCCGTGTTTAAATCTCGTAATTTTCCAAATAACGCAGAAATCAATAAATTCTAGAACTGTAAGAGACCTCAAGGGGTCCTTCAGATAGGACACTACTCAAGAGACCTAACGAATGGAAAAAAGTTACCAAAAAATTCCCCTCTTAAGAACACTTCTTAAACTAAGAAAAAGAACCAAACAAACCCCTCAGGATTACAGAAATGAGATTAACACATTTCTTTGGGATCTTGTTTCAGAATTTAAATATGTCTTCCAACATGAGGTTCTTCATTGTATCTAACCAACAACTTAACAACCGATGCCCATTTTCTCCATTTCTGTCTGTGGGGAAATGGGACATGCCAATGGGAAATAACAGTGGGACATGCCAATGAGCCTCCAGGAGATAATTCACCCATCTACAGACAGATCTGGGTCTTCCCTACCTTCCTAACCACAGTTCATTGTAGATAAAAATCAAATGTGTTACTCAGTCTCTAGCCCGGCTCCCCTTACTCTTCCATGTCATAATTGCATCTATAACCTCCAGTGCTTTTTTACTCAGCAACTGCTACAAAGAATAGCTCTTGGGGGAAGAAGTTACAGGTTAGTAACACTCAAGATGTGGTAACTCAGGATTTATCACTGCCCAGAATATTCAGCTGTATTGCACTTAAAAGTTACGTGGGTTCTGCTTACAAATATCTGTTCAGCAGAGGCTAGCATGGCATTTGCATTGCTTCTATGGCCCATTAACTGCAGCCACAGGCCAGAAGAGTAGTTTTCCAGTCTTCCTAAGGAAGAATAGGGAGAGCCAAAGCAAAGGAGTCACCTTTATGTGGTTATAGATTCTGGTTTCAGTTAAATACATCAACAGTGAACTTACTGAATTAAGGTCAAGACAAGTATCTCCCAGTTCACAGATTTGACCTTGATCGATACAGAACTGTTTTGGCTTGTTTATATAGAGATAGCCATGTGATATTTCATTTATGTCAACTCTTATTTATAAACCACTTAATTATATTTATTTTATCTTGCTTCTGGGTCCTCTAAATATTCTTCCATCTTTCCTATCTTGTTAGAAACAAGAGTAGGAACATGAGTATGATAATCATTCGACCTTCCTGTGGAATGGTCACATAAAAAGGATATTATGGTAGTTGAGCATCTACACCAGGGCTATTACGGTTAAACTATGTTAGTAATACTTGCTAGTAACATTTGATGTGGTTCACTCATATCACTAACTTCTCTTTATTTATGAAAGGGTCCAACAATCATAAATGCTTTTATGGGGAGGAAGGGAAAATATTTATTTTAATCATAGTATCGCTAAAAGTAGATTTCCCTTTGTTTCATTTGCCATCCGCATGCATCACTTTCCAAAGTCTAACCCCGGAAAGGAGAAGGACTTGGGAAAATGAACCTGAGGATTAATATGCCTAATTTGCTGAACACATGATTCACCACGAGAGGAAAATACGAACACACTAATAAAAATAGCAAGGTAGATAGGGTGTTCAGTGAACACTCTAAATTCATAACATATTTTGCTATCAAAATGCCTATGGTTTTATGAAAGCATGAACAGTTTATGAAGACCGTAAGATGACGGATGAAGAATATTCTTTGCTTTCTGTTGGGAACTTTTGTTTGCTTCTAACTGTTTAATTTCTCCTCCGTCTCTCTTTCAATTAACCTCCCTGTTTGTATTCAATGAGATGGCACATAATGTGGAGAAAGAAAAAAATCTTGCTGATTTATGAGTATTCTTTCATAAACTGGCAGCTTCTTTTCGCCAGATGTGTAAGTGTTGAAAAAGAGAGGAAAGGCCCGGCACAGTAACATAGCCCAAAGGAGAAAATGGACTGTGGTTTCCTGGGTTCTTTAAATCAGTGGCTCACAAAGGCCCCCTTTTCAACGGCCCCTTAGGCTTCACTGTGGCCATACACACAGGTAAGAAGGAGATGGAAAAAAGTTAATTGGATCTTTGCTCGGCAAAATCTGCAATAAGTAGCTCTACCAGCATAGAAAAACAAAACAGTGATCTGGGGTTCTCTGCGTCTTTTAAAAGGCTCACTTTGAAGATTCATTTTCAAATGAAGCAGGTCCTTAATTTCCACATTGTTACTCATGTGGAGTATAAAGGCAACAAAATAATAACAAAACAAGAGAAAATGGAATTGTCAACAACCACAACAAGATATGCTACATTATAATAAACAGACCTGCTACTGACAAAAACCGTTAAAGAGCGGCTCATCTGTGGGAAACTAACCATGTACTACGACCAAAGTCAGTGAGGACACCAATAGCAAGATTTATTTAGTGACTGTTGATTAGCAAGTTAGATTTGCCTACGGAAAACTTTAGCATATACTCTTAGGTTTTCCAAGCTATATATTCATGTCTTTGCTGTACTTCCTGGGATATATTCAGTCAAATGTATAACCTTTCACCACCAGCTGGAATTATTTTACTTCTGATGGGTATGGGGGTAGTGGAGTCATAAAATCTGATGGACCGTGATCAGAGGTCTATTTTTCCTGCCCTGCCTCTGGTAGATGGGCATTCTGCGATTTGGTCTCAGGGGGTACAGCCGTATCCTCTATATGTCCACAGAAATATCCACAAATTGTGGTTGTCAACTTTGCTGCTCTAACGTAGTTCACAAATGTGGTTTATGTAAACAACAGGGAGTCATTGCCCCAGAAGCCTCGCTTAAAGAGCAGAGGAGGGGAAAGCCATATCAAAATGGCGGGGATGAGCACTTTGCAAGTGTGAACGTGTGCACCTGCAGATTTCCTCAGTGGGGACCCTGTGCTTACTGGGATGTGGGTAGGAAGCTCACGTTCAACAGGTGAGACGCTGAGGATGTTTTCCAGGTAAAAGTTAACACAACAGGCTTGATCTGGAGAAGTCTGCAGGGCTGGTCCTTGGCAGGCATCTGGAAAACTGGATGTTTTCTCCAGAGATTTCACCTAGAGATTTTGGTGACTGCGGCGGACAGAGGCTACCTCTCAGCGTGGCCTGAATAAAAACTCTCAGTCTCAAGTGGGCTACCCTCAGCAGAGGCACGTGGTCCTTGTACACACACTGGTGTAGTTCAGTGCCGGAGTATGCACTGTGTGTGCTGGAGTAGGTGCTCCATGTGACCTCTCCTGGTGGGAGACAGAAGACTCAGGAAGCCTGTCCATGGATTTCTCCAGACACCACCTGAGGACGGGTCATTTCCCTTTCGGATAACTATTACGGTCATGAGCCACAAGTGCTGTGAGCCCTGGGAGCCCTTCTGTGGCTCATCGCCTGTGGGGGTGGGGGGATCACTACCCTCAAAACAGATGACAGGAATGTCAGTAAGACTGGAAAGAACCTTACATGAAGTTCTGTAAAGATACAATTGTGACAATTCATAAAACGGTGTAACTGCCACTTTTCCATGAAAAACTTCCTACCTAGCCAACTCCTGTGAGCAAGAAAATGAAGTATATAATATGTATAGCTGCTCTGGAAGAAGAAAATTTTTAAGATATTGAGACTCCCTCCAATTAGCAAATTACACCCCGTGCACATAAAACACCGTATCTCAAGTGACACAAATCAGGAAATTTTTGTAGGACTGTGTCATTTATAGCTAATATGGTGCACTTCCACTGAAGGGAGGCAGATATCTACTACTTGCGTTTGTTATATTTTCTTTAATTAAATGTTTGAATTTCAGTGGCTCAAACAGTAAAAAGCAAAGGCACTTCAGACCTTGAAAATAAGGTACTACGTACGTTTTGGACTTTCTTGCATCCATCCTAGCTATCATTTATGTACCAACATTTCGATCTTAAACACCTCTTTGCTTTATTTAAGCTACAGAGGTTCACGAACATCATCATATTTGAAATATCTGCACCTAACTTTAAGAACAGCTAGCCTTGTGCATTTCCTTCTACTGTATTTCTTGCATTGCTACAAAATAAAGCCATAGGCAGTCAGTCCTCTTTTTGAGAGACTCAAGTATTATCGACAGGTGCTAAAATGTGTGGGGCAGGAATCTATACAAGACAAAAAGGCCCCATATTTTTTGGCATCTTTCTTAAAGTAACAACGATTGCTGTTATGCAATCCACCATGGAACAGTGAGAAGGAATATTCAATAGCGGCGTATTTATAAGAAATAAATGAAATCATCTGCAGGAGAGTCAATTTTTGTAGCCATCAACAAACCACCAAATTCTGATACTTCACACTTGAGACAGCTGCTTTAAAGAGAACCGAATTGCCGTGGTAACATGAGGGCATTATTTGGAAAGGCAATTCTTTTTCATTTTTTTAAAGAAAGATGGGTGAAAATAACTAATTAGAGGAAATCAGCTTTTCCAAGCGGGGAAACCTAGCCAGCAACGGGGCGCTCCCCGCGCAGGGGAGGCGGGGCGGTAGGGGGCGGGGCGAGGGCGGCGGGGGCGGGGCGAGGGGCGGGGCCTACCGATGGTGCAGTGCTCGCCGTTCCAGCCCTGGCTGCATTCGCACTTGCCTTCGTTGCAAGTGCCGTGCTCCGCGCAGCGCGGGTGGCAGGCTCTCTGGCTGCAAGCGGCGCCGGTCCAGCCCTCTTCACAGCGACAGGTGCCCCCCATGCACACCCCGTGCGAGCCGCAGTCCACGGAACAGATTTCTGTATGGAAAAGAGGAAAGAGAGCAGAAGAGAAGGGCGGCAGGGAGGAGAATGAATAAGCAAGGCATCGTCTGAAACTCAGAAACAAAACCACTGAAAATAAATAAAAAGGATTTATATACTGAGCACATTTTAGCATCGACTAGGAAGCATTAGAAGTGGTAAAAGTTTACTTTTTTAATTCATCATTTACTTTAATCCGCTGCTGTAATTCGCTGCATAAAATACACATGACAATTTTGTTATAAATCATTTCCTGTATTATGTGTATGTGTGAACACAGAGGCTACTAACAAAACAGAACATGTGATTCATAATGAGAGGAAAATACCACATGTCATACACATACATACAACAACTTACATCAAATGAACATAAAATTAATGAAATATTTCGGTGTCTCTGCATGTCAGGTATCTCACAGGAGCTGGGTTCCCCCTACAGCAAGAACTGCAAAGGGGTTATTTCTAACCCTATGGTTTAAATTTCTAAAATATTCAGAACATTTTATTAAAAAGAATCCTTTGTAGTATGCACATAGGCTTGCTTTTGACACACATACACACACACATGCTGGTTGTGTAAAAGAAATTGTTGTTTTTTCCTATTCAGCAAATTCCTACTGTCAACAGACATGAACTATAGTAGAAAACCCAGTTTACAAATATATGTAACTGCTGACTCTATCACTGCGAAACTTCAGTTTTTCAGATACGGGATAACTGAAAGTTACCCAAGGACTTCAAAACCATAATAGGCTCAGTCGTTAAAAAAAAGAATTGTGTCTAAAGTAATTTTCTTCTTCAAAACCTTTCTTTAAAGCTTTATTTCATTAGAAAGATGTCTACACACACACAGAAAGAAAACTTTGAAGGGTATTTTATAGTCTACTTTTTACATATAAAGTTCAATAAACTCAACTACCTCTTTTTTCTATGATTGTAAGACCATCGTTTGGTTTTGGTTTTCTTGCAAAAATCAAAATGCTGAACAATAAAAATGCAATCATTTCTAACAACGAGAAAACAGGCTACAGCCTTATTTTTAAAGTAAAAACCACTAACTGTTTATGTGGTCACATCTTCCTATTTCCCCCACTCAT
This sequence comes from Hyaena hyaena, assembly GCF_003009895.1. Taxonomy (NCBI): domain Eukaryota; kingdom Metazoa; phylum Chordata; class Mammalia; order Carnivora; family Hyaenidae; genus Hyaena; species Hyaena hyaena. The sequence continues at coordinate 662,694 of NW_024081010.1, forward strand.
TGCCCAATTAAGATTTCTCAGACATGGTAATTCTGTCTCTCAGTCCTGCAAAATCTTAAAACAGCCTATCAGAGCTCTGTGAGAGTTGTAACATTTCTTATAAACAACCGCCAGGACTGTTAACTGGAGGAGAGTGGTGTATGTTTTTTCATCTCGTTTGAATTAAATTTTTGATTAAGAGATCCAAGATGGTTTGATTAACTTCAGACGAACAGAGCATCAACTGTGCTCCAGAAGAGAGGTTTCTTTCTGAGGTACCCCTTTTATTCAATCTAATCAATTTTTCATTAGGGCGAAGGTGTTTATCAGCGTTTAGCACACTAGCTTTGAGCAAGGTGCGTCAATCTTTGTAATGAACTTATTAATTAGAGTTAATTTAATTGAAGTGGAATTGAAGGGCTAATTAATGGACAAACTGCTGATGGAGATAGAGGAAAACTCTGTTGCTTTCGAACCTATACATTTTCTGATGGAAATAATTCATTTCTCCTCTTGTAGCGGCTTAACCAAATGTTTGTGCAGCTGTGGAATCTATTCATTGAATTTAGAGATCCGAAGGTCATTTCCACAACAACGAAAGAAGTAGCAGGTAAAGTGGTCTGCTTTGGGATTCGGTTAGTTAGAAATTCCCAATAATGCAGCTGGTAAACTTTCAGCCACAGATTGAAGTGACCTACGTATTTGTAAACTTTAGCAACTGTGGAATATTGAGATAGATTTCAGGCACATGAGCCAGGATGTTTTCACAGGATGAATAAATGCATGTTTGATTACTTTTAAGTCTTTCTGTCTTTTTGCAGCTAATAGCAAAGTTTAATAAAGTCTTTTTTTTTTCGTGTGCTTAATTTATTCCAAAGAAGAATACCACATTCATTATTCAACTCTCTATATTGAGAGCTTAGTATGTTTTTTTCAGTTTTTCAAGGGGGTGTAAAGACGGAATGGGGCAAAGATCTTCACCCACTATGTCTCATCAGCTACTTTGTGTAGGGATAACATTAGATTTTCAACTGGCAAAATGCTTGTATCAGCATGAAAAAAATTAGTCTAAATATGTAAAACAATGACAGGTGCTTTTGGCAGCCAATTTAATCTCTTAATTAACATCTACTCCCACCGCCGCCCCCCCCCCCGCTTTTATGCTATTCACGGCAATATCACTGAATTATTTTATTTTTTAAACTTTTCTAAAGTAATCTTTCCACCCAATGTGGGACTTGAACTCACAACCCCAAGATCTACAGTCACATGCTTCTCTGACAGCCAGCCGGGGCCAAAGACTGAATGATCTTTTGAGCTGTAGCATCACTTACAAACTATCCTTTGTAAAATAATTCCGGAAATGTATTAAATAACATCATATGAAACAAAAAGGGCTGTTTCGCATTCCTTTCCTATTTGGATAATTGTGGGAGACAAATTAGAATGACAGTGTTTCAAACAAGTATTATTTTATAGCTAGTATTATTACGCTCATTTACTGATGGCGGCATAAGAGACCTGAACCAAGCAGCTTTACTATACAAATAATTGTATCTATAAACTTTAATTGGATTTTTTTGTGTGTGGGATGCATTTTTCAGTACAGAAGCCAGAAAGGGAAATAAAAACTGAATAGAAATAATTAAATGCCTATTTGGATTCTTATGATTATAAACTATGTTTTTAAGCACAGAGGACAGAACAGGTTAATGTGTTATTTAAATAATGCCTTGTACCTCTGCTTCATACTGCTGGGTGGTGAAGTTTCCTGAAGCTCTTCAGTGAGGCACTGACGGGTCCTCTACAGTCCCACCCCCCAGGTGATCAGGTTACCCTCATTTGTCCTGTGTGTGTTATTTGCTCTTGCGGGTCATGAATTTTCTAACCAGTTCTCCCAGCTATCTGAATCAACTCCTATTTCTACAAAGCAGTAATGAACGTAAATCTCCGTCTGCCTCCAAAAATGTATGGCCCAAAGATGAGAGAGGTAGAGGAAGAGGAAGGAAGAGAGAGGAAGAGGGGAGGGAGGAGGAGTATGGGAGCTGAAGGAGGGAAGGGTGGGGGGAAATGAGAGAGAGACAGTACAAGCAAGAACAGGCAGTAAGTTGTCCCTCTGCCCTTTACCCTGGGTATCTACTTAGGGCTTCAATGGAAGTTTTGCATCAGGATCGCAACTTAGCCTGTACACAACTTTGTTTAGCGTGGGCTTCCCGGATTCAATCTGTAGTAGGTGAGGAATGGCGCACAAGAGTGTCGCGTGTCGCTGAGGAGTCACAGGGTAGCAGCCATGTCACCCAGGTTTCTCAAAGTGTCAAGAAAGAGTGATCTGTAAAGACAGCTTGTCTTTTTTTTTCTTCTTAAAATAAGCATGTTAATCGCTGTGTAGTGGGATTTCTCTTAGGTTAATGCCCTTAGGTTAGGATAAGAGATGAAATAATTTGCATTTCACAAATTTCACATTTGGGGAACTGTACCCAAGCATTACTTTTTTTAAGTTTATTTATTTATTTTGAGAGAGAGAGAGAGAGAGAGAGAGAGAGAGAGAGAGAGAGAGAGAACACAGGCAGGGGAGGGGCACAGAGAGAGAGAATTCCACACAGGCTCTGTGTTAACAGCACAGAGCCCGATGTGGGGCTCGATCTCATGAACTGTGAGATCATGACTGAGCTGAACTCAAGAGTCAGATGCTTAATCGACTGAGCCCCCGGGGCGCCCCTCCAAGCGGTACTTTTTTGTGGAAGCTCCTCTGAATTGATCAAGAATTAAGGATGACAAACTACAATTAGCCTTTAGAACTCTACCACCAAAACTATGACCCCCCCTCACACCGCCACTGCCTCTATTAATGGTTAATCCTTACAAGTACTCATTTCCATCTTATGACAATCGTTTAAGGTTGAAACTTAACTGTATAAGGTAGTACTCTGCTTGTCCTCAGGTCATAGGTAAAGAAACTGAGGCACAGAGAAGCTAACTAGCTGATGAACGTCCCAAACCTAGGGAATGGCCCACTCAACCCAACCCCAGGCATTCAGCTCCAGGTTTCCGGCTCTTAAACACTCACTGTGACAAGAGGCCTTCAGAGAAGGCGATCCGTGTGGGCAGGGTGAACGGCAGACAGACCCCTTCCCCGAAGCCTAGCCTTACACAGACTGTATTACTCAACAGCATGACTAAGTCCTCTCTTCTCGCTCGCTCCCCCTTCCTCCTCCTCCCTCTTCTTCCTGTTTCTCCTCCTCCTCCTCTTTAGCAGTATTTATTTTGGCTAACTTTGGGTATAGCAAAGACTGAAGCCTCCTCCATATCTCACCTGTCTCTCCTCGTCGCCTCCCCTGCATCCTGCCTCGCCCCTCACCCCTCACCCCTTCCCAGCTTCCTGTCTTCTCCAGAGACGTGGCCATTACCCCAGCCCACCCTGGTTGCAGACGTTCGGCTCTTCTTGCCAACCTCTGTACTGTCTCTTCAGCAAGCTCTGTCTAGTTTTCCTTTAAAATGGCCCTCAGATTCATCCTTTTCATTTCTACGGTCTCCAAAAGAATTCATGCGCTTAGCACTTCACACTCTGGGAGAGCTCTCAAACCTGCCTTCGGGCCGTCAAAGTCTGACTAGTCATGTTCTCTGACATATAATCGATCGGGGAGTTCCAACACGCTGTTCTCATCATACTGGTGGGCACACATCGTCATGACTAGCGAATTCTCCATTGTCTAAGCCATCATTCTAAGCTGTGTCCCTCAAAATTGGACCCCACCCAACCTTTACCTCCAAATACAGTTTCTTACTCTCCCATCTAATAACGATATTCTCACAGGTGCATATTTGTTAATGGTAGTGGTTGTGGTAGCAGTAATAGTAATTGTGGTGGAGGTGGTAGCTATATTTAGATTTTATCCTGGACTAAGCACTATACTAAGTACTTTATATACATTAATTCAAGTAATTCCAAAGCATCTCTGTGAAGAATTTCTTTTCTTTTTTTCTTTAGAGAGAGTGAGAGTGAGCAGGAGAGGAGCAGAGAGAGAGAGAGAGAGAGAGAGAGAGAGAGAGAGACAGAATCTTAAGCAGGCTTCATGCCCATCATGGAGCCAGACCCAGGGCTTGATCCCACAACTGTGAGATCATGACCTGAGCCGAAATCAAGAGCTGGATGCTCAATCAATTGAGCCACGCAGGTGCCCCAAGAATTTCTTGGTTAAATTCACTTCATAGACGGGTAAATAAAGCATATCCTAGACTGCCTAAGGTTATGTAGCTAATAAGTAGCAGAGGTTGGATATGAACCCAAGGTTCTGATCTCAGGGTCTATGCTCTTAAGTACTTTCTAGTACCATTCCCCTACTCCAAAAATACCTCCTCCCATTTCCATGCTAGCTGCCATCTTTAGAAGAAGGCAAGACATGTTTATAAAAATCTCCTTGAAAACCTCCCATGCGTGTCAAGGCAGAACCACTCCTCTGAATGGCGCTTGTACATAGCATACTGGTCCGTGTAATATTCAATATAATACTAAACTGGGAGGTTCTGGTTTCTAAGTCTTTCGATGTGTGTTCACCTCATCTCCCCAAATAAATGGTAACTTTCTACCTTAAAATAGTACCTTTTCATATGGTGTTAGTCAACATGGTCATGGATTAATTCATGAGACACAACCAGCATTAAAAAAATAGAGCAGACTTGGGGAGAAGTCTCAGGGTGTTTCACTCTGTAAAGCTTTGTTTCAGTCATGTCAGTCTATGTATGTACATGGCACAGCAGAAAACTGAGGCTCTGGGTCATTGAGGTCATGGCCAACAGTTTGAAAGTCACTATCCTAGAGGGCAGGAACGATTCACTATTTATTCCTACAGGGCCCATCACCAGGCCATGCACACAGCTGTTGTTCAGTGACAACCAGACTGACGGGAAAAAATTACTACCTACCATTTCTATTACAATCATATTATTATATCAAAAAACTCAATGTTGGACCATTATGCACATCATAATATCTATCTATACATATTCTTTATGGAGATCAGGTTTCACCTTATGTTGTCAATAATTTTTAAACTCAGGCTTCTCTGTTGATGAGATAAAATGTTTAAGTTCCCAAACTATACACAGACCTTGAGGGTTTATAAGAAGAGGGAGTTTTTCACACAAAGTATGCTTCACGATGCTACTAACAGAAATTTTCATGACAAATTGACTAAGTCTGTTTCTTTTTCTAATGTGACTAAATGTCATCACTTTTAACACTTATGTCTAGAAACAACCGCTTTAATAAACCTGTATTACATGTAAGACGTGGGTTTTTTTTGTTTTTTTTTTTTTTAAGATTTTTTATTTATTTCTAGGAGAGAGAGAGAGAGAGAGACAGTGTGAGCAGGGGAGGGTCAGAAAGAGAGGGAGACACAGACTCTGAAACAGGCTCCAGGCTCTGAGCTGGCAGTCAGCACAGAGCCCGACGCGGGGCTCGAACCCACAAACCGCGAGATCATAACCTAAGTGAAAGTTGGACGCTTAACCGACTAAGTCACCCAGGCGCCCCTTAAGACGTGTGTTTTAAAAATGAAAACGTCTTAATCTTTAGTTAGCTACACAATAGCTCAATTGTGCTGCGTTTTCCCCCCTTACCATTTGAGCAGTCTGGGCCAGTCCAGTTAGGGTCACAGGTACAAGAGCCGCTTTCTTGAAGATATGTTCCGTGCCCAGAGCACTGGTCCGGACACATGCTCTTCAGGATCTCACAGTTGTTACCTCCCCATCCCGGATGGCAGTGACACTCCCCATGGATACACACACCGTGGTTGGAACATCCAGGGTCTAGACAGTCAGCTACAGTAGAGAAAAGAGAGCAATTTTATAATTAAATCTAGAAGCTATCATATGTGCCTAATACCCGGAGAACAAAAAATTAAATCCCATTCTAATTTATTTGAAAATTTTGGATACGCAGATATTTAACTGCCATTTTCAAGCACGGGTTTCTGAAAATGCAAAAAAGTATACAATTTGGCATTAAGAATTAGGCCATTTGGGTAATCGAGACTCTTGGAGGGACTTGTAATATTCATGAATTACACACATATACGCTCCTGAGATTTCAGACTATTGCTCTCTGTTCTGATTAATCAGACAGTAATAAGTATTGGCTTTTCTAGAACGAAATTGTATCAGCTGACCTAATCCACGACCACTGAGCAGTGACAGCTGTATGGGACTCTCAAACTGTTTGAGAAACAAATGAGTTGCATACGCTCTATCCTTCTTAATTCACTTTAATGTGCTTTAGATGACGAGATTTAATTTAGCAATTTGACTCAATAAAACTTTACACTTGTAGGGTCAATGGCCTGAAAATTTAATTCCAGAGACTTAATTGCATTACTTTGTGTGTGTGGATCAATAAAATCAATTTGATTGAAGAACAGAAATGATGCTTTTCTGCCTTTTGAAAAAAACAATTCAAATGCACTTTACAGTATAGCATCCTGACTCTCATCATTACATACAGTTATGGAACAAGCCCAGGATGTACTTTTTTCCACTAGTATATTATGTGCAACAGCCTGTCTTTCTAGAGATGCCAAAATGCTAGATTAAAAGCTGGCTTCTATGCGAAAAATTGTAAAAAACAAAAACAAAACCAAAAAACCCCCAAAAACCCATAAAGCAAAGATAAAACCCAAGAAAACAAAACAACAGTCCATGGCTGGTTTCGAGTCACAAACGGTTTTTTACTTTCTCAGATTGAAAAAAAAAAATTATTCACACGACCGAAAGCAAAGGGGCTCTTCAGGATCAGTGCTTTCTTCTTAGTTAAAATGTTAATAAAATGATGCCACTATAGGCATGGAGATCAAAATTACTTTCATGAGGAGGCACATAAAAAGCTCCATTGGCCAAACTAAAGATGACAGATACAATCTCTTCCTTTAGGACAGTTGCAACAGACTTCTATAAATTTGAGCATGTTTACCTTCCTCACAGTTTTCTCCTTTGTAGCCCGAGTTGCAGGCACAAGAGCCCATGATGCAAATCCCATGCCCCCCACACTGCGGGTCAATGCACTGCGTGGTCGGCACATCGCACTCCGTGCCCTTCCAGCCACTGAAACATAGGCAGCGGCCCTTGGAGTACTGTCCATTCCCACTGCACAACACCGGACACGCTGCTATGAAATAAAACACGACAGAAGAGTTATCAGCCACATCTGCGGTCCAGATCCTGAAAGACAAGCAAATCGCTGGGACAAGGAGTCGGCTGGTCCTCCCCCCACCCCTTTCTTTCCTGTCCTGGTCGTTTTCTGACATACGCATGTTTCTACAGCTTCTTTCTATTGGCTTAAGAAAAGGCCCTAACTCGCGTACCTCTTGAACAATCCGGACCTAAAAATCCTGGAAAACAATGGCAAGTTCCAGAAACACACTCTCCATTTCCATGGCAATTTCGGGGGCATTCCACCACAGATTCTGAAGAAAAGACAAAGAGGGATGTTTACTGTGTAGCCTGCTTCCCCAAAGAAGGTAAACTCTGTCACCTGGATCATTTTAGCTGCACATAAAGGAATTACGGATGGCTTGCTCCATTAAAAAAAAGAAAAAAGAATTCATACACACCAGATTATTCAAATAGTAAAGCAAAACATTGCCATTTCAAATGCAGATGCTATGAAGTGTTTTCAAGATGCACCACCTTCCTCGAAGATCCTTCCAGATGAAACTCAGTGCTTCATGGTTTGCCACGTATTCGTAAATAAACAATTTAAAAAGATTTTGTGTACTTCAGGCTTTAACACCCTAGGTATCACTTCAAATTGGTGCAGACAATTTAGTTTCTGCTCAACACACTGTTTGGGCAGTAGCCCGGAAAAAGATGCTTTGAAGACTGCTCTTACCTATGACGATGGTATTAAAAGACACCTGCTCCGCATTCTTCCCATCGTTGTAAAAAGCCAGATGCCAGATTCCAGAGTCCAAGTACTGGATGAAGCCAGCCTCGTGCAGACTGACGGATCTCGCCTGTCTCCCTGCTCTTTCGGGCTCCAGCAAGTTCCGCTGCTCTCTTGCAATCAGTCTGCTGCCGTCCAGGAGCTCAACAAAGTCATACTGGGGGTGAGGACAAGGACACCTGTTTAGTGGTCAGAAGTATTTCGGTCGTGGCTGCTTCTCTTCCTTTTTTTCTTTTTGTTTTTCCAACCTTTCCCCTCTGCTCTCATAAATACAACGTCAGAAAAAGGGTCCCGATGGACTGGCTTCCTACGTGGGACCCTGAAATCTACGCACTGCACACTGCTGTTGCATGTACACTTCACAAATCATTTCCCCCTTGCTGGCCAATCGGCTTCCAGAGTTATCTGACTCTTGCAAACGATAAAAAGTCCGAAGAGTTCAGGTGGTGTGCAGATGCAGCCATAAACCTGTAGCATTTCAAACCCAGCAGCCTTATTTTGGACCATTAGGCAATCTCTTACCGTCTTCTCTTTAGTACCCATGTGGTAACAAGAGTTACTGGATACGTACTCCATGCCGGGATTATATTTAATCCTTGTCGCAACTGTTCTCCTAGGAAGGCACTATTTACACTGTAAAGACGAAGGAAACCAAACCTCCAGAAGCTCCAGGAATATGAGCGACCTGGTGAGCCGGGGAGTTGGTTTGTGAAAAAACTCAGGCCTTTGCCCTCCCCCCCCAGGACTGTACTCCTCTGTGCGCCCCTGAACTAACCTCCCCAGGTACCATGGGGCCACCCGTGGGTGTGTACTGAGGTACGGCTAAATTAAAAACGTAAATCAAGAGGCCTTTACGTCTCTGACCAAAAGCCTAAAAAATTAAATGGGGGAGGGGTTCTGAAGGATGGCAGTTAACAGTAAGCGCGCCCAAGTACCATTATGAAGTCAGTCGTCATTAAGCCTGATTTCTGGTTTAGTAACATGGATCATGAACACGGGGTGGCTGGAGGAGTTCAACTGGGGAATTCCAAGCTAAGGAAAAATATGGAATGTGATTGGTAACGGTAAGGCTTTGTAACCAGACAGAATGCAGCGAACTTGGAAGACATGGCAAAGATTTTGCAATACCGTTTTAATAAACTTGTCAGAGAAGAGTTTCCTAAAAGGGGAGTGATTCAGTTTCTATGGACTCCTATCCAGTTTCCTTTTATTCCCAAGGCCTGCAGTTATGTTAACAAAAACATTATAGTACAATATATGTAATGTAACAGTACATATATATATATGTGTGTGTGTGTGTGTGTATACACACACACACACGTATATATATATGCGAATCATTGATATTCTACTTTTGGATAGATTTCTTTTTTTAAATGTTTTAAAATGTTTTTGTTTATTTTTGAGAGAGCGAGAGACAGCACGAGCGGCAGGTTTTGGGGGGGTGGTCAGAGAGAGAGGGAGACACAGAATCGGAAGCAGGCTCCGGGCTCTGAGCCAGCTGTCAGCACAGAGCCCGACGTAGGGCTCGAACCCACGAACTGCGAGATCATGACCTGAGCTGAAGCTGGACGCTTAACCGACTGAGCCGCCCAGGTGCCCCTAGGATAGATTTCTTAAACGGAATTTCATCAGAGGTGTATTTAAAGAAAAGTTTATGATAAGAATGCCTTAAAAACTGGAGTAAAATCAGCTGCCAGGGTGCTGAGATTCCTGATTAAATGTGCTGCCCCTGTACTGATCACAGACCCCTAATGTTACTCTTGGAGAGGATTTAGAATATCTAATTCAGTCTCCAACAAATTAACATTTTAATTTAAATATAAAAGCATATTTTGCCATTTTTGCATGTGTAGTAAAACTACCTTATAACATCACGCAGCTGTGAGAAACACACCAAAAAGCTGTAACTTGGTGAGCATTTGATAACTTTTTTCATCTGTATATTACAAGGATAAAAATAATGACCGATTGTGGACATTTCACGCACCGCATTTTCATCTGGAACTATATCCCAAAATTATCAGAGGCAAATTAATCACTTCTGAAAGGCGCCAGTGCCTCAAATAAGTCATCCACTTTCCCATCAGATTTAAATATTTATATAAGCAGGACAAAGAGGCAGAGGGAGCGTTTCTTTTAAGGCTCCTTTGCCCGTAAACGTTTTTCTCCCCCAACATTCAAAACAGTAGGGAAAACACTGAAAGGGAGGACATTTTGAGTTTTAACTGGCCTTTGAAGCTCACACTGGGAATCACCACCTTTACCGTTGAAATCGTCATCTGTATCACATAGTGACCGATAAAATAGGGCTGGGGTGGTGGTCACTGTGATGTGCGGCAGCCGGCCACCCCCTCTGTAGGGGTACCTCCCACACGCCTTTGGAGGGCTTATTCAAATACCTACAGACAAGTTCCCTGCTTTACGCTAAACCCATCTCTACAAAAAGTAAGCAAATTATATTTAATAGCCTTTGTTCTCAGGGTGTAAAGTATAAAGCAATCAGTTAGGGACAAGCTGGTTTTACTTTGTAATACCTATTCCTCAGATGGAGATGTGGATTTTTGGTGGGGGCAAGTCTTACGGTCCTTTGCTATTTTGGGATAAAATTCAGTCTTACCACTCTGCAGAAGCGATCACGAGACAAAGGTCATATTCTGCTTGGTAGTTCATTTCTCAGAAGTTAGTTAGACTGTCCATGTGCCTAACGCAAGTCAGTTATTAGAAGGATGAGGGGCATCCGGGTGGCTCAGTCAGTTAAGCGTCCAACTCTTGGTTTCGGTTCAGGTCATGATCTCACAGTTCGTAAGTTCAAGCCCTGCATCAGGCTCCATTCTCACATTGTGGAGCCTGCTTAGGATTCTCTCTTTGCCCCTCTCTGCCCCTCCCCTTCTCACTCTCTCTGTCTCTGTCTCTTTTTTTTATTTTTATCAATATTTTTTATTTCTTTCTGAGAGAGAGGGAAACAGACAGCGTGAACAGGGGAGGGTCAGAGAGAGAGGGAGACACAGATTCTGAAACAGGCTCCAGGCTCTGAGCTGGCTGTCAGCACAGAGCACAACATGGGGCACAAACCCATGAGCAGTGAGATCATGACCTGAGCTGAAGTCGGACACTTAACCGACTGAGCCACCCAGGCGCCCCTATCTCTTTTTCAAATAAAATAAACTTAAAAAAGATTTTAAAGGATGTGAATCTATGCATCCATCTCCGAATCTATGAACATTTAGCTCTATTTTTTAATCAACTATTTGGTGGTAGTACTGAGCTTGCTGTAAATCACTGGCACACAGGCGGAAGAGATTTTAGCCATCATCGGATTCAACTGCTTCTGGACAGACACAGGCACAGAGAAGTGTGCTCAAGGTCACAAGGTCAGAGAGTCATGGGGTGCATGCTTACAAAACTCGGGTTTCCAGCTACCATTCTGAAACAGCCCTCACGCACACACACTTAAATGATACAGGACACTGTTAACTGTAAAGCGTTAAATTGCTTCCTTAGGCTTCTAACTGTCCAGGAGAATAAATGCGACATCGGGGAAAAGAAAGTCAATAGATTCCTTGGCAACAATCAAACGGACAGTTTTATAAAGGGTCACAAAGACTTTCAAAACTCAAGTTGACTATTCTGAATGGCTGGCCAATTTTAATTATTTCAGGTTGATTTATTTAACGTTCCCCAGAAGCAGAGAAATGTTCAGTTTGGGTTGCTTTACAGCATATTTCATGTCTAAACACTGAACTCAGTAACAGTTGTTTGCTCTGCTGATCTTGAATAAACCAGAGGAAAGGACTCTAATAACTGCGGAGCTTAAGAAAAATGCATAATCAATTTAAACACATACATTGTGGCTGGAAGGAAAAGTGGATGTGATGTATATTGTATTTAAATACCACAAGAATGGGAAAATCTGAAACTGCACTTTTTATTTCTCTAATCTTACATGGTATATATAACTAGGAAAGAGTCAACTCTGAATCTTTAAATAAATCAGTAAAACACATAACAAATTTCATTGGAATTATTTTCTGGAGGTTACAGGTTATATGTTCACTGTTGTGCTTAGCTTTAGAGGTAGATTTCCTCAGTTACAGAAAAGTGATATAATCATGCATATGGTTCCAATGAAAAAAATACTCTTTCCTGTGTCCCTGGACTACTGATATAAACACAGTCTCTCTGCCATAACTAAACAGACATCCACTACTGTTTAAGATCTGGCTAAAATCAGAGAAAGAGCCTAAATGCCCATCAATTGGCAAATGGATAAAGAAGATGTGGTTTATACGTACGATGGACTATTACTTGGTCATGAGAAAGAATGAAATCCTGTCATTTGCAGCAACATGGATGGGACGGGAGAGTATTATGCTGAGTGAAGTAAGTCAGGCAGAGAAGGACAGATACCATATGTTTTCACTCATATGTGGATCTTGAGAAACTTAACAGAAGACCATGGGGGAGGGGAAGGGGAAAAAAAGTTACAGAGAAGGAGGGAGGCAAACCATAAGAGACTCTGAGAACAACTGAGGGTTGATGGGGGTGGGGGAGAGGGGAAAGTGGGTGATGGGGATTGAGAAGGGCACTTGTTGGGATGAGCACTGGGTGTTCTATGGAAGCCAATTTGACAATAAATTAGATTAAAAAAAAAAAGAAAGAAAATCTGGCTATTGCATCCTAGCCACTGTCACCTATAGCAGGAATGGGAGTCAAATATAAATGTAATTAAACATTTAAAATGGTTGGGGCACCTGGCTGGCTCAGTCAGTTTAGTGCCTGACTTTGGCTCAGGTCATGATCTCATGGTTCATGAGTAAGATCAAGCTCCACACTGGGCTCTGTGCTGACAGCTCAGAGCCTGGAGCCTGCTTTAGATTCGGTGTCTCCCTCTCTCTCTGCCCCTCCCCCACTCACACTCTGTCTCTCTCAAAAATAAAGATTAAAAAAAATTAAACTGGACACTAGTACACATTGAGAAGTATGTAATGCGCAAAGATTAAATGTGTTTATGTTAATAATGTAGACATGAAAGACACTATCAGAAAAATGATATACCAAAGCATGATATTCAAAAATTTCACTGCTATATAATTTATGTATGTATAGGAAACTTTTCCTGATCCACAGTGACTATAAGAGAAAGCATGGTTCAAAGTTTCTGACTCATCTTTCTATTAATCTTTAAATTATTTTATTAAAAACATTAAAAAAATATTTGTTTATTTTTGAGAGCGAGAAGAGAGTACGTAAGCAGGAGAGGGGTAGACAGGGAGGGGAGAGAGGATCCCAAGCAGGCTCAGCACCGGCAGTGCAGAGCCTGATGTGGGGCTTGAACCCACGAACTGTGAGATCATGACCTGAGCCGAAACCAACAGCTAGACCCTTAACCGACTGAGCAACCCAGGCTCTGCCTTATTCATCTTTCTTTAAAGACATGATTCTTTTACTAGTATTTGATCAATATTTCTTTATAATTTATATTCCTAGGTTATAGAAAAAGCATATCTCTCAGAATTACATACTATAAAGCATACATGCAAATCCTCCTGTCCTCAGTTTATAAATCAAATGAAAATCTGCGTGAAAATTCTATGGGTAAACAAATGGATTATCAACTATAACTTTTAGGCTCATCCAACTGTCAATGTTAATGAACCATCTATTATATTTCTGGTAATCCTGTACTGACAAACATACTAGTTGATACCAGAAAAGTCTGAGCTCCAAACTTATGGTAGGTAATTTAAATAATTTCTCTTAGACATAATGGGACCTCTTTTAAACCACAATTTCCAATCTACGTATCCTGACCCAGTATCAGATTATGAAAAAACTTGTAGAATTACTGCTAGCAACTGTCTCTACCTGTGAGTGGTACTATGAAGTAATTTTCATGCAAGCGAACGGACTTTAAAGTCCCATGAGTCTATGACTGAAGAATATTTGAACTGTTTTGAGTGTCACACTAAGGTTATCTGTGGAAGCTCTTTCTCCTCTTCATTTGAGGAATCTTGGCTTGCATCGATAAAGTTCATGTCATCATATTTACGATATTGTTTCCAAAATTTCTTCACTAACAGTAAGGCTGCCACGAAGTAGAAAAAATACAATATATTTCCAACAGCACAAACACAAACACAATGTTTAAGATGAAAGTTCTATGCACCTATCACATGAAAGGAATAAGATCATCTGCAAGTCTCACAGAATCTTCGTCAAACACTTGGAAAATCCACGAGGTCTTCCTGGGTGCTCAGATGATGCTCAATATTCATTCAGCTACTCACAAATTTTAGTACATTTCTATCAATGGATAACGATTAGCGCAAGTCAGGAAGAAAATGCCGTTCTTCCTACTAATTCAAAAACCTCACGGTAAGTGTAACCTACATTCAAAATTCTTTGCACCGTAAACAATCAATACGAAAGACGTCCAAGAGTTAAACAGCTGAACTCAAGAAACAGAATAACTTTAAAAATGCAAACTAGCAGTTTCCATTTTATTGACAATAAAGCCTACTTTTACCTGAGTATGGGAAGGTGGTAAGCCTTTTCGGCCATATACTCCAATCAATGCATCCTTCTGAAGAGAGATATTGAATTTCAGAAACTGGGGCTGATCAATAAAGAGCTGTGATCTCCAGAAGATCCCGGGAGGAACCTCTTGGATTGCCCTTCGGCCAATATCAAGTTCTCCAGAATCTATAGTGTTATTTTCTTGTGTAAATCCACCTAATTTTCCTGCATGAAAGAGATCCACGGAAAAACAATGAAAAATTAAAAACAACGAGCCTCCCCCCACCCCTGCCAAAGCCTCAAACAACAAAAGAGCTTTCCTTTCCAAAAGTTCTTTTCAATAAATGCTGAGGCATTTTACCTTCTGATAAATGAAATGCGCTCATATATTTTTCACTTTAAAAGCTTTTTTGTTAGTTACTGTTGTTCACAGAATTGATTTAGCATATTCTTTAAGATACTGAAGTCAAAAGCCTTTGACTCCCTCCCTCCCCCAAGGTATGTCAATTACTGCAATTCTTTTCGCACCTACAGTCTTTCTTGATCACTTGAAACATGATTATCTTACAAATATATGTCTTGTTATTTCTTGGGAGAGATTAAGTCTGTTACTAATCAGTCCTTCTAAATGTACCATAGCACTGCGAAGTGTAAATTAAGGCAGGATGGATTATGGAGATTTCCAAATCAATCCTCAAGCAAACAACAAAACCAATCAATGGTAGGTCCCTCTGAACTAAACATCAGAATGAATAAAGACTCAGATGCTGGAAGGGAGGTAGAGATGGGGTGAGGGGGATTGTGTTGGGGAGAGAGGAAGGAGTATAAATTCTCATAGAGATACTGGAGTAGGGCTGCCACAAGCTTCCTGCTTTCTTTTGACCCTCATCTCAAATTCATTTCCAGCCTCACCAGCCATACCTAAATGACCCCTATCAATGACCTTCAACGATAGGAATAAAAACTCTCTGCTCCCTCAGTCTCGACAGTCTCCTGGTTTTAGGAAACAGATGCAAGACCCAGACTGTTTGGTTATGGTTTTCTCCTCTTCCCTCTTTGTTAATGTTCTTTTTCAGTTATCCTGAAAGAATGAGTGATAGAGCAAGTTTTACAGATTTACCTTTAAGAGAAATAAAACCACATAGTCTCTTTTTCAGAAAAGGTCCGTGAAGGCTAAGGCACAGAATGAAACTGGAAAATTATGCTCTATTAATTTAAACTTTTCAGTCACCAAGTTGACTTACTGTAATTTTTTCTTTTGAAAATATTAATCTGAATATTAATTCAGGTATTACATAACATTATATAATAGCTATTGCATAAGAGCCTCCAGAGAAGTTGGCCATTCAAAATTTAGAGGGTTTAATTTCAAATTACAGTGTTGTGAACTATCGTACTCTAATGACAAGAGGAGAAGGCCTTCTCTCTATGAGAAGTTATCAGTATGAGTCCATTTTTTGAGCATTTAATAAGGGACAGAGAACCGTAGGCAACAGAAAGAAATATAAACCAAAGGATAGAATCGTCGAGATTATCTACTTATCTACTAGGACTTCCACGGCTTCTGCCATCAAGCAACTAATTACAGGGTCGGGAAGACAACACCTTCAACCTGATCAATTAAATGACAATCTAAAGCCACGTATGGTTAAGGGTCGGAGGAAGGTGATGTCAACTGTAGGCTGGTGGTTGAAAGATTTCATAGAAGGGTGACGTTCTGAGGTGAACTCTGAAAGGCAGGCAGGATAAGGTTTCTGAGTTGGAGTCAACATTACAATGAAACACATGGAAGCACATTCGGACATGTGTTACAGTGATGGTGAGCAGAGAGATCTGTGTGACTAGAAAGGAAGTTAAGAAAATCGGCTTTGGCTTCAGTTGAACTGGGTTTGAACTTTGTCATTAACTGGCTCTGTGATCTCAAAGAAGATATTAAGTCTCTAGTTCTAAACCTCATCTGTAAAATGGGAACGTAATAATGCAATCACAGAACTCATGTAAAGATTACATGAGGCATTATATATAAAGCATTTGGCTCTCAGTCTGTACTAAACGAATCAAAGACAGTATCGGGTTTGTTAGGAGAGTAATGGAAAATAGGGTTAGAAAGGGTGAATGATATCAGTTGGTGGAAGGCCCTGAATGCCAGCTTAAAGAGTTTGGTCCCTAATATGAACAGACAGTTCTCCAGGAAGACATCCAGATGGCCGACAGACACATGAAAAGATGCTCAACATCGCTCCCCATCAGGGAAATGCAAATCAAAACCATGATGCGATACCACCTTACACCTGTCAGAAAGGCTAAAATCAACAACACAAGAAACAACGGATGTTGGTAAGGATGTGGAGAAAGGGGAACCCTTCTGCACTGTTGGTGGGAATGCAAACTGGTACAGCCACTTTGGAAAACAGTGTGGAGGTTCCTCACAAAGTTAAAAATAGACCTACCCTATGATCCAGCCGTCACACTACCCAAAGAATATATAACAGTATATTTTCCCAAAGAATATGAAAATAGCGATTCAAAGGGATACATGCACCCCTACGTTCACTGCAGCATTATTTATAATAGTCATGATATGGGAGTAGTCCAAGTATCTATCGACTGGTGCATGGATAAAGTAGATATGGTATGTGGGTCTATATCTATCTCTACCTCGGTCTCTATCTCTATCTCTTCAGTGGAATATTACTCAGCCATAAAAGGAATGACACCTTGCCATTTGCAACCAAGTGGATGGAGCTAGGGAGTATTTTGCTCAGCAAAATGAGTCAGTCAGAGGGAGACAAATACCATACGATTTCACCCAGATGTGGAATTTAAGCAACAAAACAAATAAGCAAATTAGAAAAAAGGTAGAGAGAGAGGCAAACCAAGAAACAGACTCCTAACTATAGAGAACAAACTGACGGCTACCAGAAGGGAGGTGGGTGGGGGCATGGGGCAGTAGGTGATGGGGATTAAGGAGTACTTGTTGTGATAAATGCTGGGTGTCATGTGAAAGTGTTAAATCAATATATTCTATACCTGAAATTAACATAACACTGTATGTTAACTAATTGGAATTTATTTATCATTTTAATTTTACCATAATTTATTGTTGAACTGGCTAACATGCAGTGTACAGTGTGCTCTTGGTTTTGGGGGCAGATTCCCATGACTCATCGCTTATGTACAACACCCAGTGCTCGTCCCAACAAGTGCCCTCAATGCCCATCACCCATTTCCCCCTCCCCCCATCAACCCTCAGTTTGTTCTCTGTATTTAAGAGTCTCTTATGGTTTGCCCCCTCCCTCTCTGTAACTATTTTTTTCCACTACCCTTCCCCCATGGTCTTCTGTTAAGTTTCTTAAGCTCCACATATGAGTGAAAAAAAAATCTGTCTCTTACTTCACTTAGCATATACCCTCCACTTCTATCCACGTTGCTGCAAATGGTAGGATTTCATTTTCTCATTGCCAAGTAGGATTCCATTGTATATATGTACCACATCTTCTTGATCCATTCATCAGCTGATGGACATTGGGGCTCTTTACATAATTTGGCTGTTGTTGAAAGTGCTGCTATGAACATTGGGGTACATGTGCCCATATACCTCAGCACTCTTGTATCACTTGGGTAAATTCCCAGTAGTGCTACTGCCAGGTCACAGGGGAGTTCTATTTTTAATTTTTTGAGAAACCTCCACACTGTTTTCTAGAGCGACTGCACCAGTTTGCATTCCCACCAACTGTGCAAGAGGGTTCCCATTTCTCCACATCCTCTCCAGCATCTGTTGCCTGATTAACTAACTAGAATTTAAATAAAAACCTAAAAAAATAGATACCTGAAGTAGACTTCATATGGGTAAGTTGTATTTCCATACCATAAAAGCACTTACTTTTCCTACTTTGTGTGTATACGTGTGTGTGTGTGTGTGTGTGTGTGTGTGTGTGTGTGTGTGTTTTATAATCAGGAGAAACAATTCTAGATTCATAAGGAATGTGTTTTGTGATCACAGATGAGTATGGTCTAGATATCCAAGTTATGCCCATCGGGGTCTAGAGGAATTCACAGTAAGTTCACACTTACAGATAAACATGAAGTTGGAATATATTACTAGTAAATGCTGGCTCTTCTACCTGGCCTATCACATCCCTGCAATGACACATGTACCATCATTTGCAAAGCACACCTATAGCTAAAGGGAGACCGTCTGGCTGATGGGCTAAAGGTGACACGAAGTCATGTTCAAGGACATGAAAGTGCATACAGTAGTCCCCTTTATCCCTGGTTTCACTTGCCACTGTTTCAGTTACCCGTGGCCATCACGTGTGGTGTGAAGGCAGAAGATGATGTATCTTCAGAAGGTAAACAGCAGCCTAATGCTAGGTCACGATGCCTCCGCCATTCACCTCCTTTCATCCCCTCACACAGGCATTTACTCACCCCACGGTGTAGCACAGAAGGGTGTAGTACAGGGCAACGAGATACTTTGAGACAGAGACCCAATTCCCATAACTTTTATTACGGTCTACTGTAGCAACTGTTCTAGCTCATAGTAGTTATTGTTCATCTCTTACTGGGTCTGATCTATAAATTAAACTTCACAGGAAAACATACAGCATAAAGAAGGTTTGGTACTATCTGTGGTGTCGGGCGTCTATGGGGGGACCTGGCACACATACCCTGCAGATAAGGTGGGGGCGACTTGGAGACACGCTAGGAAACAGTTGCAGTAACCTAGAGGCAACGCAATAACCTAGCAGCGACGTGGGAGAGGGCTGTACAAGAGAAAGCTTAACAAGTCATTATCTAGAATCCCACTTCTCTTTTCTCTGATGCCCATAATCAGGGTAGTTACCACTTCAGCTACCGCATCTATTTTTCCTTAATTTAGTAGTATACTATGCTCTAGGGAATAAAAACTAAAATTGGGTTATAGTAATCCTTGTTAATTTTTTATGTATCAACTCAGAGTATAAACTTCATCATTCATTGAAATATTAAATATTGGGGTGCCTGGGTGGCTTAGTTGGTTGAGTGTCCGACTTCGGCTCAGGTCATGATCTCATGGTTTGTGGATTTGAGCCCTGCATCGGGCTCTGTGCTGACAGCTAGCTCAGAGCCTGGAGCCTATTTCAGATTCTGTGTCTCCTGGTCTCTCTGACCCTCCCCTGCTCACGCTGTCTCTCTTTCTCATTCTCAGAAATAAAAAAAAAAGAAATATTAAAGATTTTATGATAGTAATACATACTCATTTTTAGCAAAATTAGAACATACAGCTAAATACAAAGATAAAAATATAATCCTACCACTATGGTCATCCTACCCTAATCCAAGATTATGTCTGCTTCCTTTAACCAGACATCTTGATTTATGGAAATTTTTAAATTTTTTTAATGTTTATTAATTTTTGAGACAGAGAGAGACACAGTGTGAATGGGGGAGGAGTAGAGAGAGAGGGAGAAACAGAATCTGAAGCAGGCTCCAGGCTCTGAGCTGTCAGCACACAGCCTGATATGGGTCTTGAACTCACGAACTGTGAGATCATGACCTGAGCCCAAGTTAGACACTTAACCATCTGAGTCACCCAGGTGCCCCTAGGGCATAAATTAGTTTTTAATGAAAAGATGAAGAAGGGTGTAGAGAGAAATGGAACTTGTACTGAGAGCCAGTGATAGGTCAGCCAGCTTCACCGATACTATCTGTTTTGAATTAAAAAAATAACTCCATGAAGTCAATAGTATTTTGAGATGAAGAAACCAAGGCTCAGAGAAGTGAATTACCTGCCCAAAGCGAGCGGTAGAGTGAAGACTCACATGGAGGTGTGCAGAATTCCAAAGCTATGTGTTTTACATAGTCAGCAGTGAGATCTTTGCTTTTTATTAAAAAACATTGTTTTAAATTACTAAGTTTTGGATCTATTTCATATCAAATCAGGTGTGGTAACTCACTGAACCACATTAGAAAATCTGCTTAGCTTTCAATTTTAGGATATAAAGGTATAGGCTTTGTTAATACTTATTTTTATTGGGAAGAAATGACCAGTTCTTATTACATAAAAACTGCCATAGATATTCTTTTAAAATTTTTTTAATGTTTATTTATTTTTGAGAGAGAGACAGAGTGTGAACCGGGGAGGGTCAGAGAGAGAGGAAGACACAGAATCCAAAGGAGGTTGCAGGCTCTGAGCTGTCAGCACAGAGTCCGATGTGGGGCTCGAATCCATGAACTGTGAGATCATGACCTGAACTGAAGATGGATACTTAACTGACTGAGCCACCCAGGTTCCCCATTAAACTGCCATAGATACTCTAATGTGATATTCCTTGTGTTATAATTTATACTGAATTCCTAAGAGGTTTTTTGTCTTTTGGTTGACTTCCACATGAAACTATTAAAAAATATTTTTTAAACCCAAAAGGAAATGCCACATGTTAATCCTTGAGAATAGGATTTTATTATTCTTATGCTTTTCTATTTTTTAAATTAAAAAACACCTTCTTATAAAATCTAAAAATACAATAAAATGCATTTGTTTTTTTAAAATTTTATTCATAATGGTTACAAAAAATGAATATTAGAAATCTTTTTATTATAAAAGGCATAAGACGTAAAAAACTATAAAGTTAACATCAGCTAACACTTGTTGCTTAGTTCAAGATACTATGTCAATATCAATCTTTGTTTCAAACATATCAGTTTACTGCATTGTTTGCAACAATGATAAGATGTGTTTAATTTGGAATTTGGATAGTGTTATCTTAAAAGAGAGACAATGAATAAAGAAAGGACTAACATCTTGCTTTGCTGTAAAATTCAAGAGATGTGTGTAAAACAGTAAACTCTATTAAAGAGGGTTAAACCAAAAAACATTTTTTTTTAACGTTTACTTATTTTTGAGAGAGAGAGAGAGACTGCACATGCATGCGCATGTGCAGGGGAGGGGCAGAGAGAGACACACACAGAATCCAAAGCAGGCTCCAGGCTCTGAGCTGTCAGTACAGAGCCTGATGTGGGGCTCAAACCCACGGCACCCCCACGGACTGTGAGATCATGACCTGAACCGAAGTCGGACACTTAATCGACTGAGCCACCCTGGCACCCCTAAAATACTGAGAAGACTGGTTTGCACACGTCATATTAAAATATGGAAATGGTTCATAGGTGGATTCATTCATCAAATTCATACATCACTGAGGCTATCATTATAATTTGTTATTAACAAGTTCTATTGTTACTTTGTGAAGTCTGTGATTGAATCTACTCAGTGGTGTTGATCCTATGCACTGCTGCTCTAAATGGTTTTTCGGTCCCTTTAATCGCACACTTGTGCTTTGAATGCCGGTAAGCTTAAAATGGTACAAATCGGAACTTTTTTTCCAAACCATCACTTTGCCCAAGAGCATTAGCTTTGGAAATAGTAATCAAGTTGCGACTTCTAGGGTTTTAGGTTTTGCTCAGTTGCTTTCTCCACATACTGATTTCGAGGGGTTAAGATTTTTCCTACAGAAATGACAGGGGTGGGTACTGTTGTGCCAGTAAGTGTGGTGTCAGTGATTACTTATCAGTGCCACCTCAATTTTAAGGGTGGCTCTTTTTCAGAAAGAAGCTTCTTTCATTTGTAAAACAAAAAACCCAAGGTTGACTGGATAGGCTAGAGGGGAGGGGGCAGTAGTACTTGAGATAATTGTTTTCTTGTGTCTCTGTGAGTAATCATAACATCACAGCATCTCAGAGTTCAAGTGCCCATGGGCGTCATTTAGTCCAGGAGTCTTCAAGTAAGAGTAGTCGTACCCTGAGGTATGAAGACTACGTGAAGACCCCTCCTCCCTCCCTCCCTCCCTGTCCCTCTTTCCTTCTTTTCTTTTTTTTCATGAAGACTTTTCAATGAGGAAAGGAGTAGTCTGTTTTAAGGGAATTAATTTCTATTTTTAAAAAATATTTATTTATTTTTGAGACAGAGAGAGACAGAGCATGAGCATGGGAGGGGCAGAGAGATAGGGAGACAAAGCATCCAAAACAGGCTCTGAGCTGTCAGCACAGAGCCCAATGTGGGGCTCGAACCCACAAGTGGAGAGATCATGACCCGAACCGAAGTCAGATGCCCAACCGACTGAGCCACCCAGGCGTCCCCTGAGGGAATTAATTGCTAGAGCTTCAAGAACTCCTATGTGTAGACTCTCTTTACAACAGAAGGGCGTACCTCTCACGTACTCAGAATCTTACCGTGACACCCAGTCTTGAGCTTAAAGCTTCCAATGTGCCAAACAAAGGAAAAATCTAAAGCTTTCTTGTTGACGAAGCCTCCTTTAGTTGAGATACCATAAACCCAAGGTAGGGCTTTAGCGTCTTTCCTTGTCTTACACGTGTTTCTATCAAGGACAAAGTGTGGCATTAAGAATTGGAATACTTAAGACTGTTAGTTTTGAAATCTGACAGACCAAGAGGGAGGGAGAATTTTTTGTTTAATGACCTTATCATCCAGCCCAACCACTGATAAAGAACGCTCTTCGTGGGGCGCCTGGGTGGCTCAGTCGGTTAAGCATCTGACTTTGGCTCAGGTCATGATCTCTCCACTTGTGGGTTCGAGCCCCACGATGGGCTCTGTGCTGACAGCTCAGAGCCTAGAGCCTGCTTCGGATTCTGTGTCTCCCTCTCTCTCAGCCCCTTCCCCACTCACACTCTATCTCTCTCTCAAAAAATGAATAAATGTTAAAAAAAAATAAAAAAAAGAATGCTCTTTGCTATTGCAAAAGTTTCATGATTGCAAAGAGAACATCCATGAGGTAATAAAGGCATTGATGCCTTCTTCAGTCAAACTGCCAAACTCATGGCAAAGATTTGTGTTTTATCTGTCTCTCTACTATCTCCCTTGAGTAGGAGTGAAGAATTGTGAGGGCTGTGACAAAATGGATATTAATGTACTTGAACTGAAAAAATCAGTCAGAGTTTTTCTGACAGAAAGTTTGATTTTAATGGGTACTAGCTCTGCTAGTAAATTATATAGTATTTCCCATAAATTAAATGAGCTAATTAGACATTTAAAGCATATGATACAAGAAAAGCATTAAAAAATATCATCATAACAAAGAAGTAGTAAAATGAACAGAGATTTCGTTTTCCATCCCATTCTGCACATACCAAATTAAACAAAGCCACAAAGTAAAAGAGTAATGGGTATGATTAGTAGTATCATGTTTTCTTTTTTGGGGGGGTGTTACACCTCATAGAAGCTGAGAAACGGGTGGATGTTGAAAACCCAGTAACAAATACGTGTGAAAGCAGATGGCTCTCAATTTTGTGCTTCCAATGAAATTGAAGAAGAAATGTGACAGACCCGATAGCTTGCAGACCGCTAAACACGCCTTTTAGAAATACATCACAGGGGCACTTGGGTGGCTCAGTCAGTTGAGTGTCTGACTCTTGATTTAGGCTCAGGTCATGATCTCATGGTTCATGGGACTGAGTCCAGATGCTCTGTGCTGGCCGTGTAAAGCCTGCTCAGGATTCATTCTCTCTCTCTCTCTCTCTCTCTCTCTCCCTCTTTCTGCCCCTCCCTAGTTCTCTCTCAAAATAAATAAATAAACAGGTAACAGAAAGAAGTGGCTGGGTGGCTCAGTCGGTTAAGCGTCAGACTTCAGCTCAGGTCATGATCTCACAGTCTGTGAGTTCGAGCTCCGCTTTGGGCTCTGTGCTGACAGCTCAGAGCCTGGAGCCTGCTTCAGATTCTATGTCTCCTCTCTCTCTGCCCCTCCCCCACTAGCACTCTATTTCTCTCTCTCCAAAATAAAATAAACATTAAAAAAATTTTAAGAAGTAGATCACAAATGTTTGCCATATGAATAAGGATTTCAAATAGTTGAAATCACTCTAAAATAATCCTTTCTTTCCCATCTGCTTATTTTGTGGTTAAGATTTCTTATGTTTATATTCATAAAAAAGGAAAAACGGGTATAAAACTGATACTGAATCTTGCTTTGCTTCTGTAATAATTAATATCCACCCACTGGGGGGCTCAGGCGGGTAAGCGTCCCACTTGGGCTCAGGTCATGATCTCGCGGTTCATGAGTTCGAGCCCCACATCGGGTTCTGTGCTTACAGCTCAGAGCCTGGGGCCTACTTCAGATTCTGTGTCTCCTTCTCTACTCTTCCCCTGCTCGCTCTCGTGCTCACTCTCTCTCTCTCAAAAATAAATAAACATTAATATCCATCCATGAATACATGAACTATTTGGAAAAGTCCCCATTCATCTCATTCAGAGAGGTTTTTTGATACATTTTTGCCTTTTATATTTAATAATTATAAAAACGTTTAACATATTTTGATTAGGTTGACTTCAGTCAAATGTGTACAAATAATAATTAGAAGCCTAATTTGGTATAAGAGGAAACAGGTTTTTTTTTTTTTTTAACATTTATGAACACTATGGTGGTAGGACATACGATTTAATTAAAATTTATATGTATAGTTTGTTTTAAGGCATAAGAACCAAACAGTTCGAAGGTCACGCATCTATTTCAGCTTTTCCTATGAAATACGAACCTAAAGTCTAAAGGGGCCATCCACTTCTGTTTGCTTCCGATTATTACGCTATTTAGAATGAATTTATTTTGAATCCAAGTCTTAGAACGTGTCTTTTCTGAAAGGCAGATGGAGAGCTGACCTCTCGTTATAATCAGGGACGTAGAGATACAGGGACATCACTAACTTCCTGCTGCTTAAATCTACTGAACCGGCAGCTTAGTATGACATTCCTGCTAGAGCCTCTAGTCTGAATGTCAGGGGACCATAGTTTTGTGAAGGGGCTTTGTCTGTTCAATTCTGCACTCTCGCTTTTCAAGTCCCGGCCCCTCTCTCATTTGGCCAAGTCAAGTGTGGTCATTCCTGTTAGCCTTTCCGAATACGCTTTATTGATTGGAAACGCACCTGGGAGTCAGCGAGCCGCTGATAAACGGCTTGATAAACTTGTAAATACTTGAACACCCTTTTCCTCTGAAGCTCATCAGTCCTCTCAGATAAAAGCCTGGACACAGATGTCTTTCATCCTGTCCTGAATTCCAGAAAATTTTGGCTTCAGAGGAAATAAAAGGAGGGTCGGTTCGGGCGCGCTCTCTCCTCCCTTACTGAGATCACTCCATCCTTAAGCCCCTGGAGCCTGAACCTGGGAATGATCATAGGAATCAGTAAGGGTGTTTGTAGGTTGGACTAAGAGAATAAAGGAGGGAGAATGGAGGAAAAAATAGACAGGGCCACAGAGTGCCCCGTATTATTCTAAACGCAAAGCTTGTAGGTTAGGAATCAAACCAATTAAAGCCTTCACAGTAAGAGGGAGGCGTACTGTGTCTTCAAACACAATAGGGTATCATCTTGAAGGGTTTTTTTTCAACGTATCCTGTCGTGCCCGAATGTGGGAGCCACTAGGAGTCTTTTTACCTACGAACTGTGATTTTCCCTTTCATCAGTAACTATGTGTCCCAACAGTCCACGTCTTAAAATACGGTTGTCAGAGTGTGAAAACGTAAAGAGGCCACGTCCCCAAAGCTATTGTTACTCCTCACCCTCTTAGGTGATCCACGGTTTATAGGCAACGCATCAGTAAATGGCATTTTTTCAGATAACTCATTAACAATGCCTTGACCCCTTGGATACTGTACAAATAATAGTGTACCAACCCCAGATGTTACAAGGATAAAGCGCAATATTTAAATCACACTGGTAATTAGTAGGCTTGGTATCTAAAAATTAGTTTGTGATGTCAGAAAAACCACCCGAAGATGCAAAAGACCAACTACTGAATATTTTGCCACCCATCTCATGAATCTGCTGCCTGCCTATGATGGGAATAAATGAGCCTTTAATTATTAAAATGGAAAGGCAGAAAGAAGTCCAATTGTAAAAGTCTAAGTCAGTTGTTGAGGAGGGTAAGTGATAATATCATCTGAAGTCACACAAACACTAATAATTAAGATGTCAGGAAGCAAGGTTAGCCATTTACAATCAATAGCCCGCCCTCCAATTCTGTGACCTAACCTTGGATTCATACCCTGACTTTGAGATCTTGGAGAAAACATCTCTCTTTATAAACAACCACACGCCGTCACTTTCCGTTGCGGACACAGAGCGTTTCCTCATGAGCCAAGTGAATTAAAACATTAACTACCTTGCAAACATAGTTTACTGAACAGAATCAATGTGGCACCTAATTAAGGAACTATTACACACTGCAACAAATATACCATAAACAATACTGAGGAAAACTCAAGGCAACTGCAGCCCTGTTAGTACATTTCTTCCAATCACAGGCAGTCTTTAAATTGCTCTAAGATGTAATCCTCTGAAATTGTCCAGTAGTTGAGAAATGTCATGCATGATGACCAATAATGTAAAATTTAAAACCATCTGAATAATTTTGTTTAAACAGGATGAATCCTATATATACGTATATATATACATACACACATATGTCGTTTTTAGATTTGTACTCGAAAAGGAGTTTGACATTTTTCGTGTGTAGATCTAATTGACATAAAACATTATATGAGTTTCCTAAGTACAATATAATGATTAGACTTTTGTGCACAATGCGAAGTGACCACCGCAGTACGTCTTGTTAACAGTCATCACCTCGCAGGTACGATCAAAATCGCAGGTACGATTTTTTGTATGTAAATCTTTTTTATGATGAGAACTTCTCAGATCTGCTCTTTTAGGGAAGACTCCATAATTTACTTGTTTTATAACTGGAAGTTTGTACAAAAGGAATGCTTTTTGTTTTGTTTTTGTTTGATTGGCAAAGTAATCTGCCAGAGTTATATTAGCCAAAATTCATGACCTTTCATTTCTCTTACATTATCCCTAACTATTCTACTTTAAATTTTAGCATTTGTCTTATTGTTCCTTTTAAAGGTCGCATTGAAGTATCCTGCCTCGGGGCCCTCTATTTTCTCCTATGTATGCATTTGCTAACTCATTGTAATTGTCTGCCTGATTTCCTTTTTATTTTTAAATCACTGCTATATTCTCAGAGCCTTGCTCTGTGCATGCACATAAAACCTGCTCAATAAATAAATGTGCAGTACTATGCATTCAAAGGAATCTTAAGGATAAGATTCCTTCCTAAAATCCAAATAACTAAAAATACTAAGCCAGAGGGGGTTGGCTAATAATAAGTAACTAATAATAAGGATTTCTATTATTGCTTTAGAGAATCTTCCTGATGATGATTTAAAGATGTGTCTTCTTAAAAATTTAGCTACGGATTACAAGCGCACCATCTAGAGTGGCATTAAAAAGCGTGAATTAATAATTACTGACGTGTATCAAATGCTTGTCTTGTTCCAATCACTCTCGGCAGCCTCCACGTGTTATTGACTGAAAATCTCAGTAGCGCCCATCAGACGCGGGAGGTTAGGGAAGGCTATTTATGTACAGCCACCCAGTAAGTGCCAGAGCTTCAGTTCTTTTTGTTTTTTATTATTTATTTTGAGAGAGAGTGTGTGCCCATGCAGATGAGTGAGAGGGGGAGGAACTGAGAGAGGGAGAGAGAGAATCCTAAGCAGCCTTTGAACTGTCAGCACAGAACCTGACGTGGGGCTTGAACCCACGAACTGTTGAGATCATGACCTGAGCCGAAACCAAAGGCCAGATGCTCCACCCAGGTGCCCTGACTAAGCTTCAGTTCTTAACCACGAGGCCATACCAGCAGCTGGGTTGTGTATACTTTGCAAGGCACTGCGCTGGGCTCTTTACACACTTTATATCATTTAGTCGTACTATTTTCATACATTCATTTGACAAATACTTGAGCACCTTTTGCATGTCCGTAACTGCTGAGACCTTGGGACAGGGCAGTGGGAAACAGATAAAACCTGTGCCTCATACTCTAGCAAAGAAGACTCATTAAGTAGTAACAGTGACAGGCATGAACATTTTTCAAGCATCTGTTATATACTATACACCAGTTTCAGTATTTCCGCTGAATACGTAAGTCTGTTCCAATGATGAGAAAACTTACGGCCAGAGAAGCTATCTCCTTTGTCCCATGTAACAAAGCCATCAATGATCAGAACTAGGATGTGAAGCCAGAGGCGGTGGGCTTAAGAACCTAGACTCTATCTCCTTCCTGTACTGTTCCTATATTAGAGTATGATGTGATCAAGAGCCCCAGTGTGGAGAGCCTTGAAAGTCATTTAAAGGCATTTGACCAGAATCTAGGTCACTGTAGGGGACCAGGCAGGGTCCTGAGAGCTCAAATTTGTGTCTGAAGACTCTGGGAGCAAGACTAGAGACATGACATCCCAGACCGAAAGTGGCCTTTGTCATCCGAGTGACAGATGACGGATCCAAGAGACACCGTGGAGACGGAGTTGACAGGACCAGATGACTGACTGAATATGGAGGTGACAGAAGAGGAGGGGATAGGCATAACTCTTAACCTCCGGCCCAGGTAACTAGCTGAATCATGATGCCGTTTCCTGATACAAAAAGCGCTGGAAGAGAGACAGGTTTGCAAAGAGCAACGATAAGCAAATGTGTTTTCCAAAGATGGCAACCATAGTACCTTCCATCCCACATGCTCTTATGAAATGAATCCCTGCCACTTCCTCGCACAAGAGGGGGAGTTTAATTCTCCTTCCCATGAATCTGGGCTGATTGGACTGACTTTCTGGACCAACGGGATGTGATGAAAGGGACATCCTCAAACGTCCAATATCTTAGGATGTGAGAAGGCTTGTAACGTCTGCGCTGGTCTCTTGGAATGCTCCTGCTTGGGATACGACTCTTCAGCACCAGCTGCTATGTTCTGAGAAGTCCAAGCCACACGGAACTCCCTGTTAGATGCTCTGGTCAACAGCCACAGTTGAGCATCAGCTAACACACAGCACCAACTGCCAGCCATCGTGGACTTCCAGCTCAGTGGAGCTTTCAAACAGCCCCAGCTGACACTGGAGAGCAACTGCATGAAAGGCCCAAAGCACAAACACAAGAATTTCCCAGTCGGTCTGCGGAATCGAGAGAGATGATTAACAGTTTTTCTTTTAGCAAATGACTCCTGGTGTGGCTGGTTAGGCAGTAACAGAGGAGCAAAGCAGTCAGTGGGTTCGGTTTTAGACGTGTGATGTTTGGGGTGCTTGGAAGACACCCAGGTGGAGAAGTTCCCAAGGTACTTGGAGAGATTTTACATAGCTGGTGTCTGGAGCCCATAGAGAAAGAAATATCTATGCTGCACATACTGATTTGGGAACACAGAGAATGTCACACAGAGTAAAGTACATAACATGTGACCCAAGCGAGGAGAGCGGATAAGGGAACGCAGAGGAATTATACTCTGAGAAGAGCAGAGTCCTGAGCAGCAGCAATGCTGATGGGTCTGGCAGAGACAGATGAGCCAACTAAACAGACGGAGAAGTCACTGCCAAAAAGTCAGGAAGAAAGCCCAGGTTAATGTGGTATCACAGAAGCTAAGGGAAAAAAGCATTTCAATCAGGAGGGATAGATTAACTATTCAATGCTACCAAGAACTCAAACATGATAACGACTGAAGACTATTCAATGATGCAATGGATTAATGCAGGAAGACATCAGTTTCAGTGCATGGTGGGTAGGAAGAGCCATGGGAAAGGGATACACGAATCGTGAAGAAATAAATGTGGTGCATTCAGAGATACTACGCTCAACAGGGCTGGCTTTAGGGGCACCCAGGTGGCTCAGTCGGTGAGTGTCTGACTCCTGATTTCTGCTCAGGTCCTGACCTTGCAGTCTGTGAGATCGAGCCCCACGTCAGCCTCTGCACTGACAGTATAGTATCTGCTTGGGATTCTCTCTTCCTCTCTCTCTCTGCTACTCCCCCGCTAGTGCGCTTGCTCTCTCTTTCAAAATAAATAAATAATTCCTCCCATCCCCCGACTTTTTTTAAGAAGGCTGGCTATAAAGGGAGAAAAGAAAAATAGGGTGGAGCTGGAGTGGGAGGCAGTTAGGGATTTTTTTTTTTAACCTCAACAGTTTCAAATGTTGACTAGAAGGTGTCAATATTGGGGATATTTTAAAGATACAGAATGGCATCAAGAGTCCTCACGGAAAGAGGAGTCTTAAGGATGGGGCAAAAAAAGTGAAAGTATAGATCCAGACACACAGACGCATGGAGATTTGCTTACAGGGAATTGAGAGAATTTCCTCTGAAGGTTTCTGTTTGTTGTTGACTGGAAAGGTCCATCAGCTGAGAGCTGGGCTTCTGAGGCCCATAGGAAGATCTGGAGTAATTGTTGACACATATGGAAAAGAGGTGGAAAGGGCCGAGAGGCTGTTGGAGTCAGTGAGCCAGGAGATAGCTATTACCATTCCCTCTTTACACGTGAGGAAAATTAAGCTCAAAGAGGCTAAGTAACTTGCTCAAGGTTAAAAAGTAAGTAAATGAGGGAGCTAGGATCTGAATATAGACCTAGGTGATTATTTTCCAGTACATTAGACTAAATGAATTCCTTGGTCCAGGGGAACAATTTTAGCTCTGGAAGGAGATTGGTAATGGAGGTTCAAACACCTCATTCTTATCTCTTCATTCACAGTGTCCACTTCTACCGATCTTGCCTGAGACCCCACACTTCTGACATCTCATCTCCAAAATCTGGAGTCAAAGACAGTCTCAGGAACAATCACTAAAGGACCATTGCATAGAATAGAAATTCTTCTTTTACCTACTAAATACTGCTTAGAAAGTTCCATTCAAATGAGCTTATGAGCAAGCAGAGGGCTGACACAAACTCTAGCACCATGACTGTTCCTTAGAATTATATTCATAAAATAATAGTGTAGGACTGTATGAACACAAGTACTGTGTTTAGAAGCTACCAAGAATCAACTGCCTCATTATGTTTAGCACAGTTACTCTCCCAGTGAGCCTTGTTCAGAATTCTAAGGCTTTCTTAAGGGTTGTGATTTAGAATTTTTGAAGAGCTGATGTGATAGATTTCTCTGGATAGTTTATAACACTGAAAGAGCAGATGATGGTGTATAGACACTGAAGGATCATGACAAAGGCCATGATTTTAAGGTACTTCTCCTTCTTGTGAATACAGTCCTGTCACACTTCCCTGAGCCCAATGTCTATAAGTATTTAAGAGATGCATCCCAAGAAGCTTTACTTGGAAAAATGGAAATATGAATTCCTTATAATTTAGGTGGTTTTTTTTTTGGGGGGGAGAGGGTGCTATTCGAGAAATAATAAAGAAGACAAGCGACTACTATGTAGGTCACACTTTGGACAAGGTCTGAGCCCAGAGATGGCCTTCTTTCCATAAGGAAACATTCCTATGAATTCCCGGTCCAGTTGGCTTGCTGGAGTATGAGCTTTTCTCCAGAGAACCCAACTCATCCTAGGACGTCTGCTGACTGTTCCTTGTGTAGGGGGCTCCTTGACAAGGCTCGCAAGAAGGTACGTTACTTCCAGGGCTATTCACTTGTTCCACAGACACACAATGACTGTGCACAATGTATTCTGGGGTCACGTGGGGAACGTCAGTCTCTTCGAGAACGGGACTTTCAGAACACTGTTTTTGAAACTGTGGACCACAGTCTTTTGTACACTGTGAAATTATCTGAGTGAGTTTCAACCAGCACTTGTATAAATGGGAGACACAGTAAAACAGAGAAAAACAAATCCCCACCAAAACCAAAAACCAAAAAGCAAAGCAAAACAAAACAAAAAAACCAAAAGGCAAAACAAAAAAACCAGATGTGTTTCACACAATGAGGATAAGCGCTATTTTGGGAAACAGATTTCAGATGGATGGGCATATGGGTATGTGGATGCTGACATCATGTGGATTTCCTACTGCAGTCACAGAGGAGAGTTTACAACTGGAACTGATAGGATCCCAGACAGCTCATTCCACGGTTGTCCTAAAATCGTGCAGATCTGAGCTACTGAGTACCTTGACCAACGCTACAAAGGAAACAGGTGAAGAAGCTAAAACTTGAATTGAGGTTGCTGCGAGCTGAGGAATGCTGATTCAGTCAGAGGAGGGATTTCGGGGCCCAACACCAGGGACCAGCACGTGACTGTGGGAACACCTCTCAGTCAGCAGCCTTCTGAGTATAATGGTTTCTGAGTACTGTGAAACTCATTAGCCCGACTCTATTCTCATTTTAAGCACAACAAAAGGTCAGGATGTAGTAAAATAAAACACGTCTATAATAAGCCTTTTCCTCTTTCTTCTAATTTCTTGAGTCTGTAAAAAAAATTTCTCTATATGTGCGGTTCCTAAGTGCTATCAGGCCATTTTTATAGAAACCATCGACTTTAGGAAGCAGGCTACATTTCAATCTACATAAACCAAAAACAAACACTCTTAATTTCTGTGCAGTCGCTTGATCATTTCATACGTGTGTTATCAAAATATGAAAAAAATCACACGATTGTTTACATAACTGAAATTTCCCCCACTGCCAGTTTTAATTACTTCAGGTATGGTGACAGATTAGTCACCAGCTTCTGGTTTCTTGAAACATGGAGAGCTTCGTATCAAAAGGCTCCATACAGGTGTGGGGCCAAGAGTATTTATTATTACGATGAAAACCTGACATCTTATAAATTCCCCTCCATCTCCCCAAGAAGGAAGAGAAACGTCATAAAGTGTTATTGTTCAAATCAAACAAAAGATGAGAAAACAGAGAGCAACAACAAAATGACAAAAGCGTTAGTCCTGGTGAATGGGTACGTGTAAAATTGTAGCATATACATAAATATAAACAAATATATATCATGTTCTATATAAATCTACAATAGCTTCCTTCTAGTTTTGCAAAGAAACTAGCTGCGTGAGGATGAAGAGAATTGATGCCAAAACAGAATACAAATACATTAGATCAGAAGAAACAAGGGGAAAGACAAACTTGGGAATTGCTTAAAGGCAGATTTTATATTTACAGGACCAAAAAAAAGGTCTCTTGATCCGGTTGTTTTGAGATATGGAGAGACATTTTGCAAACAGTCAGAGGATGCCAAATGTCCAAATGTCACAACATATATGCATGTGCACACGTGCATCGAAATAATAGACAGGTATATACAACATAAATCTACACATGTATATATACATTTTCCTGGGTGTTTATAAGGAAACATGAAATAAAGCATGCTTAAGCCTCTAAAACTCCATTTTTAACTCAGAACAAAATGCTCTGAAAGTCTGTTAGCCCAAGGTGCAAACTGTTTTTTTAATGTTTGATTATTTTTGAGAGCGAGACAGAGAGAAAGAGTGCAAACAGGGGAGGGGCAGAGAGACGGGGAGACATACAATCTGAAGCAGGCTCCAGGCTCTGAGCTGTCAGCACACAGCCTGATGCAGGACTCGAACTTACGAACCATGAGATCATGATCTGAGCCAAAGTCGGATGCTTAATGGACTGAGCCACCTATGTGCCCCCAAAGGGCAAACTTTTGAAGGTTTATAGAAAGGGCAAGCAGAGGAACGGTCAGTAAATTCTAATCCTTTAATATGTTTTGTATTTGAGAGCTTTTATAACAAAATTAAAACAGTATTCTAACTCCATAAGATAGCTGAATAAAAAAAGCTTAATATGCCCAAGATAATATAAGAGATGATATACTGAATTATAGCCTATTTACAGACTTAAAATAACATCCAATACACAACTGCAGGAGGGAAAGCGAGAAAAGCCCAGTCATCAAATCAGAAGGCAGAAAATCATATTATTCCTATAATAAAAATGTGAACTCCCAATCTTTCGAGTGAATGAATAAAAACTCCTCATTAAAAGATGACATCCTCATTTCAAAATCTTTTCCCTCTCCCAGATATAAGTGGATGTGACATGGATAAAAATACATTTCTGGGAAACAAGTAGGAAAAGAAACACGCGCGACCCGTAGCGCTGTCTCTTACCGTTGTCGCCAGAAGGTAAGGACACAGTATTTGTCGGGGCAGTACCAGAATTCACCTTCCCATTCTCAAATGTGTCGTTTTCAGGCTGCTGCAGCTGCCAGTTGAGGCCAAAGAGATGCATCGCTGGGGGTAAAGAATGCAAGTTGTTGAAAGGTCTGCTGTTTATAGCGAGGATAGCCCACGGGAAGCATGTTTATAACAAGATTCACATGGAACATTAACATCTCCATGTTCTGAAACACTGAAGAAAACTGTACAACAAAAACTACAAAGTAAACAGCCCTGCACACAACTGCAATTTAGGTAGCAACGCAGTACAATATTGGTGCCAGGAAACTCTTAGGAGTCAATCACTATTTGCTCTGCTTTGTCTGAGTTCCATTCCTCGCCATCGCTGAGCAAAGGGGTAAGGTGCTCTGCAATGGCATCTGCCAAACTTGCTTGACCCCAGGCCATTTGCACATGTGCAATACTTAGTTGCAACATCTGTATATTCTCCAGAAACAGGATGCTATTCAGTTGGATTAAGGTAAAAAGTAGCAATTGGTCTCCCAGATACATTTGCTGGCCTATGAATTGATCAGAATGGATTTCGATTCACACAATAGAGGAATGCTTAAATACTCTAAATTTGAGTTTATGACATTCCCTTAACAATGGCACAGATCAGCCAACATGTTATGTATCAGGTAATTTCATGGAGAGTTTCTGATGTGGGTATGATAAGCTTATAAATTTATAAAGATGTTGTAAATGTGTTTACTAATTTTATTTAAAATATTTAGAAAGTAGATGATGAGAAGACCTTATAATTATAAATTTAAAATGTAATAGAACTTGAAAATTTTTCTATTGTTTCTCTTAATACATTTGAAATATTTAGCAAAACAGTCCCTGTAATACTGATCACCAATACTCAATTAAACCTTCATTTGTGTCCACAGAATAGAGTTTCAGAATTAATCCCTAAGGAGGCTAAATATCCACAGGGAGAACACAGCTGTAGCCCTATTACCATACCATGGAAGAATTTTTTTGACATTACTTGACATTTACTCACGATACATATTCGAATTTACCAGAGAGGCAAAGACAGACAGTGTTTAAGAAGCATTGTTAGAGAGCGTGACAGCTACCACGGTCAAAAGGCAGGTCCTTATTAAATATGCAATATATGCAGTAACGCAATTAAACCGGCATGGTGGAAAGAAGAGGGGTTCAGATATCGTTAGATTTTGGTTTAACCTCAACTTGGGATTTAACCTTGGACAAATGAGGTAATACTGTTGACATGAGTTTTACTTAGAAAATGAGGCTGGTTGATAAAACCCACCTTACTTAACAGATACGAACTTTCTAGATAGTACAGGTCTTTGATGGCATATGATGGACCATTAATATACAACAGAGGGCTCTGAGGACGTATTTCTTTATTCTGTACTCTTCTGAACTCTATGAAGTAACCCGACCAGCCCACGGTAGCTCTAAGCATATAGTTCCTTCTGTCTGTCATGCTCTCCATCCACTGTAAGATACCCATTCATCACTCAGATGGTAGGCGCCAAGGCCGGCGGGAAGCCATCTCTGATTGGGCCAACCATCTCTTCCAAGACTGTTTTCATTCACTTTTGTATCTCATTTACCTTATACAGCGCCCAATACATAAGAGGTCTTAATAAGCGTCTGTCAGATAAATGAAATCTATGTTCCGAGATTTCAATATCTAAGAAGACACTGTCGTGGATGAAAATATAAACAAACATAAAACAAATAAATAAATGGCTAAGAATAGGGTGGCATATTATTAATAAGTGATTGACTACATTAGCATAATAGTATATGAAAAGTATATAGTATATGACAGTATATGAAAATAGTACTTCAAAGTCCATGAGTACCATATGTAATTCAAGTTAAAAGATTCAAAAGTCTGAGGGAACTCTACAAGTTTCACATTCATTCATTAACAATCCCTGAAATGAAATTATGCTATAGTAAGAAACACAGCAAACTCAGATACACACATAGCTATATCCACCCTGTATATCTGTAACAAATGTATATACCCCCCTCCCCCCGCCGAATTATAATCTGCAGGCAATTCCTTTCAAACTCTGGTTTTTCAAGGATTAAGATATACATTATAGAATTCTTGAATTCAGAAACTGTCAACTTGTAAGGAGGTATAGCTTCATATGTCATTTTGCATTAAATTGCATAGTGTTTGAATGGCAAAATGTCAGGAGCTTTCTAAACATTTATCACTTTGTACATTTTTCAAGGTTTCAGATATTTCAGCAATTTTTGAATAAAATAATGTGGACTAGCTCTGCATTCAGGAAAAGGTTTGACAGACATCCTTTGGCATACCAATGATAAATATTCCAAAAGGGTCAAAGTTTCTACACAAAATAATTTATTATTGTGAGCTTTTATGTAACAGAAAAAGTCTTCCCGAATGATAGATTTGCTTATATTACTGGTTTTAATAGACTCTGAAGAAGAGAGAAAATGCACAGAATCTTCACAGATGTCCAATATTAGAAAGCAATCTTATGTTTGTGTTTGGAGAGCTATTTTATTTTTTGCCAGATGGACAATAGCTCTATTATATCTAGTTTTCTTACAGAAAATCTCAATAAAAGGAAATTCTAACTCTACTTAAGATGTTGTATCATGAGAACCATACCCAATAATATTATATATTGGTTAACATCACGTTAAAAACAGAGACCCACAAGTTGTTTGGTCTTGGGGTCTTATGTACTTTGAAAATCTCGGGTGTTTAGTAGTTAGTGATGTTCTTGACACTCATTATGGGCAATTTGAGATTTTTAAACAAATACAGGGTGTTCGTAAGACTAACTAAAAATGAGAGAGGCGAAGAAGGAGGCAGCAAACTCACAAAACTTAAGAACGCTATAGAAGTTACCGAGCACTAGTGAATAAAACTATGGGGGAAGTCTTGGCAGGCAAAGAAAGGGAAAGTCAGTGCAATCCAATACATAGGCAAATAAGAAGGATGAGCCAATCCTTCAATGCCTGAGCTGGAAAGCAGGTCTGAAACCATAGGAAGGCGTCTGGTGCCACTACTCACGAATGGTAAAATCAATCCTTGGTTTACGCATGACCTGGTCAGGGGGAGTGTGTCAAGAAGCGGCTGGGAACTGTGCTCTGCTGAGTCCCTCGCCTGCTGGGCAGATAGCTTAGGGGAGGAGGTGTCTGCCGCCACCGATACCGCAGACAGTGTTATCTGTGTTGGGGTGAGAACATTGGAATGCAGTATAGAGCAAACATTCATGGAAAATGTATTACGTATCAAATGTGTGCTACTGCTTCACCTGCTTTGTCTCACTTAATCTTCACAAAGATTCCCTGAATACTATTTTTTCATTTTAAATCTGAGAAAATTGAGGCTTTTAAAAAAAAAGTTCATTTTTGAGAGAGTGAGCGAGCAGGGTAGGGCAGATGGAGAGGGAGAGAGGGAGAGAGAGAATCGCAAGCAGGGTCCACACCATCAGCACAGAGCATGATGTGGGGCTTGATCTCATAAACTGCACTGTGAGATCATGACCTGAGCTGAAATCGAGAGTCTGATGCTTCAAGGACTGAGCCACCCAGGCACTCTGATCATTGAAGCTTTTGGGGAGTTTAAGGTTTCAAGCAGGTCAACAGTGCACTTTTCCCTTAAACCCAGACCTTCTGGTAATGGGCATCCTGCAACACACCTGTCCTCTCTTCTACCAGGGAGCAGTGGAACGTGAAAATCCACATAAAAGGTGGTGAAATGTGATTTCGGTGGAGGCTGCAAGCTAGATAATATTTTCTACTAGATCTAGAAAACTGAAGGCAGAGATAGTATGCGGCGGGAGAGGACGGGCAAGGCTATAATAAGGAACATTATTTTATTCCAGGCATAGTTCTTCCATATGAATACTTTCCCACTGTACTCTATTCTCTTTTTGAGAAGAAAAATTTATAGTAATAGGAAAATGATGGAATTAACAACAGGCGATTTGGGTTAACTCTAAAAATCTTAAAAACAACAATTTACAAATTACAACATGTAAACACTATATGTATTTCAAAGTTACAGAAAGAGAATTCATGTAGACTTAATCTTAAAAAATGTGTTTCTGAGATCATGTTTCACAGTTTTATGTTGCTATTTCCATATATTTTTGGGGGGCTTTAATGAGGGGTGGGGGCTGGATTCATATCTAAAATGTTATTCAAGGAAGAATATAATCTGTGAATGGCAGCAGTAACTATATGTCTGCTCAAGTGTGTGTTTTATATTTTAAAATACTTTGATGTCTATTATCTTCTAATAATGTACTGCCTGATGGGGGTCATTATCTCTGTTGTTAGTGAAACACAGGCAGAAAGAGGGTTAGTGACTTACCCAATGTCTTTTAAAAAGTTTGCGTATAAAGAGAACTCATGATACGAGATCTCTTGACCCAATTTCAGGACTCTTCTTATACTGTGCTGTTTTCCTTCTTGTTTGAATTGTTCTGAATGAGAACTGAGCATTCACATTAAAGAAATTTTAAAGAACTGCAACACAAACTGTTAATTTATTTCTTTTTTGACAGCACATATAGTCAGAGGTTGTCCATTTGTTGAAATTGGCTTCTAAGTATAAGATGCTTACCCACCGAAAATGGTAGCATTTTGCAAAAACCATTTATACATTGCTTGTTCGGAATTAGAATGTATTTTCTTTGTATTAAAAATCTTAGAAATGATGGGTAAGTCCCCAGTTGGTCTACAAAAGTCTGTCCTTGTATCCAACAGAAATATGTATACACATAGCACCAAAAGGCATGAACAAGAATGTTCTCAGAAGCATTATTTGTAATAGCCGTAAACTGGAAACCCAGATGTCGGTCTGCAGGAAAGACAATAAACAAATTACAGTGTAGGCATACAAGGAATTCTACAGACCAATGTAAATGAATAAGGCATTGCCAGATGCAAATATATGAATGACTCTCACAAACATAGTACTGAGCAAGAGAACCCATTCACACACACACATACAAAAAGTGAATACTGTGTAAGTCAATGTGTACAAAGTTCAGAAGCAGGTAAAATTAACTGGTAGGAACAAAAGTCACCAGAGGGATGACCTCTAGGGACAGGGGCTGGGCAATGACTAGGAAAAAGCCGTAGGGTACTACATCTGGAATGCCAGGAATATTCTATTTTTCTATCTGGGTGGTGGTTCCACTTGTGTGTTCATTTATGATCTGTACACTTTTCTAAGTGTATATTCCACTTAAGTTAAAATTTTTATCCTGGGACACCTGGGCGGCTCAGTCAGTTGAGCGTCTGACTTTGGCTCAGGTCATGATCTCGTGGTTCATGAGTTCGAGCCCCGCACTGGGCTCTGTGCTGACAGCTCAGAGCATGGAGCCTGCTTTGGATTCTGTCTCCCTCTCTCTCTGACCCTCCCCACTCACACTCTGTGTCTCCTTGTGTTAAAAATAAACATTAAAAAAATTAAAAAATTTTTTAAAAGCAGTCCATCTAACCCAGAGCAAAAGTAACGAATGTATGTTTTTCACCTTCCCCAAATTGTCTCTGGGGCAGGGGGGGGGCTTATCTCTACAAGGCTCCATGTTCATTTAGGAAAGACAGCAGTGCAGAAGGAGAAGTGACTCCACCAGATAAGAGGTAGAGGGAAGAGTGAGGAAAGGCTTCTTTAGTGCAAGTCTAGGGTGTCAGAAGGAAAGCCATTTGAGTAAACAAATTCATGTCCTGGGTTAATGACTGTCAGCTCATGGCTGTCCGAGATGGATTTGTAGTTTAAAACCATTACCACCTGTCTCGGTGAGGAGGCGGAGAAACTGGGGCCCTTGTGCACGGCTGCTGAGATTGTGAAATGGTTCAACTGTTCTGGAAAACGCTATGGTGGCTCCTCAAAAACATGAAAACAGGATCCCATTCGTGGGTAAACAACTCAAAAGAACAGAAAGCAGGGTCTCGAAGAGCTATGTGCACATTCACGTTCATAGCAGCGCTATTCACAGCAGTCCAGAGGCAGAAGCGTCCCAAACGCCCATCAGCAGAAGACTGGATAAAGAGCATGTGGTAGATACATGCCATGGAACGTTACTCAGTCTCAAAAAGGAAGGAAATCTTGCCACATGGTATAACATGGATGGACCTTGAGGACATTATGGTAAGTGAAATAAGCCAGTCGTGAAAAGATAAATACTGTTTGATTTCACTTAAAAATGGTATCTAAAGCGGTCAAACTTATATGGTGGTTACCAGGGGCGAGGGGTAAGGGAAAATGGGGAGTTGTGGTTTAAAAGGTGCAGAATTTAAGTTCTGTAAGATGCAAAAGTTCTGGAGATCTGTCGCACAACAGTGTGGATATATCACAGAGCCCATGAACTGGCCAGGTCGGCTTGTCTACCATTTAAATCACGCCCTTCGTTTCCCTGCCTCCATGTCTTTGTT
Source organism: Hyaena hyaena (assembly GCF_003009895.1). Taxonomy (NCBI): domain Eukaryota; kingdom Metazoa; phylum Chordata; class Mammalia; order Carnivora; family Hyaenidae; genus Hyaena; species Hyaena hyaena. Next base: position 703,491 of record NW_024081010.1, read on the forward strand.
CCCATCATTCCTTGCTTCTGGGATGCCACCCCCAAGTTCTGTCTGATGAACTCTCGACCGACACCCTGAGGTCTAGCTGAAACGTTATTTCTTCACGTAGCCTTCCTGGAATTGAGAAGTATTCTGCACATCCAAAACACTTTGTAGTATTTTACCTGAAACATCTCACTTTGTGTTTCAATAGACTTTTTTACTTTCTACAGCGTGAGAAGAGGGGAGTTCCAGAAGAACATGAAGCTTTGCAGCTAGGGGGTGAAACAAGCACTCTGAGAGGAAAGAGAGAGATGAGTCTGGGAAGAGAGGGAATAAATGATAGGATTTTAGCTATGAAAAAATAAGAGGGGATCGTTGAGGGAAAAGTTTTCTATATAATTCAGCATTTTCAACATTTTGCTTAAAGTTGATCTTAGAGCCCTGGATCTCTGTGGCTGAACTTGTTCCTGAGAAATAGGGGCGACAGAGCCTCTGAGATTGTTAACAGTAGGAAGAAGCCTTGGGGGCACCGAGTATAATTCCTCCCTTTTTCTCAGGGCAGGAGAACACAGATTTCCAAGATGACTTCCCAGTCTTTTTAAATTAGTTGTATTTCTCATCCTCAAACATAATGAGCATATTTAAAAAGATTTTTTTAATGTTTATTTATTATTTTTGAGAGAGAGAGAGACAGAGTGTGAGCGGGGGAGGGGCAGAGAGAGAGGGAGACAGAACCGGAAGCAGGTTCCAGGCTCTGAGCTGTCAGCACAGAGCCCGATGTGGGGCTCAAGCCTACAAAATGTGAGATCGTGACCTGAGCAGAAGTCGGATGCCCAACTGATGGAGCCATCCAGGCGCTCCAATAATGAGCATATTTTTAATAACATCACTTGAGTTGATGATAAAAAAAATTATCATGATTATCCACCGTAGGAGTCACTCCTATGGGTGGTAAGCTATCAATCTCTAAAGCAACCTATGTTACCAATAGCCAAATAGTCTGCTTAGACCATATGGTTTTAGGATGTCTCTTGGTATTATTAGATTATAACCAATTTGAAGATGCTTAAAATGAAATGCTTCTTATATAATTAAAAATCGAGTCTAGACTCTCTCAGTCTTTTTTTTTCTTCCTGTACGCTTTCCCAGATAATGTGAAGAAAAAAATCTCCTTGGGGCACCTAGGGGGGCTCAGTGGGCTAACCGTCTGACTTCAGCTCAGGTCTCATCTCACTGTTTGTGGGATGGAGCCCCACATCAGGCTCTGTGCTGACAGCTCTGAGCCTGGAGTCTGCTTTGGATTCTGGGTCTCCCTCACTCTCTGCCCCTCCCCTGCTTGCTTTCTGTCTCTCTCAAAAATAAACATTTAAAAAAAAAAAAAAGAAAGAAAAAACCCTCATTAATTGAAATAATTGAGACAATACTCTAGTGAAGAATTATCAGAGAAATTTTATGAAGACATTTTCTTTCAGACTCAAAGGCTATTTGAGCGAACTAAATTATAGCATATGTTCCTTCTACCTTTTACGGCTGATGGAGATGAAAGGAATCCATATTATAGTTATTTTACCTCTTCCCCATAGAAAAAAAGGGCATGCCATTGTTTTTAACCAATATATGTTGGTTTGATCCTTAAAAGCCAGCATGTGGAACACACTTGAAACCAAAATGTGTAATTACAGGAAATTATATATCACCACGCAGCAAGTTCACGGCCATTTTTAGTTCCATGTTGAGAGAGAAGGTGCCAAATTTTGATCTTGTCTCTGGGGACGGTGCCACTGAAGTTGTTATCACAGCTACTATTATTTCTACTGGCAGGACTGTGTCCTCGGGTATTGCCAAATATGGGTGGGAAGGAGGGAGGGTGACAGCTGGTGACATGGTCCAGCTATCTGCCAGGACCTTGAAGTGAATTACAGGGGACTTTGTGAAGGGAACACAGAAGCCGGCACCCTTGCCATCGGAAAGCCGAATGTAGTTTATACCACCAGCACCCTGAAGGGTAACACTCTGAGGTTTTGGCAACTTAAGGTATATCTCTTAGCATGGCTGCCATTATTGGCTAAATGCTGTTTACTATTACAAGATCAAGCAAACATTCTCACCAAGACCAAAAAAAAAAAAAAAAAAAAAAAAAAGGCAATATGAGAACCAGAATCTGGTAAGAAAAAAATGGACTTAAAAAAGTTTATCCTGAATGTCTGCAATTCAGGTTCCTTTAGGTTTGAAAGTTCATCTAAGCAGGCTGAGATCTGAAGTTCCCCTTTGTAACTTGACCCACATCTATCATGGTGCGTTTTCCTCCAAAAACTCTGAGAAAGATTCATTAAGAACGTGTTATCAGAAGTTGCAGGAAAAGGAAATCAGTATCTGACCTTCTGTAGTCAAGAACACAGTTTTCAAAAGATTGCCTGTGGCGTCTCGTGGAGCCTTGGTTTGTATTAATAGAGAACTGGGTCCCCTTCTCAATTCGGGCTTTACCTCCCTGTGGGACCTCGGCAAGTCACTGGGCTTCTCTGAGGCGTGTATCTCCTGTTTATGTAAATATCCGAAGGGCTCGCACAAAATGATCTCTAAGGTCTCTTCCAGATTGAAACTCTTTGACAGGTCAATATGTTTTAAAATAGAAATATTTAGGCTACCTCACTGAATAGAGGCAAAAACATCTGGCTTCAATAAGATGTCAACATACTAGAATACCAAAGCTGTTGTTCCTTTTTTAATTGTGACAATAAAATGGCAGAAGGTCAAACTACGTCATGCATACAATTCCCTCGCTTTCTTGGGTTCTGAAGGCAACATTTCATCATTTTTGGTTCCTATTTCATGAATACATAAATACACACAACGCGCACATGCGCTGATTAGATGTTACAGGAGAAGACAAGAAAAATCCAGTTCGGTATAGGGTGATGATTTGATTTGATCCACGCTTACAGGATACAGCCTGGTTTTCGACATGAAATGAAAGCATCGCATGTAACGATGCAGTTTGTAACTTGGACCCCTACCGGTCTGAATGGTCATTAGGAATACACAGCTTTCCATAAATTAGCTTCTGTTTTGGATTTCCTGCTGTGTTCATATACATGTTGAGGGAGTGTGTTAGGCAACGTTTTGGCATTCTAATCCGTTATTATTTGCTATTAGCGTTCTAAGTCTAATATTATTCCAACAGTCTGTATCTTGTGGCCCAAACATGGTTGTATACATTTATCTATCCATCCACCCCAAATATGGTCACTTAAAAAATCAGTATTTTTGGAAAGCTTTCATATTAATATGTATTCAAGCTGTCATTAAGAAGAAGGGAATGATCCCAAATGTAGACTATTTTGATATTCAAAGGAACTAATAACCCTTGAGGTAGTAAGTTCCTCTGAGTATCAGAAGATAACATAACTACAATCACAGATTTTACGTCAACTAACAGCTTTTTGGGGAGGGAGGGGGAAGGAGACAAGGAATGGTTGCTGATATTTTACACGTCCATGCTGTGTCTTCTTCCTTTCTATTCTGTTTTTGGCATTACATCATCAATGGGAAGGTAGACTCACTTTGGTGATCAACATACCTTGATGAGATAGTGATTTAGTTATGTAGATGTGCTGGAATATTTGACTCATGTTCTTTTACAAATGAGGTAGATATTAAAAATTTCACTTCTAAATTTTCACGGCACTGTTTTTCTTGTTTAACTATGTCGATTCAGTGTGACACATTGAAGGGTGCCATTGAGCGGACAGTTAACTGGAGCCGTCCACTGACGACCAGTGATGAATCTGACGGGGCTTATGAAAACCAAGCTGTTGTGTCTGTCGCCAAGGGAATTAAATCAGGACTTCGTTTTCTCTCACGTACAGGTTCCGTTTTCTGAATGAAAGAAGCGTTCGGTCTCCAATCTCATGGAGAGAACAATGTACTCACCATTATGGTTCGGTGTCCAAAGGGGCCACTCATTATCAGTCAGCTGGATAATCTTTGAGGAGACTGTTGTCCGCATTAAGGAAAATGGCAAGAGGACCAATTTCAAGAGCATTCAAAACACACAATGAAATCGTTTACATGATTTATGGACCATTCCCTGCATGCCAATATACTGACCTTGCTGTTATGATGAAATGCATGTAACAGAGGATTCATTAGTGATAGCAGTTAACAGCTTTGCCATTGAAACCCATGGATCTACTCAGTATTCAAAAGCCTGTTGTACCGCCTTGATTTTCATCCGGATTCTTTTCTTCTGTAATAGCTTTAAGAGCTACATCCTATTTTTATGTAACCAATGTGTACGTATGGTAATAATCTGCTTAAACATAAATCTTTTTTCTTGGCTTGCTTTGACTTTTTGGTAAAGGGGGTAGAACAGACCTGAAAATTACAATTCTTTGAAAGTGTAAAACATTTTAATCCTCATTATTAAAAGACCTGACTATTTGGGACATGCACATTCCTAGAGGAAAGCTGTTTAATAAAAAACATGGCAAAATCCAGGGGTGGCTGGGTGGCTCAGTTGGTTAAGCGTCCAACTTCAGCTCAGGTCATGATCTCATGGTTTGTGAGTTCGCACCACGATTCCGGCTCTGTGCTGAGAACTTGGAGCCTGGAGCCTGCTTCCAATTTTGTGTCTCCTTCTCTCCCTGTCTCTCCCCTGCTCACACTCTGTCTCGTTCTCAAAAATAAATAAACACTAAAAATTTTTTTTAAAATACGGCAAAATCCAGAAAAACATCCCCTCTAAGAGTCCACCTCTCCAAAAGAGGAAAAATGTGATGTGTGTGTGTGTGCACGTGCATGACTGTCGAGTGGCAACCTGAAACAAAATCAATGACCCTTCAGAAATCTAGGTACAACGAGCTCATGTAGCGTGCTGTTTATCAATTGTTCATCAACAAAAATGTAGTCACCGGGCACCTATCAAGTTCTGCTGAGTGACGTGGAGTCTACTTCAGCCCTTCTGGCACCTGGTACATGATGGTGACTGTGATGGATTGTATCAGTCTTCCTTGACCGACTCACGTCATCATGCAGGTGGGGACAGATCCTAAGAAGCCAGTGTTCAGATGCTCCCCACTAATCTGGGCTGACTTGGAGAGCAGGTTTCCTTAGTTACGAACTTATCTTAATGATTACTAATGGATATTTATGAAGCATTTGTGGACATTTCCTTCAAAGCGAAACACAAAGGAAGTTGTCATCTCTGAGCCCCAGGATACCGGCCCACACTGTCAACCCGCCTTTGTGTCTGGAGGGCTCACACTCCTTTCCTAAAAATAAGTGGCCCACTTTCCCACTTGAAACATGCGTTGCTTCTCGCTCTCTGATGCTTTTCTAAGATTATAAAGAATTTCTCGGAAGAAGTAAAAAGCATCTAAAAATAGCGTGATTCTAAAAATAGAAAAAAAGGGTAGAATTTGTGATGCTCTGAAATGACTGAAATAACATGGTTAGGTTTTATGTGCAAATGCTACATACCTCATACAGACTCACTAACCCCATCATGCAGTTACGTTGTTAAACTACAAATGTTGTCAGTGAAAAGATGTAGGATCTAGAATGAAATTAAAGGGCAGAACCAATGGGTGTGCCTGGGTGGCTCAGTCAGTTAAGCATCTGATTTTGGCTCAGGTCACAGTCTCATGGTTTACGTGTTCGAGCCCTGGGTCAGGCTCTGTGCTGACAGCTCGGAGCCTGGAGCCTGCTTCGGATTCTATGTTTCCCTCTCTCAGCCCCTCCCCCACTCGCACTCTGTCTCTCAAAAATAAATAAACCCGAAAAAAAATTTTTAAAAAAAGGCACAATCAATGAAGGGGACCTACAGCATTATTAATCTCCTCGGCAATGATTCCTATACATTCTTAAAAAATGTGCTTATCACCGTGATCACTGTCAACCATCTATACCTTTTTATTTTACAACTGAATAGTTTTACACTTACATATTTATTTCTTCCATGAGAATATTAGCTTAAAAATTTTAATACATTTATTTTAAGAAAATATTTTATAGCATCACCTTAAAGGAAAAATCAGTATCTCCTGATACAAATAGAAGACAACAATAAGAATAAATGAAATAAAGCGTAAGCGGTGCTATTAAAATCTATGTAGAAATGATAGCCAGCAAAAGTGTTCCTTATTTGGGAAAGAAGTATTACAGATATGTGTCATGATACACTAACATCTGCAGAGAGCTTCCTCATGACACAATCAGATACAATGGGGTAAGAATACAAAAGGGAATACATTCCTTATTTTGTAATTCAGTCTGATATATTATCTCCTGTCCGTGTACCACCTTTAAATTCTTAAATCCTTTTAAGAAACGATACCCTGCAATATGGTGGGGAAAAGTCCCCGATTCAAAGACCTGGACTATGGACCTTCTTTAAATACACACTGTCTCTGCCACCGGAGAAGCCACTGATTCTCTGGGCCTACTGCTTTTCTTTCTAAAAAGTGTGGATAATAGTATCTGATTTACTACGTTGCTATCAGAAACCATAACTGTAGCTAAAGTTAACTGAGCACCTACATTTTATCAGGCAGATTCATTATTTTATTAAAGATCTCCAAGAGCTGTACTATTACTCATCCTACCTACACTGATGAGGAAATTCAAGTTTATGGAGGGTAAGTTCCCTGCTCAAGATTATACACCTAGTAAGTGACAGAGGTGGTTACAAAACTCACATCTTCCTGCTTTGAGAGTCTACACTGAAACAGCGTTTTTGAAAGAATGTCGTAATGGGATAATTCAAATTCGACATTACAGTTTTCCACAAAAGACTGTGAGATTGTCGTGGTAAAGATTACGTCTTACTCATCTTTGTGAATTCAGTGTTTCGGAGAGAAATTCAATAATTGCTAAACTTAGTGGAATTAAGTTGTCTGTGATATTTGGTAATAATTACAAGGAAATGCCTATAAAAAACAAATTTCAATATACAAGATGCAAGAGTACTTGCATCATTTTCTTTCACAGTGAAGGAATTCATATTCTAGAACCACATGCGGTGAGCTTCAAGGTACTCTTGGATAGCTTTCTATAGTTCTGGGAAATGTAGGGAAGTGTCTGGTAGGCTTTTTCTGCTTTAAGGGAAGAGGGCCTATTAAAAGTGATGAAGGGGATGGGGCACCTGGGCGACTCTGGTGGTTAAGGATCCCACTCCAGCTCAGGTTCTGATCTCACAGTCTCTGAGTTTGAGCCCCATGTTGGGCTCTGTGCTGATAGCTCAGAGCCTGGAGCCTGCTTCCGATTCTGTGTCTCCCTCTCTCTCTGCCTCTTCCCTGCTTGCTCTCTCTCTCTCTCTCTCAAAAATAAAATAAAAACATGAAAAAATTTTTAAAAAGTGATGAAGGGGAGGAAGAGCTTCTAAAAGATCAGTCTGTGGGTCAGGTTACAGGGAGAAAGGACGATTTTGGGAGGGAGTGAGCCAAGGTCTTGTCACCCTCCTGATGAAGACCACTGGGAGAAGAGCTCTAAGTTCTGCCTTTGAAACCGAACACATCACCAGTGATGAAATCCAACAGGCAGAGGAAAGACTGGAAGTTCTTATCCTTCAAAACACTGAATTTTATCACAAAAACCATCTTAGTATTAAACAGAAGTGGGTCTAGATAAAAATACAATTGTTTGTTGATTCCGTTTGATATGTACTTAAAATGCACAATACAAGGGTCTCGATGTAGAGACTGTTAGATCCAACTCAAAAATAGTCACTGCAGAGGCTGACCTCTATGGTTATCAAAAGCAGAGCGATGTTACTTTCATTTCCCAACAGCGTTTGACATACAGCAAACACATATGTTTCTTAAATTTCTTCAAAAGAGATTAATGGAGTATGCAGGGATGTTTAGAAAGAACTCACAGATACCATTTCTTTTAACAGGGTTAAAACTATATCCTGGGTATACTTGACAAACAAAACTCTTCAAGTATGTATATCTGTTCAAAAACTAAGGAACTGGGGCACCTGGGTGGCTCAATCAGTTGAGCATCTGAATTCGGCTAAGGTCAAAATCACAGATCATGGGTTCGAGCTCCTCATCGGGCTCTGTGCTGACAGCTCAGAGCCTGGAGTCTGCTTTGAATTCTGTGCCTTCCTCTCTCTCTGCCCCTCTCCTGCTCACTCTCACTCTCTCTCTCTCAAATAAACAAACATTAAAAAATAATAAAAACATAAAACATAAAATAAAGGGGGGGAACTTAAACAGACCATAAATTTTTGTGGCAACTTTTTTACTTAAAAAAAATTTTAAGGTGTTTATTTTTGAGAGAGCGCATGCACATGTGTACTGGCAGAGGAAGGAGACACAGAATCGGAAGCAGGCTCCAGATTCTGAGCTGTCAGCACAGAGCCCGACGTGGGGCTCGAACTCACAAGCTGGGAGATTGTGACCTGAGCTGAAGTCGGAGGCTTCACTGACTGAGCCACCCAGGCACCCATCTGTGGCAATTTTAAATCAGGTTGCCTCAGCTTTTCAAGGTAACATTTCTTTCCCCCTTCTAGATGGTTACCTACAAGATGGGTTCCTAGCTGCACTAAGTCAACAAAGAAAGCAAATGAGTATCATCACTTTATGGTCTTCAGACACATCTCAATTTTATCTTTATTATACCACAAAAGATTGCTGTTAATATTCCTGGAAAAGTGATTTTCAGGGCTACACTTAGGTTATGTGGCAACACTTCCAACTTGTCTGCGCATCAGTGTATGTCCAAACCCGTAATCCTACTTATTATTCGGGCTTTAGCAGGAAAACCTTTCTCTAATGCTCAGATTCCATAACTTCCATCTTTTATGAGATCTCTAGTCTCCTACACGTTTCTCCTTTTTAAATAGTCCTCGTGATGCTACATAAGTGCTCCTGGTTTGCACGCCCTGAGATACAACCTCAAAGAGAGCAAGGACCCTGTGTGATCTTGTTTGCTTCTGTATCTGTCCCAGTGTCTCAATAAATAAATATTGAATGAGTGACGGATGGACGAGCGAATGGTCACCTCCTTCCCTGGCGTTCCATTATAAAACACTAACAAAGAAACCGCGGAACCTTAATTTTAAGGAAGAAAGACGAGGTGTGAGGAGTCAGTACACATTCTAAGAATACGTAGAGACAATAAATTGAGAGTCTGTATGTATTTGCGTTTTATTTTACCTGTTATACTATAGGATGAGACCTTTGTTTGAATATAGATTCAATAGAACGTAAAGGTTTTTATGATGAATTCCTTCCTCAAACTCCCAGCAATCTATCAAGTTTAAAAAAAAAAATCGCATCTGTGTCAGGTACCTTTTTGTTCACCTCTCCGCGTGTAGATATTCCTTTCAGAATACACTGCTCTCAGTAGCTCTAATGTAAAAGCAAATGACATTTGCAACACCAATTAAATATTTATGCAATGTAGCACTGAAATGGTAAATATTGTATTATGCTTTCCACTTGTCATTAGTCAGGAGATGTTGCTACATTCTACAAAAATGATAGCCTAACACAGAGAAAACAGCACCGTATTTCACCGAGAAGATATTTATGTCTGGCGGAAACTGGAGTTTAGCTGACTTTAAAGGTATTTCTTATTGTTGTCGTCAGGGAGATCTTTATATTTGAATGGGAAAAACAGTCCGTCTAAATAAGAGTATTTCTCATGGATTATTTACTTTCACTGACCTCGTATCAAGCTGAGAGGAAAATAAATGATTTGGGGGGAGGAGAGAAGGAGCGTACTTCCTATATTCGTATTAATTTCTTGAAATTGGTTGTGATTTCTTTTTTACATGTGATAATAAATATAAGGATAAACTCAACACTGGACATTTTTATGCTGTGCTAATAAAAAGCAACACAAAATTTACAGTGTCCAAAAGGAGAGTGTGCAGTATACATCTCTTCCCTGCTTTGGATTCGATTCAGAAGCCACTTAGGCAATTATACGGAGGTACTATAAAGGCACTGAATTTTAAATGACTCCTCAGCCTCTGTGAGGCTTCTATAGGATATGCAGGCATAGAAGACTAACATTTTCTATACATTTCTATAGTTTATAGCGAAAGGACAGAGTACAAACATGGCAAAATAGCTAAACTTTCTGTGGATGCTGAGGATGGACACACACACACACACTTCACCCCCCCAACAAAGTGCTGTTTTCAATAAGGAAAAGACACAACTATCTCGAACGGGTCCGTAGTAGATCTTCTCCTTTCTGAATTTATAGACTCACTGCAGAGATTATTTCCTTCTTCTTCTAGAGGTGAACTGTTTCATTTTCATCTTGCATTCACCACTGAATCGGGTTTAAATCTGTCCTTCATTTCATGTATCCAAGGATAATATAAAATATTGATACAATGATTTAAAATTTTTAGGGTATAAGCTTCAAACCTCTACAATACAGGTAATACGTTTTTTTCTCCAATGTGAGGAAATCACATTAGTATTATTAAAAAGGCACCATTCCATCCCAGGCAAAATGCATTTTGCAAAACGTGGTGCCAGCAGGAGTTAAGGGAAGAACCCGTCGTGAAAAATGGCATGTACTTCATTGGTTGGCCGTGTTCTATCACCTAATAAAACAGCATTTTTATTACAAAGGTCCAAAAAGAAAAAAGAATGTCACAACACATTTTATTTTGCCGTATATATTTAAATGGTTGATTTTTCATGAAGCATAAAGGGCTGGCATATTTTTCCTTCTGACCCTGAGTTGCACATATATAGCCGGTACCATAATCAATTTCAAGGTACACCGAGAGGTAAAAATGTTCATGAAATGCAAATCGACACAGAAGTAGGACAGATAACTGCCAAGGAGTCGTCCCTGCAACGAACCTAAATTCGACAGGTTATGTTTTGCTGGATGCAGGGAGCGCTCATGTTGTTAAACAGCCTTTTTAGCAGACATGTGACAACATCTATTTTAGGACTCGGTTGGTAGCAGCTGTTCAAAGGAAATAAATAACTAAACGTGTATTTTTTAAACGAAAAGGGATATTGAAAATGCAGCGTCGTTCTCCGGTTAGCAGCAGCCATCGGGAGTCCAGAAGAGACGGGAGGTCAGGTTATTTGTCGTTATTAGGAAATGAGTTAACCAATCTGTCCCTTAAAAGTTGACATGTTTGGGGGCACCTGGGTGGCTTAGTCGGTTAGGCGTCCGACTTTCGCTTAGGTCATGATCTCGCGGTTCGTGGGTTCGAGCCCCGCATCGGGCTCTGTGCTGACTGCCAGCTCAGAGCCTGGAGCCTGTTTCAGTCTGTGACTTCCTCTCTCTCTGACCCTCCCCTGCTCACGCTGTGTCTCTCTCTCTCCTAGAAATAAATAAAACATTTAAAAAAATTTTTTAAAAAATAAATAAAGTTGACATGTTTGTAGGGGTGAAAAAAACCATGGGGGGTTTGGAGGGAAACTGTTCATGGAATAGGGTTTCTTTTTTGGGGGGTGATAGAAATGTTCTAAAATTGAGTGTGGCTGAAGGTTGCAAATTGTGCAAATAAGTGAACCACCGAGTGAATTGGACATTTTCGATAGGTAAACTGTATGGTATGTGAATTATACCTCAATAAAGCAGTTACTGGGGAAAAAAACCCTGCTGTCAAATGAATTACGGGCTGGGATAACTGAGCCAAACATTGAGAAAATAGGCTAGCAGAATATAATTTGGTTAAGGTTTTTGTTTTCTCTCATTTTCCTTAAATTTAAAGACCATGTACCGACACTTTTACTGCTCCTCTACTTGGGAAATTATTTGAATTTTCAGACTCTGCCTAAGAGTGTATGGAAATGTCAATGAGGTTAAATGTCAATCATGATGTCACTGGAAGTCTGACTTGATTTTGCTGTAGTTTTAAAGGGTGTTAACATAATGATTCCAACATTTATTTGGACTAACGTTTCAATAATGCTTACGATTTATGACAAGATTTCTGGTCATTTTCTACGTGTGTAGCATCAACATTTCGAGTTAGCTCCCACCCAGGAGAAAGAGCCTTCTGTGAGGAAAGAATAATCAAGCCTCCTCACTCATTTATAATGGAACAGAAGGAAAATCCACAGTAACCAACAGACCATCCCTTTTTCTTTTTAAATCCATTCTTTGGTGAACAAACGCTGGATATTTGCCCTTCTTTATAATTTTAGAACAGGAAAAGGAAGGAAGAAGAATGGGTAAATTCAGGCTCGGAAAAAGTGGGGCAGGTAGTTTTTTATAGGTCATTATCACAAAGTATTCTCACGGTGCTGCCCCATTTGTGTTCCGTAGAATTTTCATTGTGTAAAGACACACCGATGTAAAGATTAGGGCATTAATGGGGACTGTAACTGGGCACTCAGTCATCTAAAGTACATCATGTGACTCTGCCGAAAAGAAGTCTGCCATGGGGACACATCTGGACATCTGACTTTTAAAATCGCAGTATGGCGGTGCTTAGGTGGCTCAGTTGGTTAAGCGTCTGACTTGAGCTCAGGTCATGGTCTCACAGTCTGAGTTTGAGCCCCATAACAGGTTCTATGCTGATGACTCAGAGCCTGGAGCCTGCTTCGGATTCTGTGTCTCCCTTTCTCTGTCCCTGAGTTGCCCTCTGTCTCTCAAAAATGAATAAGCATTAAAAAATATATACACAAATAAAGTCTCACTACGGTTAGTCATGGCACAGCCAGTCTGTGACGTATCAGCTCTAGCTTCTCAATTCGGCCCATTCCTCTATCCCCACAGGGCCCTCCCACCTACACTAGGTGTCTAACAGGAGGTCTATACTTGTGCTGTTGATGTGGTGGCCACCAGCCACGTGGGGCTGTCTGAGTGTAAATTACTCAACAACAAAATTTAAACCCCAATTCTGGAGTTCACGAGCGCATTTTGAATGCTCAATAGTCGCGTGTGTCTAGTGGCTACTGAACTGGACGGGGCAGAAACAGGCTACTTCCATCACTAAAAGTAACAGTTGACAGAGCTGGCCTACAGCTTCCTATTCAAGTGTGGTCTACGGGCCCCGGCAGCACCACCTGGGAGCCTGTTTGAGCTACACGCCTTTTCTTTTCACTTCAGAGCTCCTGAGTCATAATATGCATTTTAATAAGATCCCCAAGGGGCACTCATGTTTGAGAAGCACAAGTCTGTCACCAGATTCCATGTTCTGGAATGCCACCAAACAATTTTATTAAAAAAGAAAAACATAGATGATTCCTTTTCATTGTTATGTTTTGGTATCTGCAATTTCTTCCCTATTTTTGGTTCTTCAAAAACCTCAGGGAAGGGAATATAGGGGGTCCTTGACATGGTTCAGTCCAGCTCCCATCACTGATGGCTGTGGGACTCTAGGTGAGATGTCCTACAAGCGACAGAGTCTTCTTGTTAAATGGCTGACTGTCTTCCTGTTAAACTCATACTGTTGCTGTGAAAATTCAATAAGGCAATTCATATTCATGCCGCTTCAAACGCCATGTCGGGCACACTACGAGGGCTTCCCATGTACCACTGTGGAGGTGGCACGCTTCTCTGGATGACATCTCCTCAAGGTGATCTCCCGCTAACCACTCTGCATCAAACCTAGTGAACCAAACCCTTCTTCATCTTTCGGCCATCACCTGCTGGATTGAGTCTTTCTGCAACATCTTCAGCCAGAGATAGGTGTTTTCCTTTTCTTTTCTCTTTTCTTTTCTTTTCTCTTCTTTTCTTGTTGTTTTTAATGACTTCTTTATGAAAGCTTCTTTATGAAAGTATGTACTATTCTTTATGAAAGTATGTACTATTAAAAGTGTGTCTGCAAACACCGCTTGACCATGAGCTTCTGGAAGAAAGAGCTAATTTGAACGTTTAACATCTACCAGAGTTCCCAGAAAAATGTTGACCTTAAAAATAACTGTTGAAAACTGAAGGCAGATGGGGTGGGGGGGATGGGAAGGGGGGCGGTGGGCATGGAGGAAGGCACTTGTGGGGATGAGCACTGGGTGTTATGTGGAAACCAACTTGATAATAAACTATTAAAAAAATTAAAAAAAATAACTTCTTCAAGGAAAAAAAATAACTGTTGAAAAGCTATCAAAGTACTTGAAAATTTAAGTGATTTATTTAGTTACGTAAAGTTTTTTTCCTTTATTATGGAGGGGCTTAAGGGCAGAGAGAGAGGGAGAGAGAGAATCCCAAGCAGGGTCTATGCTGTCAGTGTGGAGCCCAACACCAGGCTTGATCCCGCAACCCGGGGATCATGACCTGAGCCAAAGTCTGCAGTCAGACGGTCAATGGAATGAGCCACCCAGGTGCACCAATGTAAGTGAATTAAAAAAACAAAAAACCTCTTTATAGAGTGAATACTTTATAGTTATAACATGACCATCTGATATTGTAGAGAAAAATTCTATGCAATATATGGCAACACAATTATAAGAAAAGTTAAATTAGAAAACATATAACACATGTGACAAATAACTGATATCCTTAATAAACACTTGTAAATGAAGGGAGGAAAGAAAAGGAGAAAAGTCCGAATAGAAAAGGAGCAGGAAACTAGACACACATAAAGAAATAGAAACGGTCCACGAGTCTGCGAACAGGTATTCAGTGGTAAATGAAAACAACAAGATGTTTTAACCTAAGAGACTGCAAGGGTTAAAAGTACTGATAATGAGTAGCATTGGGAGTTGTTCAACAGGGTAATTTGGCCATGGTTTGCAAAACGTAGTATGTGTCCACCATTTTGGCATCCCCTTTCAAAGAATTTATTCTGATAAAAAATTTGAATGCATACGCACACTCACACACTAACACACATGACTTCTACGCATAAGAAAACAGCCACGGCACTTTTTGGGTACTAGTGAAACGGAGCCACTAAATAAAATCATACACATATGGTGTTTAATAAATGGTAAGTGAGAAAGCCTAGGACCAAATGCGTTAAAGGTATGGAACTTTAGTGTACGTAGGCACAGGAAAAACCTCTGGAAGGGTCTACACCGAGAAGTTAACACGGGCCTACCTGTGCACAAAGTTCACAGCGACCTATGGGAATGTATTTCTGCTCTCTTTTCCAGCCTTTCCTTATTCTCTGAAATGTTGACATGAACAGGAAAAACAAACACAAAGTCCGGTCTCCTCCCCTACTCTCTCCCTTCACAAAGCTCTTCACCTTGACTCTCCCGAGATAACTTTATTGTAAAGAAAAGACATGCTACTACCACATTCTCCTAACTTCTCATGACCTTACTGGAAGGGGACATAGAAAATTCTAGGATAGAGGAAATTCCTCAAGCTTCTTATTTTATGTTTTTCTTAAGTCTTGAATTTTATTTATATTGATAGTCCATGCGAGAAAAGAGACCTCTAAGGGTGGGGGTGGGGGATGTTGAAAGATGGCAGCGCTTTTGTTAAAGGTTGTAAGGCCAATTTGATGATGACTTTGGTCTCCCCCTTGATTCTGGAGTTTATCAGACCGATCTAAGCTGGACGCAAAGGTTCCTATTCTCTCCATCTCTGCTCTACATGCACACTCAACAGAAAAAGACAACCTTCTCTGACAGGAATGTCCTACCCTTCTTTTCAAGGGTACAGGAGCATCTTCAGTCTGGAAAGATTTATTATGCTAGCCGATGAACAAGCCCTTTACCCGATTTAAAAAACAAAAATCACTGCAACAGTGTAGTCACTGACGCACAGGAAGACCGGTGACAATCCTAAGGACATCTGTGCCTAATTAAAGCAAGAAGAGAAGGAGATGATTCTTCAATGATGACAGTAATTTCTGCCAGATAACACTTGGCTGGCATCGCCTTAATGTCTAACACGATAACTAGATCTTAACAACTATTCAATAAATATCTGTTATACAGAGCGTAGAGACTATTCAATAAATATATTAATGATATTTGCATGTGGGGAAAGAGAAAATCACAGGGACAAGTTTATGACAGTGGTCCTGGCAGGAATAAAGGGTGACACTAACCGCCAACCAGGAAAAACGGGCAATCTGAAGAAAAGGAACATTCTGAGTTTTACTTAGAAGTCCGATACTCTACTATGTTCACGAAGGGAGCCCTGAGAGGAGTCCAACTCTGACAAATAATAGGGAGCTAATGTCACATTAAAATGCTGTTTTTCCTGCTAGTCACACATTGTAAATCAAACTAAATGGTATCAGAACCGATATCCAAAATACGGAACAGCTGGTAAGGCACCAGCGTTTACAATCAGAAAGTATGTCTAACAACACAGCACTGGCATGGACCCTGACTTCCAGCCCCACAGAGGAGTCATCTAACTGTCTGGCATGTACTGTGGTTAAAAAAAAAAAAAAAAGTCCCCTACAAATATGTATGTTTAATTTATCACATCCCATTTGTGCCTGGTGCATTTCAGAACCATTTAAAATTCCTTAGCAGCATGCTGTTGACAGATACAGATAATTTACACAGGTAACTAGAAGAGATTCTCTTAATGGCTAGGTATTTTCTAGCGGAATTCTAGAAATCTGTTTCTGAATACCGATTTCTGTTGTGCTAGTTCACATTTACCTCGAGGGTCATGACACAGCATGATGCTGTTTCATTAGGGTGTGATCTTGACCAAGAGATGGCCTCTTTGGTATGAGGTTTGAGCACGTTCACAAGGAGGGAGTTAACTCAGATTGTAAAGTAACAAAAACGGTCAGTCTTGCTTTCATTTCGGATGGACGGTGGCTCTCTGAGGTGCTGTATGAATCGTGGTCATGAAGATAATGAGGGTGTATCCAGGTTTAGTGGGAAAGAACTCCCTGATTCATTAGTGATGCCTGTCACCGTCAGAGCACTGGAAGTGACAGCACCCAAGGTGGCTGCTCCTTGCTGTCTCTGATTCAATTCTCTCTGAGGCTCCTTCATGCTTTGTTATGTTGTATTTCTTTTTTTTTTTTTTAACTTTTTTTTAAGCAATAAGAAAATGTTTAATTGTATCTAACTAGAAATACAAGCAAATTTTTTAAACTTTTAAAAAATGTTGCTATTTATCTTTGAGAGAGAGAGAGAGAGAGAGAAAGACAGACAGACAGACACAGGATCTGAAGCAGGCTCCAGGCTCTGAGCTGTCAGCACAGAGCCTGACGTGCAGCTCAATCTCACGAACTACAAGATCAGGACCTGAGCCGGAGTTGGATTTTCAACCGACTGAGACACCAGGCACCCCATTCTGTGTTTCTTTTAAATGTCGTGACTCACAATGGTTATTTCACGTTCCGAAATATATAATTTACAAGTGAGGGGTACTGTAGCCAATAATAGAAACTGGTCCACTGCAAAAGCATCATACTATTGTATATACAGCTCTGTAATACTCTTCCTCAGTTCTAGAATTTCATGGGCTTCACAGATCGCTTGGGAAACCGGAGGGTGCATTCCTGGCTGCCGTTCTTGTTGGATAAACCATACATATACCCGGTGACTAATCTCAGTGGACACCATTAGCCTTTCGATGTGGTGTGCCTTTTCTACACTCACAAACAGATCAAAATCCGATGGGGTCATTTCTGACATTGAAAAAGAAAAAAAAAAGCCATTTCCAACAGTTTGAATGCTCACACCTGCTATGAAACAGTTAAATAAAAGGAATATTTACGATTTCTACTAGCAGCTGCCATCACTTGGGTTACTATTAAATGAAAAACACGATCAATACTACATCAGAAGAGATGAAAACTCCACATGTATGAATGAGTATGTAATCCATTCATTGTTTTACAGATGCGCGGCTCTCTGGAGAGGGTTGCTGAGCGTGAGACGACAGTCCTGAGTGATGAGTTTTACATTCAGAGAGCGGAGTCAGCCACAAGAGGTGTAATCTCACAAGGGGGAGACAGCTCCCCACTGACATGCATCAAAGGGGCCTCCTGTGTACAGTGCCGTCGTGCAGATGCACGGATGATTCTGTGCACACGAATGTCACAGTTCTCCGCGCTTCGCGAGGGGTACGTCAAACATAAGTTCACACTCTAGTCTGCGTCTAAGAACATCCCTCCTCCTGTCTGCAAATGCAGCTTTTCTCTTGATCGAAACTTGCCGAAAACGGCTTAAGATGTTCCACGGACTATAAGATATTAACGCATCCCCCCTTCCGAACATACACCTTGTAACGCACTGCCGGGCCACCTCCACAGATAAACCCAACAGCACGACGACGTAACAGCCCACCGTACAGACAGAGTCCCCGCTACACACTTGTCCTTACCTATGAAATACGACAGGAGGACCGCCAGGAGCACGGAGACGCCTACGGCGCACAGGGCGGTACATTTCCAGCTGCAGTACTTTGAAGACTTCTTGAATTTAAAAGCACTTCTTGATAGGGTGTTTCTAGGCAGTGGCCGGGTAGGCGGCGAATAAACAGAGCCAGATGCCATTGTGTATCCTGGGGTGGCAGTGCTGAACAGCGGCGTCGTCCCTGTTCCTGTTTTGAATAGGAAATGCCTGCGGAATAGGAGAACATCAGCGTGAGATACAAATACGCTAAAACGTGGGCAACAGACGCGGCCATCCATTAGCGCTTCTCTGCCTCTCTTAACTGTGTACCTCGTATGATTTAAAAACACATTAGAAATTATGGAAAAATGTTAGCCAACTGCTGATGGTGAGTCTGATCAAAGAAACCGATGTGAAATGTATATGGCTGTATTGATGCACACACAGTATTCCTGTCCCTTCAAAGAGATATCTTGAGATACTATAAAGTTATTCCAATCACACCATTTCCTGCACAAAACCATTCTGGGACCTCCCCGTAGGAACTGCATTAAGAACATACTCACATTTCACTTAAGAACATGACATCTTATTTTGTTATCGCTACATGTGTGTTTGCTGCTCTATGGGACCAGGTTCTCATATTAACACAACAATGCATGACCGCGTTGATGCTCTGCGGGCTGATTTATATTCTGGATGTCCAAGGAAACACTCTAACCCCAGCCTGCTCTCCCACTAACAAGCACCGTCAAGCTTGGCCACAGGCAGCTGGTCAGGTCTCGAGGGATGCAAACTAATTTTATTTTTAGCTGATGTCAAACATAGCCAGGAAGGGAGAGAAAAGGAAGGAATCACAGAACACTTCTAAAACCAACCTAAATAAATGAAGGGGTCAGTGAAGCAGGTTTTAGATCAAATACAGAAAGATTCGCTAACAATGGAGCTGGACGGTGGGGGAGCAAAGTACTTGTGAAAGTTGTGCATTCTCTTACTTTGAAGACGCGTAAGCAGAAATTAAATGATCATGTGACAAGGGTGCTGTCTAAGAAATTCTTTAGCAGGGGCGCCTGGGTGGCTCAGTCGGTTAAGCGTCTGACTTTGGCTCAGGTCATGATCTCATGGTTCGTGAATTTGAGCCTCACGTCGGGCTCTGTGCGGACAGCTCAGGGCCTGGAGCCCGTTTCGGATTCTGTCTCTCTTTCTCTCTGCCCTCACCCCACTCATGCTCTGTCTCAGTTTCTCAAAAAATAAATAAAAGTTAAATTTTTTTTTTAATAAAAAATAATTCTTTAAGATGGCTAATTTAAGATTCCTATTAACAATAAAGGTCTCCAAATTAAAGAAAAAGCACCATGTTTTTCATGGTTTGTATTTCACATGATATCAGTAATTTATTGTGTACTCACTTTGTATCCTAACCTAACATTTATTATTATTTTCCTTGATAACATGTTCAGTGAAGTCAACAGACTGTGTGCTCTCTTACATACTCAGGAGGTTTTAGGGATTCTGGAATATTCCACCATGGTACAATACAGTTTCTATGAAATATTTTGGATGGTACACAGGTGAATCTTTTAAATTTTACTACTGATGGACTTATTTTAATGTATTAGAAAATAAACTGAATTTTATCAAGAAGTGAAGGGGTTAAAAGGACAGAACTTGAAAGTTAGATGGCGGAGGCTCAAATCCTGGCTCGCTATTTACCAGGAATGAGTCTTTGGATGAATTACTTAATCCCTCTCTGTGTTTTGGTTTCTTAATGTATAAAATGGGGACAGTAGTAACATCTACCCTTCAAGAGTTGCAATGAGGCTCAAAGGAGTTAATATTTACTGTAAAGTGCTTAAAATATTGTAAGCAGAGAAGAAATACTTGATAAATACAAGAGGAATCAAAGTCATGATTTTATGTATATTACTGCTAAGGCTAATCAGGTACTTAAGTCACAGAGAACCCATTTCCAGAAAATTACTACGTGAATAGTAGTGTAGCTGGTATAACGATTATGGCAAAAGTCATGAAAGTCGGCCCGGGTACAGCAGGCCAAATTCTGGACTAGAAATCAGAGGTGAGTTTAAGTTCCTGGTTTATCATTTCCTAGATTCGTGATCCTGGAGGTGCTTAGCTTTGTTCTGTTTTCCATCTGTGAAATGGAGCTGAGGATTTATTTACTGCACAGGGTTGTAAACCAATTACTGTATCTAAAAATGCTTAGGATGGATGCAAATGATAAGTTACTACATCTATAAATTAAACTAGCAACTGTTTTGCGAATCCGTTTTCCCCCATGGAAGTTCTCTGTAAGGCAAATTCCAAAGTCTATAGCCAAAATTAAATGTTAGGTTGGAAACAGCATTTTTTGACTCTCTTACCATATTCCCATTCAGTGTGGTTATTAAGAATGTGGGGTCGGACCAAGGCTGTCTAGGTTCAAATTCAGACTTTACCCATCAATAGGCTCGATGGTATAAACCACTCTGTGTCTTGGTTTTCTCATCTATAAAATGGGAATAATAGTAGCTACTGTATACGCATTTTATGAGGATTAAATGAAGTAACATATATGATGTGCTTATATTAGCATCTAAACACAAGGGAAGTGCTTGCCCATTAAGCATTCGCCATTTTTCTTTCCAAAGTCACACTGTGAAACCTAGATCATCAAAGACCAAAAATTATCACTTGAAGACTTTAAATCTCAATTCAAACGTAACACCCTCAAAACCAACATTTACAAAATTAATTCCCCAGTTTACAAATTTAATACTGGCAAGTACTCTGGATGATAAGATGGTTACATGCCAAGCAGTAACCTGATCATTTAGATGAGCTTCAAGCAACCTCTTTTGGTAAAGGACCAAACTGTAAATATTTTTTTTTTAATGTTTTTTTAAAAATTTATTTCTAGGATAGAGAGAGAGAGACAGCGTGAGCAGGGGAGGGTCAGAGAGAGAGGGAGTCACAGACTCTGAAACAGGCTCCAGGCTCTGAGCTGGCAGTCAGCACAGAGCCCAACGCGGGGCTCGAACCCACGAACCGCGAGATCATGACTTAAGTGAAAGTCGGACGCTTAACCGACTAAGCCACCCAGGCGCCCCCCAAACTAAATATTTTAGCCTCGTCTGGCTATACTCGTTCATGGGAGCAGCCATAGATAACGTGAGTGCGGCTGCATTCAAATAAGACTTTATTACGGACACTGAAATATTAATTTCACGTAATTTCCCCATGTCTTGAAATACTCTTTTCATTCCTTTTTTCAGTCACTGAAAGACACAGAAACCATTCCGAGCTCCTGATCAAGACAAAAACAGGTGACAGGCTGGATAAGACCTGTGAGTTGTCACTGGTGCCCTGGTCTGAATTCTCACTTTTTTAAGGATGGTCTGTGAAGAGTGAACGAGCTGTTCACCAGCCCATAGGAACAGACTCTTTCCTCAACGCCACGGGAAGCAATCGGAAGGCTGTGTATGCACTGCTCATACAGAAGGTGATGGACAGATAGGCGCAACTGGACGCTATGTGGTGACCCTCTGGCTCTCCATGCTATTACCATGCTATTTCCTTCAAAGTGCTTATGACAATCAGTTCTTACTTATTGACTCGTGTGGTAGGTTAAAATTTTAAAATGTGTTTTTTCCCCTGAAACAACCCCCACTCTTTGGGATATAACCAAAATGTGTGAAAGACATGAAAGATACAGAAATTAAGAGATAAAATTTCCCCTTCTATCAGAAAAATTTTAATTTCATTATTTAGGAAGAGGAAAATAGGGAAGGGATGGACGAAGGCAGAGGATTTGCGATGTCCCTCAGACAGAGGCCCTGTGCCCGGCCTCCCCTGTGCTAGAGAAGCAGAGATTGCATGGTGTATCAGCAGAACCCGAGAGAAGACGAAACCTGGGCCTTCAATGTCAAATGAAGGCCTGAGGAGGGATCAGGATCCCAAAGAGAATGCACGGAGCGTGTAGGCGTTTCAGCTGTAGGGAGCCTCGCCAAGATTTCTGTGCCTCAGCTTCATTTCTAAGAAGCAGAATTACTCCTACTGCTTCAAGAGTAGCTTGGAAATAGCAGAGTGTGACATTGGACCTGAAGAGGCCACGTGGAACAGAATGAAGGCCGTGTCAGCAATGACATGGCCGTCAACATTGAAGGAAGACACAGCACGAAAACTTCTTGTCTTGGTGGAGAAGACTTAAACACGAGATGTTCCTGCTCTGCCCATGGTATCACGTGTAAGAAGGAAGGGGTAGGACAGGGAGAGACACAAACTATCTGAGTGAAGTTTCTAGGCCTTAGGGCTATAAATAAAATACAGACAAAAACACTTAAAAGGCTGAGTAGCTAAGGTACTAAGTTGAGGAATAAGGACCATACAGTCATGGCACAAATCACGTTCTCCCATGAGCACCGGGAAATCTTACTCACCTCTGTATTTTCAGACCTTAGAATGTTCCTGGCACAGGGGAGCCTGGGTAGCTCAGTCGGTTAAACATCCAACTTGGGCTCAGATCATGATCTCATGGTTCTTTAGTTCGAGCCCTGCATTGGGCAGTGTAGACACTGGTTGGGATTCTTCCTCTTTCTCTGGTCCTTCCTCCCATGCATTCTCTCTCTCTCAAAGCAAATAAATAGACTTAAAAAAAAAAAGGTTCCCTGGCACATAGTCGTTGCTCAACAAATACTGTAAAATAAATAAAATGGAGACCACTGTGCCGATGGAGAAAGTGAGTCTCAGAGAAACTAACTACGTTGGCCAAAGACCTATAGCTAGTAAATTAATAATAAATGTAAATAAAAGTTGGAACTTATAGGCACCAAAATAAAAATCATCCCTGGAAAATGTGTTATAGCTTAAAAAATTTTTTCCTTCTTTTTTTAATGTTTATTTATTTTGAGAGACAGTGAGCAGGAGGTGCAGAGAGAGGGCAACAGAGAATTCCAACCAGGTTCTATGCTATCAGCACAGAACTGTGAGATTGTGACCTGAGCTGAAACCAAGAGCTGGACGCTCAACCGAGCCACCCAGGCACCCCCCACCACACACCAATTTTTTTTAAATGTTTATTTATATTTGAGAGAGAGAGTGCGAGCGAGCACCAGCGTTGGGGGTGGGGAGGGAGAGAGGGAGACACAGGATCTGAAGCAGGCTCCAGGCTTTGGGCTGTCAGCACAGAGCCCGACGCAGGGCTTGAACTCACGAACTGGGATATCATAGCCTGAGCCCAAGTCGGACACTTTACCAACTGAGACACGCAGACACCCCCAAAAATGTGTCATAGCTCTATGCAAAGTGGTTTGGGTCATTTGAATGGGAAATGGATTTTCAACCTGCCCTCATGTGGCCCTGAAGATAAGGATTATAGTCCCAACTCTGAAAACATGTATCCACGCCTTGTATTTAAGACAATGAGCTAGATACATGCCAGCCTTCAATTAGGCATCTTGCTTTCAGTTTCCAAAATCTGAAATATCAAGACTTGATGTCCATTTCCTTTGGTAACTGTGGCAAAGAACTCTTTCATGAAACACTATGCCTGAATTGCTATGAAATTATTATTTTTCGTAAAGCAAAATACAGCTTTGAGATATTGTTGAAAACCAAGGTGTAATATTCAAAAATACACTATCCATCAATATCAATGGAGCTGGAGATCTCTACTTTGAAAGAGTTTCTAATTTACTTAATACGTACATTTATTTTTGTTGCTGCAGGAGAAAAGAGAATTTAACTTTATTTTTTGACCATGACTTTAAAACTCAGAAGTACACTTCCCCTTCCTCTGCCTAAATGATTGTCCATATCAAATGAGTGCCCTGGAAATTTGTAAAAACTGCTTAAACGGATGAACTTAGAAACTGTTTAAAACAAATGGTATCAGGGCGCCTGGGTGGCTCAGTCAGTTGAGCGTCTGACTTTGGTTTAGGTCATGATCTCGCAGTTTGTGGGTTCGAGCCCCATGTCGACAGCCAGCTCAGAGCCTAGGGCCTGTCTTTGGATTCTGTGACTCCCTCTCTCACTGACCCTCCCTGCTCATGCGGTCTCTCTCTCTAATGAATTAAAAAAAAAAATACAAAATTTAAAAAAATAAAACAAATGGTATCGTCTGTTTGAAGACGATTCCTTTAGGTAAAATTAGACCTCCAAGTGGATGTATTAAAACACATGGAAAAACTTCTTGGACACTAACCAGGTCTAGCAGAAAAGGTCTTGGTCAACCTATTTTGTATAGAGTGGAACACGTGCTCTCAGATCTGGTAAAAATCTCATTTTTAGGTTCAGAGAAGATGCCTTCTTTCATCAACAATGTCATTTCCACAGCAGTACAGAGAAAATAAAATGCCCAGGAGACTATACGGGCAGGGCACCAATGTATGTATCTTTAGGCCCAGAATTTCTTTCTGCCTGGGTCAAGGTCCAACGCCAGGCTTAGTTTTAGAGCAGACTTCCCCCCAAGATGAAATGGACCAACTGATCAATGCACGCCGAAATTCAGCCGCATGCAAGTATACGGTGAGTTTTCTTCTGAGAGAATTATTTTTTTTCCATCCGATTCTCCTGAATCATTCCATCATGATTCACACGTCTCTGTGAGTCATTCCAGTCTCTCCCCATCCTATGACTCTTCACCAGGTCACACAGCCTTGGGAATATGCTTCGCACGTAGAGAAGATTCTGCAAAAATTACCATCAAAACCATGCGGTTCTGACCTGGCAACTGCATGAGGCTTGCAGAATAAAGGGAGAAATTTTCTTGACTTTGCAGACCATATTTGGGAACGAACAAAGTGGATCCTGTGAGAATATTCCCCATTGTATTGGGCAATGAAGCAGCGGCCGCAGCTTTTTAGCACAGAGCACACCAGGGCAGGCCGGCTCTGTTCTGAGGTTTCTAATGACGCCCTGCGTGACGCCTGCTTCCAGTTCCTGGGCTATCTGTGTCACTGTTCTCACTCTGGTGATGAACTAGAGAGGTGCACTTGAAGAGAGACTGTCACAGACTGAGATGAGGAAAATCAATTTCAAAGCCCAGAAGACGGCTGGGGCAAGAAGGTCACCGAACACTAACAGTTGCTTTGTGGCTCTGGAATCTCGAAGGGGGATTCTATTTAACAACAACAACAACTCAGACGGGGACCGCGGAACGGCACCCCATCATTAACCGAGACGCGCGCAGCGACTCACACTTAAATGGACACAATCACTCTACGTGAAGCACAATTAATAAACTGCTCGTTTTGCTTCTCGAGTTGAAGGATCTGTTTCTTTGCTGATCTGCCTTCGGGCCAACCTTCTCATTTCAGCTTCCGCCTCCTGTCCTGGCTTGTATTTCTAACCCATCCTGCGAGGTATTTCTATGGGTCATGTCACAAGTTTAAAATTAGTAGGGACACAGACTGAATCGCCTCATCTTTCCTGGTGTCCCCGTTCAGGCCTTTGGGTCGCCGTTGGTAACTCTATCCTGTAGGGGTCTCTGAGGGGCTCAGGGGTAATTTTCAATTATTCTTCTAGCGGGCCTGGGCTGCCTCCTTCCCCCAACCCCCTCTAGTATCCAGCCTGCCAGAGAATCTTGCATTCTTTCCTTTATGGTCTGGTCTTTCTTTCCTTTCCTCTCCTCCCTCCCTCCCTTCCTTCCTTCTTCCTTCCCTTTTCCTCTCTCCCTCCCTCCCTTCCCTGTCTGCTGGCCTGTCTTTTTTGCTGTGGTTGAAAAGTTCTTCTGAGTTCTAACACCTCAGCTTCCTCTTTTAAATTGATTCGGCAGCTTCCTCTTTTGAACTGATTCGGCAGAGGCAAAGAGGAGACAAAAGTAACATTTTCACTTAAAATTTTCTAGTCTCAAATGAAAGGTCATGTTTTAAACGCTAGATCTGCACGGGATGCTGAAATGCTGCTACACATCCAGTCATAATTCTTCCTGGCCCTTATCTAAGCCACTTACAACTGCTCATCAATTGTTTCGTTCGTTTTTACTCCATGTCTTAGCAGGTGTGCTCTGTTCCCTAGAAACGGTTCACTTTTGATTGTGTTGTTCAAAGTAATAAACTACAAAAAACTATCATAGATGTTTAATGGCAAAAAAGGCAGTTTTTAAGGTAAATTTAAATGTGTTTTTAATTACATTATATTATGTTATAATTTATACCATGTTATATATCACAGCATATTGGTGCTTACGGAAAAGAGGCTGACATCAGGCCCAAAAAGAAGTCAGTTACAATACATAACTAAATCATAAGGTTACAAGAGTCACTAGGAAATAGATGGGTTCCTACTCGTCTTGTGCAGGAGATTAACACAATCATGTTATTCCTCTAGTAACGAGAGGAATAACAAGAGCATGTTTTTAGAAGTTGGAATGTACAGGGACCAAAACGAAAAGCATCCTTGGAAAACATGTTACAGCGTTACTCAAAGTGGTTTGAGTCATTTCCTCAGTGGGACACGGAGATAGCAAATAAAAGTCAGAAAGAAAGTGTACACCCTCGGAATGAAATTTTAATTAGATCAACCTCATTAGTGGTTGTCGTCAGAGAGAAGAAGTTTCTTCAATATTTCACACGGCGTTAAAAACCTTTTTAGAGAGATGAACCCACAAAGCAAATGACGAGGATACAGTGTTGTAGTGTTTGGTTCTGTCGCTAAGGCATAGTTGAAACCTTTATTAGTGACATCCACACATCTGGAAAACGATTTCTGTTGCATCCAATCCATTCTATCTTATGGGGGAAAGACACTACGGCCCAGCAGATGTTCACGCCTCCTTCCTCACTTTATATTCTTCGTTGAACAAAGAGAGTAACTGACATCAAACTTAACGGGAGCTGCTTACATAAAATGTCTTGATGTCTTGCTGTCTACTTATGTTTCTAGACAAATCAGTAAAAAGCTTTTACCTAGAAAAACAGATTGCTTACTTCAAATTAGACGCTCGGAGTCAAAGACGATGCGCCAACAAGAAGACAGATTGGCTGTATTTGGTCACATTTACCACCTTTTCAGAATCCAAAGTTCTCACTCAAGAGCTAAGGGAATTTTAAGGCATAGGTTCCTCTTCCTTCAGGCAAAATATAACTTTCTGGATTTAAGAGGCTTATTAAAGGTCTCACAAGATTTCCTCCACATCAAACGACTCTTCCAAAATGACATTTTCAGATCTAAAGCAAATGAATCCCACACTTACGGATTAAATTTACCTGGAAACGTATGAAGGCTAAAATTAACTAGTGAGTTCAAAATAGTTTGAGTCACTTGATGATGTCAAAACAATGGGCGCATGGCCTAGAATTCATTTTAAGATAAAATATTTTTTAAAACCTGTCAGAATATATAAAATTTAATTGTTGTTTATTATCTTCCTTCCATATTGCCCATTACCACTTACTTAACTGCTTGTCGTCTGTAACTGAGAAAAATATTTATTAAATGCCGCTGGAGTTTTCAAGCAGCCGCCACTATTTACTAGTCTATATTTGCAAGAGATGGTATAACTGAACAATGATATTAACTACCATCTGAGCACGCTCAATACTTAAAAATAACCTGTGCTTCATTATCACAGTCTTGAGAATTTTCAGTACCAAATCCTGAATTTTAAGTTCCAAAGCCAGCCGGATTATCTGTTAAGTGTATATTTAGCATTGTGTTTATCACTAATTAAAAGGCTGAGAAGGCGGTTTTACTTAAATGATATGCTTTAGATAATAATGCAGTGAGATACCAAATTTCTGGCAGCTATTTAAACAGAAACCTAAAGAAAACAAGAGCCCAGATAGAAAATTACCTGTTCTTATTCAAGGCTGGGTTCCTGCTTGTATTTCTTACCTTTCAGCGACTGATTCTCAATAGTATCCAAAGACAGCTAGAGCAATGACTTACTGTGGCTCAATACCTAGCTATTGGGAAACAAATCACCACCAGTCGAGGAGGCTGGCCCTCGGAAGCTCTGTGAGATTCCTGAGCTAAGAGATTGCAGAGGCTGGGAGTTTTCAGCGAGAAGCTCGCCCCCACTAGTGTCTGAGTAAGTCTGTAAGAGGTGTTCTGCAGTCTCCAATCTTTCCTAAGAGAACAGTTCGATTGGACTGATTACGAAGCCATAGGTTTCAGTAGGGGCTGGTTAACCTGGGTAGCCAAGGGCTGGTCCACTATTAAGAATAAAATGTGCGCAGAGACCATATCATACATTAAAGCAGTGGTCCTCAAACATCCGCTTGCATCAGAGTCCCTTGGAGGGCTGGTTCCTGGTGGAACCCTAAGAGTGGATGTTGCCAGCCCAGGGGCCACACTGTGAGAACCACTACAGTAATATATGGGTGTGTTGGTTGTTTTTTTTCTTTTTTTAGCTTCGGTGTAACTGAAGACTCCCATTAAGGCTCTATAACAAATCAGAAATCCACTCAAAAGACTCCTGTTTAGAAAGTTACTGCTGGTAGCTCCCATTAAGCAGTCAGCTGAGGACAAATGGAATTCTTACAATACAAGGCTCAAGCCATCGGACCCCGGAATCAAACGGCGTCAACAGTTTTCATTGTTCTAGGTCACCTCACTCTTAAATGGTTACTTCCAACATCCCCTTTCATTGTACTTCCCTTTCAAATTCATCTATTTGGTAGGAAATCAGGTCTTTCATGCCCTCTTATGTCACTGTTACTTTTACGGATCTATCATGATTATTGAACTTCATCTCTAAATGATACTAGTTTCTGTTCTCGTTCTCTTCTTGTCTCCTGTACTGTGTTTCCATGTGTCTATGAAACACTCACCAACACACTATCTTATTTCACAAGCACCTTCTCGTGGGGATCCGTCTCTCTTTGAACTTAATACTTGGGTTTGTGACCCACGTAGGAGTCGAGCATATAATTCACTGTGGGTATTTACAACATCATAGAGAGTTCCTATGTTCTTCATACAGATAATACTCTTTCTCTACCCTTAACCTCTCTAGCTAGAATAGTTTTTATATATTCTTTTTTCCTCTAAAATCTTGGCTTCAATTTATTACCTGTATTAAAAAGTATAGGGGAAAACCACCTCCCATCCTTTATCTTTTAACAGAGACTTCTGGAACACTCAGCTCTACATATTTTTAAGGCACTGTGCACACACATAGATACACGTAACTACAACCTCTTTACTCCTTTACACAGCTGCTGTATCGAGAGAAGGAAAAGAAGAACGATTTCCTACATAAATGCCTTCTCCTTAACTCTGCTCCTTCTTTGAAGCTGCTGTGGACAGCAGGGACAGTCAAGGTGGGGTTCCTAGTAGCGGCCACACTGGACGCGCCACCCACTCTGACAAAGGTCGTAGCAGGGGTAGCCTCAGATCTGCCAGCCAAAGTGACCAAAAAGTCCTCTTACTGAGGCTCCAGGGGAACAGGATTCTAGCATATTTGAAATGAATCTTCATTATTATAGTTAAATGTAAAGTTTCTTTCTCTTAGCCTTTCGATATTTTATTTTACTTATTTATTTTTTAAATGTTTTATTTATTTTTGAGAGAGAGAAAGAGACAGCATAAACAGGGGAGGGTCAGAGAGAGAGGGAGATACAGAGTCTGATACAGTCTCCAGGCTCTGAGATGGCTGTCAGCACAGAGCCCGACGCGGCGCTCAAACCCACGACCCATGAGATCATGACCTGAGCTGAAGTCGGACACTTAACCGACTGAGTCACCCAGGCGCCCCAGCCTTTCAATATTTTAAAACATGCTTTCAAGGGCAGGTGCGGGAGATACTGGGAGAGGATGCACCTAGATGAGGGAAGGAGAAAGTACTTAGAGGACTAGGTTTTAATGAACTTCAACAACCACTGTACTTGACAAGAGCTATCACTAAAAATAAAAACTAGCAAATGAGATCTAAAAGCTGAAAAGGCTTGCCTCAAGGATTGATACAAAGGGAAACGGGGAAGAAATGATAAAATTTACCTAGAATGAGTCAATAATAGACGGACCTTCATTATTTTTCTTTTTGTGTTTTGGTAATTTAATCTGATAGTTTTTAAACAGGGTGAGTTCAGAGTAGATGTATATGCACGTGTGTGTGTACATGTGTATACACTTTCTACGAAGTGGCCAGAGCTGGTTCACAATGGATTATTTTGCCTCTAATATAAAGGTACTGATACTATACACTTAATTGGAAATGTTTTATAGTAAGTAATATGCTATGCATCCTTGGATTATAAAATGAAAATGCTTTAGGGTCCTACTAATTAAAATGCCTCTTCCTTTATTACCTTCAAATTAATTATGGTATGCATTTTAAAGAAAAATATTTTAAATAAGAAAATGAAACACCCCCCCAAGTGAGTAATCAACATTAGAATGTAAATCATATATTTTGATGTGAAAACAAAGGAGCAAATATGGTATGATTCTAGCTGTGACATAGCGAGTCAGTGAGACTGATAAACTACTTCATGCTGATAGCATGTTGTGGCCTCAAATCTATTACACTTTTGAATTGATGTGCTATTATCTTTGGACAACTTTCACACCAGGAGGTGATCCCGGCAAGAAAAACGTCTTAAACGAAAAGCTTATAAACAAGATACATTTCACCGCTGTTAGCTGAATTATATGAGCTATTAGTGTTTGTACAAGACGCGGTTTGAGACAAAAACTGTTTTTAATATTTTACCAAAAGATTCTGCAACATGAATGCGTAAATAATAATAAATTTCAGCAATGGCCACTTTATCAATCTGTACTTACATTGAATACGCAAACACGTTCGTGGGAAATACAACATTATGTGTTCATTGATCTCTGAAAATTGGGAAGAAAAGTTCTAGAATATTGGGATGATTTGTGCGAAATGTATTTCAGTGAATTCTTTCATATTTACTTTTAGGTCTGAATTAAGTGAGAAACTAATATAAAGTTCAAATATAACCACAGCTCTATAAAAATATATAGGATTATAATAGGAAGCAAAAATGTTTATTATGACTTATTTTAACGTAGACATTGTCTATAATTATGCAGAAAATCATGTTACAGTTTGTTGGGGAGGATCAGAAACAGAACAGGTCAAATATGCAGATTGTTTTTTTTTCTTTTTATCGTGATCAAGAAGGCTCAACAGTCCTTGTTTCCAATTTTAGTTATTACAATGGTGTGGCCATACCATCAAAAACACAAACTATATTAGGTATTTTCCTACATGTTTTAAGATTATCAATTAAAACTACCCAAAGTAGGATGCTCACCGACTGAGTCACCCAGGCTCCCTTAAATTCTACTTTTTTAAAGATGAGTAAACTAAGCCTTAATTTGCCAAAGTTTATACAGAGGCAAAACCTGATCTTTTTTTGGCCCTAAAGTTCATGTTTTTTACCAGTTACATAATAGACTAGCAGTTTCTATAGGAGCTATGTTATAGTAACTTGTGTATAAAACACACTTCAATTTAGGGGTACCTGGGTGGCTCAGTTGGTTAGGCGCCCGACTTTGGCTCAGGTCATGATCTTGCAGTTCACAAGTTTGAGCCTCCGTTGGGCTCTATGCTGACAGCTCGGAGCCTAGAACCTTCTACCAATTCTGTGTCTCCTTTCTCTCTGCCCCTCCCCTGCTCGCACTCGCTCTCTCTCTCTCTCTCTCTCTCAAGAATAAACCTTAAAAAAAATTAAAAACACACTTCAACTCGTATTTACCTCTTGTCTAAAGAATAAGAAAGATACTAAACTCTAATAATGTAATAGGGTGATGACCGTGGAGCTAGATTTCAGTTCTGTGGTGGGAAAGTCACTAACATCAACGATGCATCCAGACAGAAGCGTTCTCCAAGTAGAGGACTTGACAGTAACGCTCTCACCGTTCAACTCTTGCTGCTCGTGTGTGATGGGTTAAATACAAAAGTCTTGATGATATTTTGAAACAAGCTGTGGAGTGATCCTGAAAATCTTTTTTATCCACATAAAGGCTAACCAGCTAGTTCATGGCAAAGTACCGCAAAAGAGTTATAAACCTTACAAATGAATTAAACATATAAAAAGGAGAAGGGTCCAAATTTGCTGACTTCTTCTGGGACAAGTGGCTATCAGTGACATGCTACCAAGAATATATTTTTGGGAAAATTATTAATCTGCCCTTCAAGGTAAAGTAGTATTCAAGAATGAATAAGAAAATAATGCTCCTCTAAACAAACTCTTAGTTCAGATAGGATATTTTTAAACCTCGCTTTTGGAAATATTCCCATAAACATATTATTTTGTTGCCAAGAACAATGACTACCATCTATAACAATTTTTAATTTTCTAAACTGTTTAAAAGTCTGCAAAACATGTATCTTGTGAGCTTGGTCCTTATTTAAAGATGTAAAAATGGAACAACTACTAATTAGTTTGCTAGAACATCAGAGAAATTAGCCACATTGCAACAGAGACTGTATGATCCCGGTTGTATGTGGAATCTAATGAAGCCGAACTCCTAGAACCAGAGAGGAGAATGGTGGCTGCTAGGGGCTGGGGCTGGAGGTGCGGGGGGTAGGGGGGAGATGTTTGTTAAAGTGTAAATTTTTTATAACGTTTATATTTATTTTTGAGAACAGAGAGAGAGAGCGAGAGAAGAGTGTGAGTGGGAGAGGGCCAGCGAGAGGAGACACAGAGTCTAAAGCAGGCTCCAGGTTCTGAGCTGTCAGCACAGAGCCCAATGTGGGGCTCAAACTCAGGAACCGTGAGATCATGACCTCAGCCAAAGACAGATGCTTAACCTACTGAGCCACCCAGATGCCCAAAGTGTAAAACTTTTAGTTATAAGATGAGTAAGTACTGATGATCTAATGTACAGCCAGGTGGGTATAGCTAATAATATTGCACTGGATACTTGAAATTTGTTAAGGGAATAGATCTTGAGAGCTCTACACACACATACACACACACACACACACACACCCCACAGTAACTATGCAAAGTGATAGATATGTTAATCATTTCAGTGTGTGTGTGTGTGTGTGTGTGTGTGTGCGCGCGCGTGCGCGCTTGTGTAGATACACTTAATGATAAGGAAGTTTATATAGTTGTTAGGGTCAAAAAAGGTTTAAGGTATGATTAATATTTGATATGTAATTATCTTATTAGTGTACAAAACTAAATAATTGAAAGAAAACAGAATTATTTTAAAATGTTATTTATTTTGGGATGTCTGGGTGGCTCAGTCATTAAGCATCCGACTCCTGATTTCCACTCAGGTCATGATCTTGCAGTTCATGAGTTCTAGCCCCACATCGGGCTCTGCACTGACAATGTAGAGCCTGCTTGGAACTCTTTCTCTCTCTTCCTCTCTCTGACTCTTTACTGCTCTCGCTCTCTCTCAAAATAAATTAACTTTAAAATGTTGGGGCGCCTTGGTGGCTCAGTTGGTTAAGTGTCCGACTTCAGCTCAGGCTATGATCTCACAGTTCATGAGTTGGAGCCCCATGTTGAGCTCCGTGCTGATGGCTCGGAGCCTGGAGCCTGGAGCCTGCTTTGGATTTTGTGTCTCCCTCTCTTTCTGCCCTTCTCCCATGCCTCCTCTCTCTCAAAAATAAATAAATAAACATTTAAAAAATAGAATAAAATGTTATTTATATAATTTCATCCTTTCAATTTTTAGTTTTATATGTGTATGATAACATGCGTAAGATTAGTACATTGCTGGTTCTGTAGAATTAATGATTTAATCAATACATGTTTTCTTGGTTGAGGGCTTTTATTTTCTTTCATATGCAATTTATAAAACAACTGGGAGACACTACAAGAGGAAAAGGAATACATTTAGAATCTGGGATATGGCTGAGAGTTGCTGCTAATTAGTCATATGACCTTGAGCTGATTACTAAATCTCAATAGGCTTTAAAAGATGGCAAGATAAGGTAATCTGCAAGATTAACCCCAATTGTGAAATCTGTTCTGGAATACAGTTCATCTTTCTCAAAAGCAGTCCTAACTTCTCCAGGTCTTTCTAACAACCTTGAGTTTTTCAAACTGGTACATGGTAAGACTTTCGTAAATACTGGCTGAGGGAGTGAACTCACCCAGGACTCATTTCATGAACTATCCCTGCCCGACCACCACCTCAGATCGTTTCTTGACCAATGATTCACTGTTACTTTCTTCTAAAGCAAATTCTGTCTTTGAAAATTTACTTCATAGTTTAATTCCTGTAGGAAGTCACCCCAATTAAATAGGGACTATACTGACCAGTCTCACAATCAAAAAATACCTATCTCCAAAGACGAAAAGGCTATCTAACTGTTCACAAACTTTATCGACATGTCCCTTCTTATTAGCTGTCACGGCCTTTCCCTCACCAAGCCATTACTGCCTTTGTCGATGTCACTTACCTGTGTAAATATGGAGTCAATTACTTTTCTCTTCAGTGATGGTGTAAGAAAATAAAGAAAAGCAAAGAAACTAAAGTGCCAGGTACTTTGCAATGACAATGCAATGAATCCTTATAAAATCTTTGAGAAGTACATCAGAACCCATTTTATGAAAAAATAAACAACATAGAAATATAGGAGTAATCTGCCCAAGGTGACCATAGAGAGCTGGATGGTAAGATTTTAACACAGATTCCGTCTGTCCCCAAACCCATGCTTTTCCCACAGCGCCATGACCACCAGGAAGGAGCGTGGTTATGTCAGTGCAGGGCATGACCGAAACACGATGACTTCTGGTGGTAGTATTTTAAGTGGTTCAGATGCTAAGAAATCCTACAGAGGGTCATGGCAGAATCAGAGGGGTTAGCCAAAAGAAGTTATTAAGCTTAGCTGGTTAATTACATGTCTAAAAATGTAATCTTGTGGGCTCTGAAGAAAGGGTTCTGAGAATGGTGTAATGGCAAACAGACCTGGGGCGCCGGAGTGGCTCAGGTGGTTAACCGTCTTGCTTCATCTCAGGGCATGATCTCACATTCTGTCAGTTCGAGGCCCACATCGGGCTCTGTGTGGACAGCTCAGAGCCTGGAGCCTGCTTCGGATTCTGTGTCTCCTCTCTCTCTCTCTGTGCCCTCTCGCTCACACACTGTCTCCTCTCTCTCAAAAATAAATAAACATTAAAAGAAATTTAGAAAGAAAAAAGAAAACAGACTCGATATCAGGTCTGAAGAAAAGAAGAAGACAAAACTCTGTCAAGGGGAAAATGAAGAAACACTAGCACGACGAGCAATTCTCTTTGAAACGGTGTTTACTAACCACTGATGAAACCAAAGGATGAAACTTTAGAGAGCGGCAGTTTTAAAACTGGACAGAAATTAATTCTAGGAAAAAGATCAAAGCCCCATGCAGTAGTGATGTAGGGCAGAGATAAAACCCACAAGTGTACACACACGCACACGAGGAAGAGATGTGCCTCAAAATGAGTAAGTCAGATTCAGAGAAAGATAAGGATTAAATTGCAGTCATTAGCTATGACCAGAGTAACGGACTGGGTGACTTTTTACTCTGATCGTGTTCAGAAGTGGCTAGAAATGTGTCAGAAGTAATTAAGAATTCCTAGGTACTATAGAAATTAAAGTTATCACGTATGAATATTTTATACAGATTGCTGCTTCTCCAAAACCAAACATTATCAGAGGCTACAGTAATTGCCATTTGTTGGAAATTATGCTTTCAAAAATCACTTAAGGCCTATAGCAAATAATTAATGCATACTTTCTTGGTGTTTTAATTGCAATTATAAAGAGACTGGTTCACCTCAATTAAACAAAATAACACGCCTTCTCTATTGTACAGTATCTTCATCGTGCTTGAATGACACGTAAAGCTTTAAATACCTTAAGACCGAGGTCTAACTTCTGACAGATGTGAAGACAATGCATCCATCAATGCTTTTACTGATTCCTTCCAAACATTTACTATTTTACTTAATTAAACGCTTCAAGAAGATGAATAGTTGCCTTTCATTATAATTTAAAGATTTTTCTTCTTCCCAAGAATGAAATTAACAGACTTGGGGTTCCATCTTGCAAAAATTCACCCACTTTTGGTTGAATGACAGGGATGATGAAAAAGAGAAGAGATTTTACTCTGATAGAAGTATGGCTGTAGGCTTGAGCCACCTACCACATGAAGATAGATTCGACAAACCTATTCAGGTTAAGTTAAATACTTTGCTTATCCATTGGAGAGAAGAGAGATACTCGTGATAAATGGTATTTGTTCAAGTGTCAACTAATCAGGTTATCTTATCCTATGCAGTGCTTGCTATTATTATTACTTGATCATACTAAAAATTTTTAAGATTTATTTATTTTTGAGAGAGAGCATGAGAGAGTGGGGGAGGGACAGAGAGAGAGGGAGACACAGAATCTGAAACCGGCTCCAGGCCCTGAGCTGTCAGCACAGAGCCCGATGCAGGGCTTGAATTCACGAACCATAAGATCATGACTTGGGCTGAAGTTGGACACTTACCTGACTGAGCCACCCGGGCATATTTTAACAACATTTACAGAGCACCTGTCACTTGCCAGGTATTTTACTTACAGTATTTCATTTATAAGTTACAACACTCTTTTTAGCAAGTATTATTATACCATTGGCAATGGACCTAAGGTTTAAATGATTTGTAGATGATTATACAGACCATTTAAATGATGGAACTCGGATTCAACACCCAGCCTGACTGAAAAGCAGTCAGTTATGATGTTAAACTGTGTTTGTCTCTGGGTTTGTGGATACAGCTGGACGAGACTGACAGGTTAGATCACCATCCTATCTGCAGATATATTCTTTTTTTTTTTTTTTTGCAGATATATTCTTAATTTGCTTTTCTCTTTGAGTCCTGCATCTTTTGAAACTGTGCAAACGTCCAGACGCGTGACACCGGGGTCCCAACACTCCCATCCTCCCGGTGGCGCTACACCTGATCTTAGGGCTGATAAAGATACGACTGAGAAACTGGAGGAGGAGCTGACCCCCCCCCCCCCTTCAGGGTTTAGCAGAGCGCTGGGCTCTCACCCAGTGAGGTATCACGGGGGGTGATGAAGCTGTGAGAGCAGTTCTCGGCCCACCTCCCAACAAGAGGAGGAAGAGAACATGCCAGCGGTTGTAAATGTCGGAGCCCCTCTCCTATCCCGTCTCCTCGGAGCCTCTGTATGCTCTGCTCAAAAATGATGGAGCCTTCATACTCAATGCCAAGTTTTGGCTACAGATTAGTTTTTCGTAAACCATTTTGAGCCAAAAAAAAAAAAAAAAAGATTTTTAAAAATAAAACGAATAGGTTATATTCAGGAATAGACATCAATATTGACTTCTGGGAATGACTTTCGCTTTAGAGCTAACAGTCCCCAGCCTTACTTTTCCACTGTAATTACTGGCACGATGTGTGGTAAGCAGGCAAGTCGAGGCAGCAGCATTACAATCAGTTAATAATAATCACATTTTAAAAATCATGCTTTTGCTTTCACTTATTTTCATAATCGCCTCCTAACTCTTACTTTATTTTAGAATGAGGTTGTTATTTCAGTACAGAAGAAAGAAGAGCTTCGGAAACCAAATTATAACCGTGCTGGAGACACAGTAGTTCATTTTATTTTTAAGACACTCTCTAGAGAGAGAGCGAGAGAGCGAGAGAGAGAGAGCGCGTGAGCGCACGCGCAAGTGTGTGAGCTGGGGAGAGGGGCGGGGAGGAGGAGAGAGAAAGAATCTTGTTTTTTTAAATGTTTATTCATTTTTGAGACAGAGAGAAAGAGAGAGCGAGCATGAGTGGGGGAGGGGCAGAGACAGAGACGGGGGACAGAGGATCCGAAGCAGGCTCTGCGCTGATAGCAGCATAGAGCCCAATGTGGGGTTTGAACTCCTGAACTACGAGATCATGATGGGAGCAGAAATCAGACATTCAAGTGACGAAGCCACCCGGGTGCCCCTGAGAGAGAATGTTAAGCAGACTCCATGCTCAGTGCAGAGCCTGAGGCAGGGCTTGAACCCATGACTCTGGGATCAAGACCTGAGCTGAAATCAACAGCCAGTTGCTCAACTGACTGAGCCACCCAGGTGCGCCCCCAACTGTTCATTCTTTAAGTAAATCCAGGGCCAAATTTTATCTGTGCTTAACATTTTTAGTGAATGTATGATTTACCTTTAAATCTAACATTTAAAATATTACATGTGAACTTCTTGAACAAAACCTCCTTCAATATGCTGCCTTCAATATATGCTCCTTCTTGTTCTCTTGATGTTGTGAGAAGAAAACAGAAACAAGTATTTTATGTATTATTTTAAGAACTGCCTATTTGAAGGACAACAGACGCCTGTCCTGGGAAGGGGTTGACAAAGGGTTAACTAGCTGCTACAAGTTGGTACAGAAACCAGAAAAGTTCAAGTTGAGAGTCAACCAACGACTGCTTTCCCACTACCTCCCTCATTTGGTCTCTTGTTCTTATCTAAGGTAGAAGATAATACGGGCTTCCAAGCAACTTTGCTCTTGGCAGTAAAATTTCGTTGGGCAACAGCGTCCAGGACAGTCAGTTCACAGCTGTAAAATTTCTAGTGCAATTGTTCTTAAGACCCTTTCCCTCTCAAACTGTCTGGTTTGATGATAAACTGTATGGCCACCATGGAGCTTAGACCCCGAGTTAGGGCAAGAGCTTCCCGAACTGCCCTCCTCTCGCGGTGACAAAAATTTTTTATGCTGCAAATTGAAATAAGCCTCAAATATAAACACCACCTGGAAAATTCTTTTACACGATCCCTCCTTCTTCCTATTATGCTCAGAAACACACACATGTTCCCTTTACAGGCGTTTTAAGAAATACTGTAAGCTGGGGCACCTGGATGGTTCAGTTGCTTAAGTGTCCAACTCTTGGTATCGGCTCAGGTTGGGATCTCCGTTTTTGTGAGTTTAAGCCCCGCCTGGGGTTCTGTGCTGACAGCGTGGAGCCTACTTGGGATTCTCTCGCTCCCCTAACCCGGTCCTTCCCCTGCTCGCACTGTCTCCCTCTCTCAAAATAAAACAAAAAACTTAAAAAAAAAAAAAAAAGGGATACTGTAGGTTAGTAAAGGTGAAATATTTCAAGAGATCTAGAATCTGGCTGACTTTTACTATTCATTAGTATATAATTTTAGATGAGTTTTTTTTTAATAGGTTTTATTGTTGTTTGTTTTTAACAAACAGAGATGGTGAGCCTCTGCATCAAAGATAAAAGAATTTCTCAGCCTAGGCCCAGAGCCAATAACGAGGTTGGTGTTCAGTAACCCTAGCTTCTTCATTTCTGTATCTCTTTGAAAGTTCTGTGATGGTCTCCTTTTCCCCACAGGTGTCTGGGGGTGACCCCAGACTATCTTTAACAAAAGGATATGGTATCATTCCATAATCTTAAGTCAGTGGAGTATCCCTATCCCAGGAATATATTACTTAAAGCTGTATCCATAGTTACGGAGCATTTAACCACTGACTATCTTGCTGAAGGTAGTTGGTTACAAGCATGCTGTGACGGTACCATTTTTCACCTGGGGAAGCTTTCCCTGGTACGTGAGCCCATGATGTGTAGACTGCTGCCTGGATTTCTAATAGGAAAGGCCAACTGATACACGATGCTTGTAGGAGTGTCCTGCCTTTCCCTAGAACCATTTGGCGTGAAGATAAAAGAGGGAAAAAAGGGAGACTATCCTAATTTAGTAATACTTCTGCTTAGTTATTTCTTTGTAAAGACATAGCAACTGATCTCATATTAAAGCAGCCCAGGACACTTCAAAATTTAAATAAAAAATGCAATAAGAAAGAGGTAATTTAATACACAATTTCATACATTAATAATCAGCAAAGCATTACTGAACTACAAGGTAAAGAGCTATGGGAACATAACTAATGAACTATCAATGCCAAAGCAGACTTCATAATAAAACAAGACTTTAATAAATCTTTTATTAAATAGCTACCAATGAACCATTTTGTTAACATCTAATAGGTACCTACTAAGCCACTTAATTCACATATATAAATGAAGAACCTGCAGGCAATTAACTTCACAACTGCTGAAGGTCAGAGCTCCCGATGAAAGTTACTGTACTACACCTTTCAGGGCTGCTGCTGTACTGGGTCGAGTCCTAGCTTTTCCTCTGCTGCCCTACAATGTCCTACCTGCTATGATTATGTACTGAGGCTGCTAAAATATAAAATAAGCAAGGGGTGGGGCGCCTGGGTGGCTTAGTCGGTTAAGCGTCCGACTTTCGCTTAGGTCATGATCTCGCGGTTCATGGGTTCGAGCCCCNCCTCAAAGACATCCATAAGGGTTGGAATCAACTTTTTCCAGACTCCTGTTAATGCTGAAATTTTCACCTCTTCCCATGAATCACAAATGTTCTTCATAGCATCTAGAATAGTGAATCCTTGGGGCGCCTGTGTGGCTTAGTCAGTTAAGCGTCCGACTTTCACTTGGGTCATGATCTCACAGTTCATGGGTTCGAGCCCTGCGTCAGGCTCTGTGCTGACTGCCAACTCAGAGCCTGGAGCCTGTTTCAGAGTCTGTGACTCCCCCTCTCTCTGACCCTCCCCTGCTCACGCTGTCTCTCTCTCTCTCCTAGAAATAAATAAAAAACATTAAAAAAAATAAAATAAAATAAAATAAGCAAGGGATGAGTGACAGGCTAGCAAATGCCCTAAACCTAAATCCTACAAAGTGTAAGAAAGAGTGAGTGCAAAGAAAAGGAACCCTAAAGGAAAATTCTAAGCAAGGATTGGTATTATACGTAGGCGCTGATTGCTTTTTATTGGAGACGAGGAGAAACTAAGGAAATGCCTGTAAATTGCCAATATTTGTCTGGGTCTAGATGTGACTCTAGGAGTTCTGAAACTCACAGGAGATTATAGACCAGAACTGCTCTATTTACTGAGTAGAAATGTACAGTACACAGTGATATTGATCGTCTCCAACAGCAGCAAATGTTAAATTCATTAGAGAAAGGAAATAAACATTGTTATGGAAGCAAGAAACTGCTGGTAAAAAAATACATGCTTTTGAATAAATCAGTGTGGAACCTGCATGGAAACAGGACAAGGTGCGGAATCTTTGACACCTTCTCTACCAACTCACAGAGGCCGAGTCTACAAATGACCGAGAGCTTCGTGGATTATTACATGCCAACGTGCAGGTGGTAATTATCAATGTTTGCTGGATGGAGAAAAGGGGAGGAGACAAAACAGAGAGATTCTTAAACAAATGCAACTGAATTCCATACTCTGTAACTTCCATCCTTTAAATGACAGTTCCAGAAAAGTGAGACTCTGTAAAATGAGTATACGTGTAAACAGAAATAATTGCCAAAGACGGAACTGTGCACTAGATTAAAAACGAGTCCCTGGCAGACCCAAATCTGGATGAAGCTGTTAATATAGCTGAGACTGAACCTGAGAATCATACTCAATAGGGAACCTTAACTAAAAAAGGAAAAATCAATGACAAATAAGACTGATTCTTCACCTCAAGAGCTCCAACCAAGTGAGACTATTAAAGAAAGCACAGTCGCGCTGTGTCAGGACAGTGTGAGATTTTCACACTGCTGTAAATAGGTAGATACACTGAGTATGTGCAAAGCTGAAACACCGTTTTCTTTTGATTAGCAACAGTATAAGATGTGGACCTTGGAAAATGAGAAGATGACAAAACTCACTGACCGACATTTTTCAATATAATTTTTAGATTCTATATGTATCTATGTTAGTGAGATGCTATCAACTGGTAGATTTTCTTCCTATGTCAATTCACAAAAGTATATAATGCCATTTGAGGGTTCACTCATGGCATTGCTCCGAAATGGAATTTCAAATGGTATTGCTCCGAGAGCACCCTGAGATAGCTTTCTTATATGGTCTGAAGATGGAGAAAATGGCTACGATGGGTTGTCCTCGAAACAGCTATTTTCTTTCATAACTTCCCGCCAACCAAAAGTCATTAGCACAATACAAGGAATAACAAGAACACACCTCATCTTCCCTACCCCCAAATTATTCCAAATATCTTCACGAGAAGACATGGCTTCAAGAAATACCAACTCTCCTACTGACACAGTTTCTGAGGCTTCCATGCTACACGACATCCCTAAAACGAAACACGCTCTGCTGACTTCACTTGACATATTTCATACATATTTGTCAAAACAATTATTGTCAACTACAATGAAATTATCCATATTCAATTTGATGACTCAACTGGAAAATTACTATTTTCC
This sequence comes from Hyaena hyaena, assembly GCF_003009895.1. Classification (NCBI taxonomy): domain Eukaryota; kingdom Metazoa; phylum Chordata; class Mammalia; order Carnivora; family Hyaenidae; genus Hyaena; species Hyaena hyaena. The sequence continues at coordinate 745,827 of NW_024081010.1, forward strand.
TAATAAAAATTTTCCAAATGACAGTAGTGAATCAGCGTTGATTAGTTGCTCAGTGTGTGCTAATTAATTACATGGGGAAATTTAGTTCTGTGCTAATAACCTCAGGGAAAAAAAAGGTTTGTAGACATGACTCTTGTTTTAAGTGAAGAAATTTCCTATTTGCCTGCTTCTTCTGTACTTTCTCTTTCTAATCTCTCCCAGATGATCATTCAATAATACAAAATGAACAATAAAAGCCAACTACTCTTGTCTGACACTACAGGTAAAAAGATGAGAGTTCTTTGGAACCTTGTTCTTTGGTCAAGAGTGAAAGAAAAGTAAAAGGTTTGTATTGTTAACTTATTTGACTGTGAGGACCTCCTGAGAGTGCATTCTCATGGCAGACTTGGTTTAGATCATGCATTCAATGCCCCCCCCCCCCCCAAAACCTTCCAATTTATTCACTGTGAAACCTTTTTCTTTATCCAGAAGCTAATTTAAATGCTGACATTAACCAGGGGCTCTATGGGGCAAGGCATTTTGGGGAGACATTCCTGGGGGTCTGGAGTCCTCCATTTTCCGGCTGTCATGTGGTGATGATTCTTTTTCTCTGAGCCTGATGTAAGCTTACGGTAGAAAAGAAATAAATCCTGATAGGAATGATGGGGGAACTTTGTCACAAAGCTGTCAACAGGAGGCCAATGAAGGACAGCATACTCTCTTGTGTAAACACACGGTGTAAAGAAGACATGAGCAGTTGGGGTTCTGTGCAAAGAAGGTACACGTGTTTGTGCCTGGAGACATTTCCAAAGTCAATGGATTAATTCAAAACTGCTCTTCCTTTTTATACACTTTTGGGTGGGCAGTTTGCTACCTGTGGGCTGACCTGTGTGAAGTAATAATTTCAGAACCTCACTGAACACCTGTGTATGTGTCCAGAAAGGGCAGTAAGCTGGTAAAGTCTCTGGAAGACAAACCGGAGAGTAGCCCACTGGCCATCAAACAGAAATGGGGCAAAGTTATTTCAGGACTCAGAGACTTCAGTTCATGGTAAGGAAAAATCTTACTGTAGAATATTAACTGTCTAAGAATGAATGGAATGTCTTAGGCAAAAATGCTGGAAGGAACTTTGGAAACTAGGTCCCATCCTCTCTCTGTTGCAAGAGACTAAACTATCCTCAACACATGGCCATCTGACGATTGTACCTAGGAATCCACTATAATTTTATGATGTCATGGACGCAACGTAGCCTGTAAAAGTCGGGATGTCCAGAACGAAGTATACGCTACCCATGTTCATTGAATCACCCTACGCGTGGGACCGAGGCTCACATTTTATATCTCTGACTTTGTCTCGACATGCCTGCTAACTTAGAGCTGAGAGGGAAAAAAACAAAACCCAGCAGTAAGGAGGGGTTTTGTAGAAGCCATTTACTCTCGTCTCTCGTACCCTGACCTGATGTGTGAAAAGGACAGGAGATTTCACGGGCCCAGCAACTAAACAATGTCAGCCAACCTGCCCCTGCTCCCACACAGCATAGAAGTATGCTAGCGTTTTTAGTGAGAAAGGGTTAGACTCATTTGTCTGTGAATGTTAGATGCTGAAACAACACGGTCCGTTGGCTACTGTAGAATATCTATTCTCCACGCGGCTAAGCCAGGCGGCCCGAACGGTCGGGTGTTCGGAGGGTGGCCCGCAGATAAGTTACCTGCTTTCCAGTGGTACATTACTGCCAAGGACCCAGCTGTCCTGCAGCTGGACGGACTCGGGTGTGGTTTGCAGCTCGGCGGGCAAAGCAGCCGGCGGGGCCGGACTCGGGTTCCTTCTATTGGTCAGGGAGTTTCTGTTGAGAGAAGTGATGGACGGATGGTGCTGTGCGGGGTGCTGCTGATGGGGCGGAGGCAGAGGAGGAAGGGCGGGCTGGCCTTGGCTGTTTGCAGGTTGCTCTGAAAAACAGAAAAGGAAACTCGTTCTATGTATGCGTACATGTATGTACATATGTGTGTATGCACACGCGCGTCTACACACACCACCACCGTCTTGAGGATCCACTACAGATGAGCTAGGGTGAAAAAGTGCATTTAAATCAGTAACCTAATAAATTTGCATAGTATTCTATTAAGCGGGAGTTCAGTGATATTCTCTAAGAGTGAGTTTACCCTTGATACACGGAGTCCTAATTAATATACAACAGATGGTAAAATTGGTTTTGGGTTTTAATTTGTTTCAGATTTTTTTCATCTGGTTTTATTAACACCTACAGAAAACAATGTCTGACAGCTCCCCTAATGTGCCTTTAGACTTGAGCTTTTTTTAACAAACCAACCCTGAAATTAAATGGGTAATTTCGGTTGAACACAAAGGTTTTCGAAATGCATATAATCCCTATAATTATTTAATGGAGGTTTTTTTAAGCTTTATTTAACTGCAATAAATTATTACAAGCTAGTTGTGAAACAGCAGTAGACTACTCTAGTTTAGTGCATTTCAAATAAGGCAGATCTGCATTATGATCCGCTAATAGACGCTAAGTATTCTTTAGCAGAAGGTCACTCTGTGAAGCAGATGTTGTTTCATGGATATTTAACAGACTGAATCACATCTGATTACAATGTCAGAAGACTCATATACTTAATGACCGTTACATCCATTAGAACACACACAGAACAGATTTGCCAATTTCAAACTATGCCGTATAACTACATTTTGGAGTAAGTCATAGATGACCAGAGCAACTCATGCCACCATGGCAGTGGAACAAATATTTTGTTCTCAACCACAATAGTAAGGGATCCAGGAACTTCCAAGTATAAACACAATGGTAGGTTGTAGCCATAGAAACATCCCCTAAAACTAGTAAGCCGTGAGTTAAAATTTACAAAGTAATGTAACATGAGACTGACTTTCCGATCTCATTACCTGCCTTCGGACACGCTAGAATTCACAAATACTGCATTTTAACAAACAGACAGATGACTTCTTAATTTAATGATAAACTTATTATGGTTCCATACGTATAAGATGTCAATTTTTGACTAAATGCAATTCAAAGTACATTATAATTTTAAAGTGATACATTAAATCACGCTATTAATACAAATGCATGTATTAAAAAAGAATGGGAAACACAGGGACTATCTTTCATTTGCAGTGAGAACTCCAGCAGTAATTGTTATGCCAAACAGAGTCTAACACTGTAATTCTGAATGCATAAAATGAATTCTTGCTATGTAATAGCTTGAAAATATACCATCAAACCTCTTTCCAGTGTACGAGAATTAAAATAACTCCTCCAAGGCATATAATATCAGTAAATACTGCATATTTCTAATGGTCTCTAACAACTCATATAATATCATTTAACAATGAATAATTTCTTCTTCTTGATATGAAGGAGAGAGAAAACCCCTAAATACATGAAATAAAGTTTGTTCTTGTGCAATCTCTATTCCTAAGGACCCCCCCTCCTAGAACCTACATAAACCCTGCCTGGTCCATTGCTTTGCTGCTCATGAAAAATTAAGAGTATCTATATCTCAGTTAAATTGAAAGTACTCTTGGAGGAAGGGCGCCTGGGTGGCACAGTTGGTTGAGCATCGGACTCTTGATTTCAGCTGAGGTATCCCAGAGTCGTGGGATCGAGCCCCATGTTGGATAAATGTGTGTGTGTGTGTGTGTGTGTGTGTATGTATACATACACATTTATATATATATATACATATATATTACAACATACATATATATATATATATATATTACAACAAGCCAAGGGCCTTAACTAGGTGGGTGTCAATACAATGGAGACAAAAGAGGAAACATTTCAAAGAGAAACTTATTAAGACTGTCTAGGGGCGCCTGGGTGGCTTAGTTGGTTAAGTGTCCGACTTTTGCTTATGTCATGATCTCGCGGTTCGTGGGTTTGAGTCCCATGTCGGGCTCTGTGCTGACTGCCAGCTCAGAGCCTGGAGCCTGTTTCAGTCTGTGACTCCCAATCTCTCTGACCCTTCCCTGCTCACGCTGTCTCTCTCTCTCTCTCTCTTCCAGAAATTAAAAAAAAAAAAAAAAAGACTGTGTCTAGAAAGAAGAGGATGTGCCAAAAGACTCCATGTTTTTCAACATGGCTCCACGCAAGAATGGAATTATATTACACATATGAAATACAAATTATATATTGGATATTATGCTAACTAGAAGAGAGAACAGTGTATGTAGCAGTCAATACCAAATTTAACTTCTAACTCTTTCAGGAAGCATCAGAGTGAGCCTCAGTTTTCTCACCTGTAATGTGGGGAAATAGTACTGTCCCATCTAGCTATGAATCTAAGGATTCAGTGAAATGCACTCATTCATTCATTTATTCACCCGCCTAGCCATTCAGCCCACAAACATTTATCAAGCCTCTTTGTTCCAAAGATACGCTAAGTCAATAACAAGTGAAAGTACTGTCTAATGGTAAAGCATGATGGATATTAAGATTGTTTTTGAAAATTACATGACTTTAAGATCTGTTATCATCATCATGTATTTAAATAGGTTGAATTTAAGATTCTTATTCTTTTTTTTTTTTAATGTTTTATTTATTTCTGAGAGAGAGACACAGAGACAGTGTGAGCAGGTGAGGGTCAGAGAAAGAGGGAGACACAGAATCTGAAGCAGGCTCTAGGCTCTGAGCTAGCAGGCTCTGAGCTAGCTGTCAGCACAGAGCCCGACATGGGACTAAAACCCACGAACTGTGAGATCATGACCTGAGCCAAAGTTGGACGTTTAAACGACTAGGCCACCCAGGTGCCCCTAAGATTCTTATTCTTAACCAGTGGGTGGAGGGGGGAAACTTCCATTTGAAGCTTCAAAATAATTAGTACTGGCTTTTTCTAGATTCACGCATTCATTTGGCAAGTATTTATCAGGAACTTACAACGAAGAGGACATCATGCAAAGATCCGCACCCTTTTCAATGGTCTATCCAGGTTATTTCAGCCAAGTGTGTTCTGTCTGTTGGGACCTCCTTCGATCTGACTACATAATCATGAGGCCTACCTATAAAACAAATCCAAGTCATGAAAGCTGGGCTCAAATCTGAAATATGCTGCAACAGAACAAATGCGGAGCCTGAGTGGGAGAGGATGCATGGCCAGACATTTACATTTCTGCAGCAGTCCCCAAAGTGAGGCAAAATCCAAGGATTCGCTTGGAGGTGAATACTACCTCCAGAGATTTGGGCTTACGGGATGCAAGAAATAGCCCAAGTATGAGTCTACACAAACTTCTTCAAGACAGAACAAATTTATAAAGTCTAACAGGGTAAAAAAGAATTTAACATACCCAGAAAGGAAGAGAGAATAAAAGAAAATCAAATAGGAAAGACAAAATAAAGCCAATCTACAGCTAGTGCACAAAACGCCTGCTGTATAGTTCTGGACATTTTTAGAGTGGGATACAAATCTGGCTCTCAATTATTTATCTAGTTGACAACACAAAAGAGGGAAACGTGGTCACTTACATGATTTGGAGCATTTTTATTTTTATTTTATTTTATTTTTAAATATTTTTATTTATTTCTAGGAGAGAGAGAGAGAGAGACAGCGTGAGCAGGGGAAGGTCAGAGAGAGAGGGAGATACAGACTCTGAAACAGGCTCCAGGTTCTGAGCTGGCAGTCAGCACAGAGCCCGATGCGGGGCTCGAACCCACGAACCGCGAGATTATGACCTAAGCGAAAGTCGGACGCTTAACTGACTAAGCCACCCAGGCGCCCCTGGAGCGTTTTTAAAACCACAGAGTTAGTTTAAGGAAAGCATAACTATTACTGAAAATAGAGAAAATGTTCTTTTTAAGCACTCATGGGAAGAAAAACTGAATATCCATGGAAAATCTGATGACCTGGATTCAAAATGGACACAAGGAAGGAACAGGGTCTAGATTTGGAGATGAGTGCTTAGAATCTAACACAGCTAGTCAGATCCACATAGAACAACCACAATGTCAAGTGTACCGTTTGCTTTAAGCGGATCCATTGATATAGGCTTTGCATTGATTTGAGAACGTTTTGGACAGAATGACTCTGGAATCACAGAAGGGACAACAGGACCTCCCAAAGGGACCAGGCTTAACGGTCCTGAGACACAGCTCTGAACATGTCATCTTCCTTCCTGGAAACTCCAAATGTATCTGTAAAGCATACAATGAACTCTCGAGGCATATGTCCTATTTCTCTAGTTAATCCTCAAAATATTTTTGCAAGTGATTCCCCCATGAGTCCTCTTCATGTATCTTTATTCTAGCCACATTTGCTGTACCCACTGAATGCCCCACAGCCATCCACGGAAGCATCCATGGTTCTAACTGGAAAGCCTTCTTCCTCCATCTTTCTACATCCAAATCCTACACATTTCAAGCTCTAGCAAAGACGGCACCCCTTCTGTTTTCTTCAAATAGAGATCAGTTATTTCTTCTCTGAGTCTTATTTTGTCTGTGCCTTTTTCATGGCTTGTTTTCAAATCCCCTCCCTATTATGATTGACTTAAGAGGTTTTGTGTCTCTTGTTAAGACTTTCCATGGGCAGGATTCACACCGAATTCACCTTGGAACCCCTAAGGACCACATGGGGATAGATGTGTGGTCAACAAATATTTATTCACTCAAGTACATATTTTCTGAATGAATGACTACTTGTGAAGAATTCAATGAAGAGAATGTCGAAGTGGTAAAAAGTTGAGCCTGCCCATAGCGTCTTTAACTGCGAGGTAATTTGCAACCTGTCTTATTTCCTTAACTCAATTCTTAGATCCTGAAAGGCAGGGACTCTAACTTAAATTTCTTTGGACTTTTCAAAATCCCCACTCAGTCTGTTACTTCAAAGAGTCCTAGAAATGTGCGGACTGATTGGCAACAATTATGCAATCACAGCCCTTTGGGGGTTCAGGTCAGGGAGCCACGTTACCCTCCCCGGACATCAGGTTTTAGGAATATTTCTTTGGAACCATAGCAGATGTTGCAATATTCAAAATCTACCTTGTAAGGTGTGGAAAATAATGGAAAGATTACATAAAACATACACAAATATATTAAATATAGACACGTAAGATATGAAAGAATCTAGAAGATATTTTTTCCCAGCTTACCAAACACAGTTATGTTTTCCTTATATCTTAAAGCTTTTGATTAGAAATGTTCCAAATTAGGTGTTTTAGAAAAGGCGTAGGTTATTCTTTCAAAATATTCTTCCCGGCTTAAAAAAGGAAAATCCTTTGCATTATGCTTACTAGAAATTCTGTCTTATATCCAAAGTGTGCCTTCACTCATTTTATTCCTTTTTTCTGCCTGGCTTTTTTCAAGTTGTTATTGCTCATGTAACTTCAGGGTGGCCTAGCAGCTGTTTGTTTTCATTTGATAAAGATAACTTACAGCAGATATTTTATCATAGGTAGGTCCAACTGGTCATTTTGCTCAGCCCTTTGTCACCAAAGAATTTAGTCCAACAGTGTCATTCCAGGCTGTCCCATTAACCTGGGGTTACAACCTGGGTCATGGTACACACTGAAGAAGGTATGTTGGCAAACCATGAAAGTGTTAGGACCCCCTGAGAAGATCTGATTACGGGGCAGATTCCTGTTTAGGCAGCTACAAAACCCCAGTTCCAAGCAAATGTAAGGCATATGAACTGTGCCCTGCGTGGGCAAGAGAGTAACATTTTTGCTTTTTTTGTTTTGTTTTGTTTTTTTATTTTTGAGAGAGAGATAGAGACAGTGTGATCAGGGGAGGGTCAGAGAGAGAGAGGGAGAGACAGAATCCGAAGACAGGCTCCAGGCTCTGAGCTAGCTGTCAGCACAGAGCCCGACGCAGGGCTAGAACCCGCGTAACGTGAGATCATGACCCGAGCCAAAGTCAGACACTTAACCGACTGAGCCACCCAGGCGCCCTAAGAGAGTAATGTTTTAACAACTTTTCCTAAATAGTAACTATGCTATTGTGATCGGTGACGTAAAAGGTACCATCAAGACCAGTAATGATAAAATGGACTTTTCTTTTTCAGTGGGATATCTTCTTGAATATGTATCTCTCTCTGAGCTTCATGTATTTTGTAGTGCTTAGTTAAATAATCTAAAAGATACAGCACCTGATGTACCGGAAGTGCGAAATAGTAACTTACTAATGAGGGTAATGAACACTCTCTTTATGTAAGAACATTAGAGGGAAAATGGTACAGCTGACCCAGGAACAACGCAAAGGTTAGAGGTACTGAGCCTATGTGCAGTAGAAAATCTGAGTATAACTTCTGATTCCCCCAAAACTTAGCTACAAATAGCCTACTGGCGACCAGATCTCACCAATAACACAAACAGATGATTGACAGACAACTTTCTTACAACAGAGTAAGTTAGAGAAAAGAAAATACTAAGAAAATCATAAGGAAGAGAAAATGTACAATACTGTAGGGTATTTATGAGGAAAAATCCAAGTAGAAAGGGACCCATGTTGTCCAAGGACCACTTGTAACTGAGAAGCCCTGTCAGTAATCAATGCCATTATTACAAGACACCAGGACATACAATCAAGTATGTCTGAACAGGAAAAGTTGTTCCTTTAACAGGCACCAAAACAAGAATCCGAAATGTCACAGGAATCAGAAATCAACAAACGTCTTGCCAGAAGAGGAATTTTAACCTCACAGTCATGAAGTGAACCTGAGTCTCTTTTCCCAGGTAGTATGACCACAGAATCAAGTCGAGAATTTTAAAAAGGTGGGGGAGGGAGACACCCAGTTTTTAAAAACATCTGATGTTTACTGGTTCGATTTTTTTTTTTTTTTTAAATTAAAAGCAGCTTCTAGACTGCTATGTGCAATTCGGCCCCAGTTCTTCTCTGCCTTACAGCCTTGGGCTGCGGTCTTTGGGGAACACTGGAAATGAACTCGCAAACAGGAAAGCCAAGGGACCGAAATATCTGTGTGTGTGTGTGTGTGTGTGTGTGTGTGTGTGTGCGCGCGCGCGCATGTGTGTGGGCCTCTCTTCACGTGGGAGGGACTGAAAGGTAAGTGTTAGGAGAGAGGCGAAGAGGAAACTGATCAGGTGTCACCAAAGTCACCCCAACTAGTCTGTCCTCTTCCTTCCCTGGACCTCGGCTGGGCAGCACACAGGTCCCTAGAGAAGAAATACCCTGCTTAGAAGGGGGACAGGAGCCCAGGGCTGACAGCTGTGCTGTATTAAAACAACTGTTTGCCAACTGAGTAAAGTCTGCTAACAAAAGACAAATGGTGGGGGGGGGGGGAGGGGCCGGGGAGGAGAGGAGGGAAGAAGGCAGAGACACACACACACGGAAAAGAACAAACATGGTTTTCACTTTACTGAACGCAGAGAAGGGCTTTTAGGTAGAACACATTCTAGACATTCTGTTGCCTGTGGCTTGTATACTCCCGGGCACTACCAGCTGCAGGTTGAATAAACCAATAAACTCTGGTTCTGGTCTCCTAACAGTTTATAATATGATTCATAGACCAGGTTGAGCTACACAAACACTTAGAAGGAGCCAAACCCATTTACGGATGCTTAGCCAACATGGGGCTGAAGCCCTTATTTCTGGATCATAAAACGTGTTCCTTCTCACTTCGCTCCCTGGCTATATTCTTAACTTTCTCCTACCTGTTACAAATGAAACCTGACTTTTCTCCCAAACTGACCTTTTTTTTTTTTTTTTTTTAAATGTTTACGTATTTATTTTTGAGAGAAAAAGAGAGTGAGTGAGCCAGCACGCAAGCAGGGGAGGGGCAGAGAGAGAAGCAGAAGCAGGCTCCGGGCTCGGGGCTGTTGGCGGGACTCGAACCCACCAATTGTGAGATCATGACCTGAGCAAAGGTCAGACAGTTAAGTGACTGAGCCACCCAGGCGCCCCCAAACCAATCTCTTTCTTAAAACAGATCACCCACCAGAACAAAACATACACTGCTTTTGGTGGTTTACATTTTATTACCACATTAAATTGGAGAGGATGTTCTAAGCTCAGAGTTAGCTTTTGAGTTTTGAGATCTCAGCCTCATTCTTGGATTTAGCTTAATCCTGTGTCCCATTATCAACTAACTCTGTGTCCTTGTGGAAACTGCTTTCCCTTTCTTCTCTTTTCATGTTTGTTTATTTTTGAGAGAGTGTGCACGCAAGTGTGCACGCAAGTGAGCACGTAAGTGAGCAGGAGAGAGGCAGAGAGAAAGGGAGACACAGAATCTGATGGAGGCTCCAGGCACTGAGCTGGCAGCACAGAGCCCTATGCGGGGCTCGAACTCACAAACCTCAAGATCATGACCTGAGTGGAAGTTGGAAGCTTACCCGACTCAGCGCCCTCAGGTGCCCCGTTCCCTTGCATTCCTAGTGGCAAATGTAGGTAATACCTCCTTCCTCTGGCCACATTTCAGGAGCTATGAGGATGGGTGTCATATAAATTCAAAATGTTTTCTGACACTGAAAGTAGTAAATTATACATAAAAATGTCTCTTTTGCACAGAAAAATCCCATGTCCATTATAGACATTTCGCGGTCTTTATTTCCCTATGAGGAAAAAACAATGGAAGTAGCAAGACTTTTCCTTATAAATAACGAAAATCTGAGTTGAGGAAATACATCTTTTTAGTCAGACCACACCTCCGCAGAGCTCATATTAGAACAAAAGTTACTTAGATCTTCAGGGTGACTTCTAATCCTCTCCTTTCCCTCCGATAACGCTGTATTTAATAAGATAATGACCCAAACAAGTAAAGTAGAAACTGGAAACAAAAGGTCTCATCTGACTCAGAAAATTACTTGACATAAACTTGCTCGTCTGGCTCAAGTCTTTGAAAGCTCACTGTTCATGGATGGACCTCTGCAAGCCTTTGCTTAAAATGTGGTATCGTGTGAACATTTGTACCGCAAATCATGTCATGTAAACATTTCACACAGCTGCATGCAAATCAAACACAAATTTTAAACGTGCTTTACAAACCATACAAGTACATAATCTTGTTCTTACCACCTTCATTACCAGACAGCTGATTGCAAGAAAATTTATATAAAGGCGTTTTGGTACAAAAACCTTGGAGATAAATGAGAAGATACAAAAGAGAGACTCGTACTGACTACAGGGTATAACTTCAGTGAGCAGAGATGAACTCATTTACTACTGTACTTACTGAGTTGGTGAGAATTTGGTTTTGGTTCCTTGGGGTCATACCTTAAAATGAGGAATAAAAGACTTAAAGAGTTTATAGATCTATTTATTATTTAAAAGTTTTGAGCAAGAACGCATATGAGTGCATGAGCAAGGGAAGCAGGGAGAGGGAGAGAGAGTCCCAAGCAGGATCCAAGCCCACCCCAGAGCTGGATGCATGGCTCAATCTCACATACTATGAGATCGTGACCTGAGCTAAAATTAAGAGTCCAATGCTTAGCCAACTGGGCCACCCACATGCCCCAAAGCTTAAAGACTTTAAATCTTTGGATTCGTTTTTCTATGAGAGTTCACTGTACTTTCTATTTCAAACCATGTGACCAACCAGATCACCTGTAAACTCCCTTGCAAGAAAATGCTAGAACTGCTGGGTAAGATACACTAAATGCCTGTTGGACTGATTCACTTAGCGTGCTTACTGAGTGTCTAACAGTTGCAAAGACTCTGTTTCAGGCATTGAGGATTTAACAGTAAACAAAACAGCCGAAAGTCAGCTCACCAGCTGAAATTTTATTTTAGGGTAATTTAACTGAATTGAAAGAAAGAATGGGCCAGAAACCACGGGGAGAGAAAAATTGTTGAGAGCATGTGAGATGACACGGTAGCTTCTCTGAGGAGACCTGCCTGTCTCTGTGGCCATTCTAGTGTCCAAAGAAGAAACAAGAGATAATACATTAGTTGTTACTGAGACCCCTACATATATGAATCTTGATCCTTGAAGTGTTATACTTTCAGTCCAAAAGTAGACTTAAAATATCTCATTGCAAATGGAACAGTATGGAATCTTGCTGTGTTGTCTTGAGCTCTATATGAGAGAGAAAACAACTCCTGAAAATTTTAACCACTAGCCTGGGCTTCTGTGGGGTTGGCATATGAGACTGAGACTTAATCAGTCCAGGAACTTCCAGCCAAAAAAATAATGTTAAAAGTGATCCTAGATCTGCAATGCTCCTCCCTGAGGCACCTTGCAGAAACAAACAGAAAACTTCTTTAGAAGACTATGCTCTGAACCCAAGTTACAAAGAATTTCCACAAACAAAATACAGGTTTCAATGAATTTACAGTCTAAAATTACAAAGTTTAAATGGGAACAATCTACCTTGAGCCAAATTCTACAAACAAAAGAGCACAATTGATCTCCTCCAAAATTCCAGATAATACAATCATTAGATAAAATGTAAGTATGTTTAGAATGTTAATGACAAATTAAAACCATAAGAATAACAGAGTATTAAAAAATGCAGTTAAAAAAGTAAGAAGTATGTAAGAAATATGTAGCCACTGAAATGAGAAACTTACTGGATGGTTTAAACAGTATATTAGATACCACTGTAGAGAGTACTAGTGAATTGGAAAAGAGATTTGGGGAAATCACTTCGATGGCATCAGAAAAATCACGAGTGCTTAAATATTAAAGAGTAGTTCTAAGACAAAAAGATAGGATAATGGAGCCCAGTATACATCCAGACAGAATTGCAGAAGGCAAGAACGGAGCTTTCTTTAGATTTGCCTGAAAAGCTTTCTCCAAAGTTCCTAATATCATGCTTATGGCTGTCAAATTATATAGAACCTGAACTTACTCATCTCTTTCTCATTTCATATGAATTATCTCTGCTATTCTCTTTTTTATTATTGGGTAAGAGCTTCTGGGGGGTGATATTTTATTTAAAAGGTAACTTCTCCTAAATTGTAGTATCTTTGAAGATACTCTGACTTCAGTGGTTGTTGTTCAAGAGTATGAAGCACATCTAAAATGTCAAGCACCATCACTTTTATCAGTGGCTGGAAACAAATATAGATGGCTATCTTCTGTTTGTGAAAGTAGTTCATTGTTTAGTATACTTAACCCTAGTAATGCCATGGGCTTATACTCCATGGAATTCTTAGTTTTGCAAAATCATTTCTTATAGAAACATACATAAAATGTATCTGTTACACACGCATAGAAAACTGGATAAAAATAGCTTTAAAATGCCTCACTCTATGTTTCAGGATATTCTTCTACCCATTTTAAAATACTTTACCTGAGAGAATAAGCAAAAAGGGAAGAAGGTGTTCTACTCCTGACAATAAAGAAATGTTGGCATACTATCAATCAATACTTCTCTCTCATTACCTGAGGAGCATTTGATTTTAGTGTAATTAAACTTTATGGACTTTCAATGGCGAATATAACATGATATAAATAAAGCACATATTTGTAATATGGATCAGGATAGGCTAAAAGCTATTACTATGTAGCAAATGGCTTTAAAGAATAAACAAACAGAATAATCCAAATGACGTGCATTTGCTATGTTTTTTAGTTAATATAGTCTTTATCACAAAGACGATGTCTTGTATAGAAGAAGATGTCTTTTATAAAAGGAAACAAGGCACAGGGTTTAGTGCTGGCTTTAACTAAGGCACACATATAAATGGATTAACTTCTGGAGCTCAGTTCCTCTCTGTAAAAAAAAAAAAAATGGTGTGGGGGTAGGGTGGGCTCAGGCCTGATATTTCGAATATTTATTCAAATATTTATTTGAATTCAAATATTTATTTGAATAAATGTTCAAAATTTAAGGTAATTAAAAGCCCCATATTATCTTTAATTATACATATAAAACATTTAAGGAACATACAGTTAAACATTACTTTATTTCAATCGTCAGTATCATGAAAACTCTACCACATTAATTCATGGCACAGCAAGTTACCAAATCATCTTGTAATAAATATTAAAAATAATATTTTGATTTTAAAATAAACCACTCTAAACTACATATGTTGTAAACTCATAACATCTTAAGGAACAGATAATCACAATCATTCTGTCTCAAACTTAAATTTACTTCAGATTTCAAAATTAAAATTTCTTGTGTAAACAATTAATACAAAAAAAAGCCACCATGGAACTTTCAGGCCTAAAAGAAAACTAATGAGTCTCTTCAAAGTTATGACCGTTACAATTCATTTTAAAAATTAAAAATCAATTTTAGGGAAAAGAGATTCAGTTTACTTTCTCCAAACCCTTTCTTGATTTTTATTTTTTAAATATCTCAGCAACCATAGGAAAACTAAGTGATCAGAAAACACACACAGAATATCCAACAACACTGTTGATCTTGTTTCCCCCAAATACTAACTCTGCCATTGACAGTTCCCTAGCATATTATCTGATTTCGTATCTGTGATCTGCAATTTATTGAGTCCACATCGTCTATAAATGTCTTAACTTTGAAACAGAATAAAATCTTTGACGTTCCCTTCTAATCACGCGATGGCCTCTAGGCAGGGAAGCGTGTCACCACAGACACTGAATATTGTGTCGATGCAAAAAACTTAACAGAACCCACTGGATCCTTCCATTCTTGGCATTTTCAATGAAGGTGGTTTCCTAAGTGGAAACCATGCAATGATGCTCTTTGACTAAAAGGGAAACAGTCTCAGTTTAAGCTGATATTTGCATCCTTGCTGAATGCCCTTCTGTGTCAATAATTTTGGGATAACATTTTGTGTGTATGCAACAGTAATAGCCTCTTCCCAGTATATATTTTTTCTGTTGCTTTAATGACTTAGCCCCAACAGAAAGGATGGTGCTGTGAAAAGAATTGCAAGGTACTATAGAAATATGAGTTACTATTGTTTAGGAGATTAATGATCTGGATTTTCTAAGGCTTTGTTGTGCCTTTTAAAGTAGTAGTAAGCATGATTTGTCGAAGCTGGAAGTCTGGGGCTTTCTAGAGGATGCTAATTGCCATTAGAAACCTTCTTCTCAAAACAGAGGTTCAAATAAAGCAGGTGACTAAGATATCCTTTTGCAGATCTTCTGATCTTTTCTTTCATGAGCCCACAAGCTTTTTCATGCCGGTGTATTAAAATTTTCCATTGAAGAGATAAACGGATTTACAGTAGAGGAGAGTAAAGATCTGGTAGGCTGCTCCGGCTGCCATAATAAAACACCACAGACCAGGGGACAGGAACAAAAGATGTTAATTTTCCCACAGTTCTGGAGGCAGGGAGTCCAAGATCAAGGTCCAGCAGAATGACTTTCCAATGCGGGATTTTTCCTGGCCTGCAGGTGGCTGCCTTCCTCGTGTCCTCACTTAGTGGAGAGAGCAAGCTAGCTCGCTGGCCTTTCTTTTTACAAGAATAGCAATTCCTATGGGACCAAGGCCCCACCCTTATGGTCTCTCTTAACCTTAGTTATGACTTTAGAGTTCCCATCTCCAGGGGCGCCTAGGTGGCTCAGTGGGTTAAGCATCCGACTTCAGCTCAGGTCATGATCTCATGGTTCATGGGTTCGAGCCCTGAGTCGGGCTCTGTGCTGACAGCCAGCTGCAAATAAAGTTCCCATCTGCAAATAAAGTCCCATGGGGGGATGGGGCTTTAACATATCAATTTGGGGAGAAACACACATTCAGTCTGTAACCCTTGGATGCAAGCTCCCCGTCTAAAATTTAGTAATTGTGTAACTTGGGCAAATCAGTTTCATATTCTAAATTCTCCAATGCCTCATCTGTACAACAGGTTAATAAACACTCCTATACAGCGAATTAAAGGGGATACTGCATAGTTTAAAGTATTTTTATAAACTGTGAAGTATTATTTTAAGGTCTTATTTTTTAGACTTTCCCCATTTATTCAAATCAAGCAATATTTTTTTACTATACATATATAGTAAAAAAATTTTTTTAGTAAAATTTTTTCAGTAAAAAATGTTTCTATAGTAAAAATAATTTTTTTGGCTAAAAAAGATGTTTAAATATGAGTATGCTCATAAGACAATTTCTTAAACTATTTTTAAAAATATTTTATTTTACTTTTGAAACAGTGAAAGCAGGGGAGGGGCAGAGAGAGAGGGGGACAGAGGATCTGAAGAGGGCTCCATGCTAGAGCCCCATGCGGGACTCAAACCCACAAACTGTGAGATTGTGACCTGAGCTGAAGTCAAATGCTCAACTGACTTGAGCCACCCAGGTGCCCCAATAACTTCTTCACTTCTTTCTACAAAGTTTTAAGTTGTTTTCAAATGTTTTTATTTATTTTGAGAGTGAGAAAGCATGAGCAGGAGAGGGGCAGAGAGAGAAGGAGAGAGAGAACCCCAAGAAGGCTCTATGCTGTCAGTGCAGAGCCTGACATGGGGCCTGATGTCCCAAACCGTGAGACCAGGACCTGAGGTGAGATCAATAGTCAGACCAAATGAGCCACCCAGGAGCACGAGAAAGTCTTTAAAAACATTCCGTCTTCATCTCAAAATTTATAAAGGCAAATATATACCAAAATAGTTTTAAAAGGATCTCTTAATATCATTTAGAGTGTTTATGAAGGATAACGTATCACTAGCATCAAAGGTGGAAAGAATGTACGTTATTACGGAGATAATTCCATGTGTGTGGTAAAATTTGCTTCAATCTTATATAATGAACTCATACTTTAGAGGCCCTGAATTTGTACCCTTTGCATTTAAAGCAACACACTAGAAACCAAGCTTGCATTGAAACATGGGAAAACGTAAAAGTGAATGAAACAACTTGGCTTTCTATGGCATTGACTTTGAAAATCTGATTAAGACAGATGTCTTTAGCTGATGGTTCTTCAATGTCACGTTGTCATAGTTCCCATCAGCAAGATGTTTTAAAGGCGTTCGATTAATATTGCATGCCAGAACTGAAATTACATCCTTTGTCGTTCAGTTCCTAATGGTGCAAGTGATATCTATCAAGTAGTGTTTTATGAAGCGTGCGTGATTTTTATTGCAGGCTGTTTTCACAAATCTTTTCTAGGTTTCAGAAAGACTGCTTACAATAAATAGGCCCTTCTGCTGAAAATCAGGATGATTCTTAAAACTGAGGTGAAGTCTGGAGAATTAGAATTTACTTATCAATAAAAAGAATCTTCTGCCTGAGTCTGTTGCATTCCCATTTGCACGGTCTTGAATAGACCTGCTTTTATCTGAATGTTTTACTAAATCACTTGTTATAATATATGCAAAATATGTGCTAAGCACACATCACTCACAAAACCTTCGTTGGTATGCACGTGCATTATCTGCTGAGTAAGGAAAACATGTGGGATGTGGATGGAGTTTACACTAACTATTGTACGCTCGCTGGGTTTGTGCTAGAGGAGTATATATTTTATTTTTTCAATATAATTGCTAGTTTGTTTTTTCACCTTCATTTATTTTGAGAGAGAGCGTGTGTGCATACAAGTGGGGGATGGACAGAGAGAGAGGGAGAGAAAGAATCTCAGGCAGGCTCTGCACTGTCAGCACAGAGCCTGACCTAGGGCTTAATCCTGTGAGGTATGAGATCATGACCTGAGTTGAAATCAAGAGTTGGATGCTGAAAGACTGAGCCACCCAGGTACCCCAATGACTAATTTATTTTTAAGAGAAATTAGTGTCCTGCCATTAATTTCACAATTTTGGAAACTCAGTCATATCAAACACACCATTTTCATTTATTAAAGACCCAGAGACCTAATATAGTTGTACATATATATAAATTAGAAGATTACAAATGAAAAAAAGATTTTTAAATCTTATATATAAATATATTTATGTAAACTGACTCTAACATATTCTATTGTCTTCGGTTACCTTTATGAAATTAGGGAGATAGATTATGATTTCTAATATCTTTTCCCAGTTAAAAAAATTCCACAATTCTCTAGTGTTTTTTTACGTGTATGCATCTGCATGTGTGCACAGACACACAGTTCAAAGCTTTGACTGCTGATTTTAAGTATCACATGCTGTTATGCTATATCATTTGTATCTTACAAAATATAAGTGTACTCAAGGGTCTGGGCATTCTGCGTGCCTGGTCTCTTTCTCTTCCTCTGCTGTGTGGAACTACAGTGGCTGTGAAGACCCTGAACCCCAAGGGCTGCAGGATGCTCTGAGGACCAGCTTGCGGCCTAAGGGCACTATAAAAATCATTGCTTCTGCAGACATCAAGCTTACTTGATGTATCTATATAGCAACATGCTGCTTCATCAAATGCAAATTCAACAAACCAACAGCCCCCTTAATAGCCAAAGTAGCCCGGGACGACATGACTGGTGGTAATACCATTTCCAATGTTCTAACTAGAGCGTGGATCAAACAGGGGGCTGTCTACATTTCTGAAGTTCTTTATCCCAGAATAACAACAGTCAAGGGTTGATTCTGCAAAGGAAAAGGTACTTCGGTTTTTGGAACAAGTCAAAGTGAGCAAAGAGATGGACAGGGTAACACGGGGTCTTGGCCAGACTATCTGTCTATACCAAAGCTCATGCTTAAAGTGCTAATGCCCTAAGAGATGCTGTGGTGGACTCCATTTGGGCCGTTACGAAACAAGATGAACCTACTGACTTCTTCATGGCTGAGGTTAAGGAGATGAAGCATAGGTCTGTGACCAATACAAGCTGCATCAGAGGTCCTGTTCTGGAGCAAAGGGCATGGCAACCGGATGTGAAAAAAAAGAGAAGATTCATAATCCCCTTATGTGCGATGTGTCATAAGAATATGAAAAAAATAAGCAAATTCTTTTCTTTTACAAGAGTGCAGAAGACAGAAAGTAGTAAAGGCTGAAAGAAAATTCACTGAAGATATAATTGGAAAAAATGATAGAACTGAAAACGAAA
The DNA here is from genome assembly GCF_003009895.1 of Hyaena hyaena. Taxonomy (NCBI): domain Eukaryota; kingdom Metazoa; phylum Chordata; class Mammalia; order Carnivora; family Hyaenidae; genus Hyaena; species Hyaena hyaena. The sequence goes on from NW_024081010.1 coordinate 764,612, forward strand.
GTCCGTGCTGATTCAGAGAGAAGATCTGTTGTTATTTAATCAAGGGCATGGACAGTTTTCCTCAGATGCTCTTGAAAAAGAAAGCATAGTGGCTCTGCACAGAGCTAAAGAGAGAAATACGGAAAGGCTGACTCTTGCCTGTGGGAGGGTAGCTTTACATTCTTTGGATGACCCAAATCCTGACTGTTTGGGACATGCTGGTCTTGTCTATGAGCATACATGGGAAGAAGAGAGGTTCACCTTTATTGAGAATTGTTAACAGTATTGGTCCAAGGACCAAATAAGCACATACTCAAATCAAGGATGCAGTAAGAGACGGCTAGAAGGCTGTTGAAAATTCTACGGCTGATGGCTGCGTCATTCTAGGGGCTGCTGCAGGGGTGGTGGCATTGGCAGAAGCCCTGATTATAAGCCCGCTGTCAAAGGGAAGCCCAACTTGGCGTTCAAGCATTTGCTCACGCGCTGCTCATGACTGCTGCAGCTCCTGCCCAGGGCTCTGACTTTGACTTTTAATTAAAATTAAGGCTAGAGCAGAACAATCAGAATCAGGAGGACTTAAACACAGGTGGGCCAACAGAATTGGCCCGGGGGATAACTAGTGTGAGGAGAAATAGATTTTTCATGCCTGCCCTGTGACAGCCACCAACGTTCTCCTGGTTGATGAGATTACAGGAGCTGCAAGGTCTTCTCTAGGAGGTTGAATTTCCTGAATCATCAGAATCATGAAGATCTTAAGAACAGAGCTATGGAATTCTAGTCCAAACTCCAAATGATTTGCAAAAGAATTTCCCATACGAAGGGGAGAACGCTGGCACCCACCCAGATTCTGAAGTCTTGGAATTCTAAGTACTGCATTTTTTCAACTGCACTGCAGGGTACATACATCAAGCAGGCCATTTTTACCAACGCACATGACGTTTACCTTAGCTTCTGTGATCCAAAAAGTGCCCATTAGAAAAGCATATGTGATCTACCTTGTTACTAAATATTCCTTCAAAACTGAAACAAAAACACCTACTCAAGATGAAATAGTTGATCAAAGACGTTATAAAGGACAATAGCAAAGGGGTTATTCTGGGGTGCGTCTCCCTTGGGCTGGATCTCCACAGCTGATGGAAGATAAAGCTGGCTACATCTCTCCTGAGTTAGCTGTGGTCCTCAGGAATCTCACAGACATGTGGCTACTGCCAACTATATGTCTGTTATAAAGGAGAATAAAAATATTAACATTAAGATCGACAGTCTTAGCCGGCGTTGCCCTGCACATTCATCTTGTTTGGATAATTGCACATTTAAAATTAGAGTCTACTTATCTGGTTCTAGACATTAGGGAATAATGTGCATGGAAAAGGGTTTTCAAATTCTAACTCCCCATGGCAGATCGCTGCAATGCTCATTAATTCTATAAGGAAGAACTTGCCTCTCTTTCAATGTTTACTTGAATTTTTTTCTGCTGTATGTGGTTCACTGAAGGCATGGCAAGAGTTCACTTTAAGAACATTCTCTCCATTAGCGGGAATCGATTTTCTAAAGCATTCTGACACGTCCACATCCAGTCTATAACAATCCCTTTAACCCCTAACGCTCAAAACCACCCCCCAAAAAAACCACAAAACCCTGTGTGCTTAAAAGATAATGCTCTCCCTACAAGAGACACAAAAAAAAGAAAAAAATAAAAAAAGAAAAAGGGAAGGAACTACATATTTTTTCTCTATTTGATTTATTTATTTTTTGCTAGCCATGAGTAAATTACTTTACCCAGTAATTCTAGAAAGGAGTTACTACAAGTCTAAAAGGGAGTTTCTAAACATCTAGGCTTAATGTAACTTTATACATCCTAGATGCAAAAAGTGGGAGGCACTATGGGAGGGAGAAATCTACAGAGGAAATTTACACTCATTAAAGTTTATTAAATTCATTAGGCTGTGTACTCAACATACATTATTTTACTTAATTTCACAGCCATTATAAACTGTCGCTACCTATTCCCATTTCATAAGCAAGAAAAGAAAGTTCTGAGAAATTAAGAAGTCTGGCAATGACTAGTCACAGGATAGGACTCCAAAGCTGTTCAGACTAATTTAAACGGGAAGAATTATTTTTGTCAGTTTTGATTTAGACATGTGTCAAGAAGAAAATGAAGATGAAAGATCAGCTTTAGGATTGTACTGCAGACTCTGGAAACACGGGCCTTAAACAATACATTATAGCACATGTACGTAACAGATATATACAGAACATTCCATCCAGAAACTGCAGAATGCACACTGTTCTCAGGGCATATGTGACATTCTCCAGGATAGATCACAGGCTAGGTTATAAACCAAGTCTCAATAAGCTCAAGAAAACTGAAATCCTATCAAGCTTCCTCTTTAACCATAATGGTACAAAACTAGAAATCAATTACAAGAAGAAAACTGAAAAACCCACAAAAATGTAAAAATTAACAAATATGTTATTGAACAACCAATGGATCAATGAAGAAATCAAACACAAAGTGAATACCTAGAGACAAATGAAAACAGATATGCAACATACCAAAATTTTGGGATGTAGCAAAAGTGGTTTTTGAGAAGGAAGAGCTAGTGTATTACTAGGTATTACTAGTCTGTATTAGGCTTACCTCAAAACAAACAAATCAAACCCAACTTAAACAATCTAACTTTACACCTAAACGAGCTACAAAAAGAACAAAGCCCAAAGTCAATAGAAAAAAGGAAATAATAAAGATTAATGAAACTAAACCCTGGTTCTTTGAAAAGATAAAACTGACAAACCATTAGATCAACCAAGAAAAAGAAAAGAGAGAGGGTTCTAATAAACAAAGTCAGAAATGAAAGAGAAGTTACAAACGACACCACTGAATCAGAAATGATCACACGAGATGCCTCTGAATAACTCGTCACCAACCAACTGGACAAACTAGAAGAAATGAATTTCTAAAAACATACAGCAGTCCTCTGAGTCATGAAGAAATAAAAAATCTGAATAGACTGATTAACAGTAAAAAGACTAACTCAGTAATCAAAAACCTCCTGACAGACAAAAAGTTGAGGACCAGATGGCTTCACCAGTAAATCCTACCAAACATTCAAAGGAAATTTAATATCTATCCTTCTAAATTCTTTGAAAATATTGAAGAAGAGGGAACACTTCCAAATTCCTTTGATGAGGCCAGTGTCACCCAGATATCAAAGCCAGACAAGAAAGCCACACACACAAACACACACAAAAGAAAATTATAGGCCAATATTACTGATGAACATAGATGGAAAATTCTCAACAAAATATTAGCAAATTTAATTCAATAATACATTAAAAGGATTATACACCATGATCAAGTGGAATTTATTCCAGGAATGCAAGCTGGTTCAACATCATATCCATACACCAATCAATATGATATAGCACAATAACAAAATGAAAAAAACAAAAATCATATGGTTATCTCGATTAGATAGCAGAAAAAGTATGTGATGAAATTTAACATCCACATATGATAAAAATTCTTAACCAAGTGGGTATAAAGGGAATCCACCTCCACATAACACAGGCCACATGTGACAGAAGCACAGGTGACACTACATTCAACGGTCAAAAGCTGAAAGCTCTCTCCCTAAGATCAAGAACAAGACAAGGAGTCCCACTCTTATCATTTTTAAATGCAGTACTGGAATTCCTATCCACAGTAATTAGGCAAGAAAAAGAAATAAAAGGGATCCAAATTGGAAAGACAATAGTAAAAATGTCACTTTTTGCAGATGACATGATACTACACATGGAAAATCCTTAAGACTCCACCAAAAATATATCAGAATAAATGAACTCAGTAAAGTAGCAGGGTTCAAAATCAACAGCCAGGAATCTGTAGCATTTACATAACTAATAATGTATTATCAGAAAGAGAAATAAAAAATTCCATTTGTAAGTGCAACAAAAAGAATAAAATACCTAGGAATAAATTTAACCAAGGAGGTGAAATGCCTGTACAATAAAAATAAGACACTGATGAAAGAAACTGAAAACATAAATAAATGAAAAGATTCTATGCTTATCACTGGAAGAATACTGTTAAAATGTCCATACTACAGAGGTCCATAATCTACGGGTTCAATGCAGTCCTCATCAAAATTCTAAAGGCGTTTCTCACAGAACCAGAAGAAATAATTCAAAAATTTTTATGGAACCATGAAAGATCCTGAATAGCCAAAGCAATCTTGAGAGAGCAGAACAAAATTGGAGGTATTAAGCTCCCTGATTTACAACTATACCATGAAGTCATGGTATTGAAATAAAAACAGACAGGCAGACCATGGGAACAGAACTCAATTAAACTCCCACTTATATGGACAATTAATTTACGACAAAGAAGCCAACAAGGTACAATGGAGAAAGGATAGTCTTTTCAGTAACGGTGTTGAAAAACATGGACAGCCACATGCGAAAGAATGAAAGTGGACCACTATCTTATCCCATACCCAAAAATTAATTCAAATGGATTAAATACTTAAATGAACTAAAACCACAGAATTCCTAATAGAAAATACTCAACATCGTTCTTAGCAATATTTGGGGGATGTGACTCCAAAGGCAGGGAAACAAAAGCAAAAGTAAATATGGGATTACATCAAACCAAGAAGCTTCTCCACGATGAAAATCACCATCAAAATGAAAAGGCAGCCTGAATGGGAGATTTTTGCAAATCATATACCTGACAAGGGATTGATATCCAAAATATACAAAAAATTCATACCACTTAACAACAACAGATCAACCCGATTTAAAGATGGACAGAGGAAATAAACAGACATTTTCCCAAAGAAGACGTACTCAAGTATTAGCAAGGATGGAGAGAAAAGGGAACCTCGTATGCTGCGGGTGGGAACGGAAACGGCTGCACACACTGTGGAAAACAATACAGAGGGCCTTCAAAACATTAAGAATAGAACTACCATATGACCCAGCAATTTCACTTCTGGGTATTTATCTGAAGAATATTAAAATGCTGATTTAAAAAGATGTATGTAGCCCTACACGTTCACTGTATTATTTACAAGAGGCAAGAAATAGAAACAATGTAAACATCCATCAATGGATGATATATATTATAATAACATAACAACACTATATTATTATATATTATAATTATGTTGCATATTATATATTATTATGTATATATTATAAATAGAATACCACTCGGCCATAAAAAAGAATGAACTCTTACCATCTGCAACATGCAGACCTTCAAGAGATATGATAAGTGAAATAAGTCAGATGGAGAAAGACAAATACAGTAAGATTTTACTCATGTGTAATCTGAAAACTACAAATGAACAAACAAAACAAAAACTTGTAGACTGGTGGCCACAGTTGGGGAAGGGGAAAGGGTGAATGGAATGGGTGAAGTGATCTACTCTAGCAATGATGGTAACTAGACTGTGAGTGCTGATCAGCTTGTACTGCATGTAGATGTCAAATTAGAATACTGAACCCCTGAAATGTACGTAATGTTATATAGCAGTTTTACCCCCCTTACAAAATAGTACTGCAGAAATTTAGTTTTAACTTTTTAGAAATTCAACTTAAAAAAATTTTAATGTTTATTTTTGAGTGATAGAGAGAGAGAGAGAGAGAGAGACAGAGACAGAGACAGAGCACAAGTTGGGGAGGGTCAGAGAGAAAGGGAGACACAATCCGAAGCAGGCTGTCGGCACAGAGCCCAATGCGGGGCTCAAACTTACAAACTGTGAGATCATCACCTGAGCCAAGGTCAGCTGCTCAGCTGACTGAGCCACCCAGGTGCCACAAAAATTCAACTCTGAACTGAAGAAACGCTTGCCTTATGTTGAGTCTGTGGTCAGAGTGGCATCTCATTAAGACCAATGTGGAGACCACAACCTAGCAGCGATAGCAAAAGCATTATTTGATTACAGGGAAACTACACAGAATTAAAAACATTTTTTTAACTTTCTTTCTTTCTTTCTTTTTTTCTTTCTCTCTCTCTCTCTCTCTCTCCCTCCCTCCCTCCCTCTCTTTCTTTTTGAGAGAAAGAGAGAGACAGACAGACAGACAGAATCCGAAGCAAGCTCCAGGCTCTGAGCTGTCAGCACAGAGCCCGACACAGGGCTGGAACTCAGTAACAGCGTGACTTGAGCCAAAGTCGGATGCTTAACAGACTGAGCCACCCAGGCGCCCCGAAACTACACAGCATTTTCAATGAGGAGCACAGATAAAAAAAATAATGTGGATGTTATCCTCCAGTGTTATAAAGACAACGTTTTTTAGTATTAGACACTATTTTGCCTCATTTTGAAATTTTCTGAAGCCAGTTCATCTCATTCACACGGTAAGAAACCAAAAATGTATTAGGTTACAAAATTTTTGTAAAAGCAATCATTCAAGAAACAAAGCAGAACAAAAACACACAAGATCCAAGACAGAATTTCTTTTCTTCTTGTCCTTACAATACATCTCGGGGTTGGCAGGTTATTTTACAAATTCACAATAGTTGCTAATGTAAGCATAAAATATTTTTCCTGACGTGCTTAAGGGATTACCAGAGTTATCAAATCAAACAATACTACAAAGCACAATCCCATAGGCTCATCTTTGATTATCACCACAATTTACAGACAAATATTTGAGACAGCATTATTAAAAGTTAATGGCCTTCTGGTTATTAAGAACTGTTAACTCTTTAATTTCTCCCATCTGAGTACCAACCAGACCTGATGCTGCTTAGCTTCCGAGACCAGATGAGATGGGGCGCATTGGGGGTGGCAGGGCCCAGAGACTTAATTCTTTAGCTTCTAACCTTCATTATATACTGCCATGTGTACATTTTAGTGCGGACATCAAGATAGGGTCAAGTTCATAGGCTACATTCAAAAACAAATAGTATCTGCTTCCCTTATAATTTCTTGCTTCTTACCTACCATGTGAAAACACAGGGTAATTCTAATTTTTAAAATCTTATGCATGTAATAAATAAAAACAGTAGGAGAATGGGATCAAAGTCCAATTTACATGATCATGTGTAATAACTGTCTTTTTGGCACGATAGTGCAATTAGAATATATCATCTGACTTAAAAAGTATTCACCAGAATCAACTGACAAAGACACGTGCAATTAAACGATTACTCGGGCAAATCAGAAGGTACTGTAACAAAGAATACTAATTAACGTTCAAGGAACCAAAATCCTGAAATCCAAGTTAGAGGGAACACACTATTGGTACAGAAATGAAGAGTGACCTCAGACACACTCTTTAAAGTCAAACGTGTCCCACGCATAATTAGCATTCAATGCGAGATCATCAGATTCAAGCGGCAAATAAGCTGCCCCAGTGATGAGTTACAAAGGGGGGTAAGTTGGGCGATGAGGCTGTGGTGTCTGCAGGCTTTCACTCATGCTCCTTGCTCATGAGGACCAGCATGATGAAAATGCTTTCCGATTTCATAGAAATATGAAGATTTCTAACTGGCTAGACCTAACGGAGCTGTCAAGAAGGAAAGTTACACTCACAATGAAATGGTCACATAATGATCTAGTTTTCATCCTAATTGGGGGAAAAAAATTCTTTGTGAAGAACTGGGCCAATGTTGTTGGTAAAAGAGGCTCACAACAAAAGAGGAAGGGAAAGAAAAAAATTAGTGCTCGCAGGGGTTATTTCTTCAAAGAATTACAGCGGAGGTTGGAGATGATGCAGGGCATAAGGAGATGGCGAATTTGGTAGAGCACCTTCCTGTAAGTGCTTTATTCCCCTTTCATTTAGAATATAGAAAAGAGTCTGAACAAGACAATAGACAAGTAAAGACCCAAACTTCCAAAATAACATTACACGACATTATTAATAGTGGCACATGAAGAGAAATGACGACTCTCAAAAGAGTACTTCTGTCTCTACTTACTTTAATTAAACTCCCTAGGCTTTAAAGCAAATTTGAAACTTTCTTTTAAACAGAAAAAAAAAACCCATCATGACTGATTAAGATTTGATTTCTGTCCTCTAAAACAGCAGCAGCAAACACAAACCTCATCATGCAATTTTCTCAAAACAACGATGTCAGCCTCTGCCTCTCCACCTTCTCACAGGTAAATTAGTGCCTAGTGTGCCAACTTCTTTCTAGCAGGCACCGATCCATTAAATTTGAAATGAGAATTACAACAAAATTATACTATTATGAGTGTTTCGATTAACTTTCTCTATACCAGATTACCATAACAACTTTGCTTCAAAATAAACCAATGTGATTTAAAAAAAAAAAAAAAAATCAGGGCAAAGTACGATCTCTGAAAATAAACACAGAGAGCACATCTATATTGCGTGGATATGATCTGAAAAATCCATTGTAGCCAATGTAAGGTCATTAACCTTGACCTAACACACCTTAAAGGAATCATATTTCTTGTCTTCTCCATGTACATTGCTCATGTGCACAAAACTAAATTCATCCCCCGCCCCTGCCCAAATCATCATTTCCTCCTCAAGCATTTCACTTTCCACTGAAATCACCACTTTCTACTTGAGAGTTTGGTGATTTTTTGACTCTTACCCTCTTTGATCCTTTGTATTTACCCTCTTTGATCCTTTGTATTTACCCTCTTTGATCCTTTGTATTTAATCATCAGCAAGTTTGTTGTTAGCTGATTAAAAATGTATCTTGATTATCTATCCTCCACTAATTCCCATTGCCCCACTGTTATCTAGACCCCCTTGCCATCCCCCCCACCTCTCATTTATTAAATAAAAACCCTTGTCTGCTAAGTATAAACCCTGTGAAAAACTGTATACTGACATCTTTGTCTACTGACTCTCTCTGTGCCAGTCTATCCCGCATACAACAGTCAGCTTCGTTTCCGTAAATGTATTCTTCTCGAATCAACAAGGACTCGTTGCTGCCAAACCACAAGTCCAAATTTTATTTCCCCAATAACGTTCAAGTACTGCAGACAAACAGAAGACAGGCTGACTGGACTAAAGGAGCTTGTGCTGTTTTTGGAGACAGGACTTACATCCTTGAAGCAGCTAGAGCACAAATCTCAGGCAGGTGCAAAAAATAATTTAAAAAACCCAACAATCCAAACTACAGGAGGAAAGCAAATATGGAAGTCTTTGCTCTGTGCTGGGGTTAACTTCAGGCAAACTGAAGGCAGAAGCAAAGATACAGGCAAGTCAAATTGGCCGTGATGAAGATGACCTGGAGGTGAGTAGCACCTCTCCTATGACAGTTTTTGCTGCTGCTGTTTTAGAGGAAAGAAATCAAATCTTAGTTTGGCAAATAAGTGAAGAGCGAGTTCTGGATGATCAGAGTGGGACCAACTGGTGACTTTAAAATCCAAGCAGGAGAATTTTTACTCAATACGCTGAGGACATGTAGAGGTTCCTTGGAAGAGACTGATCATGAGGACAGAAGTGGAAGGAAGATGAACCCGGGTGCTTGTCTAGGGTCCAAAGGTCTTGGGACAGCCTTTGACTGTGAAGTGATGACTGGCATTATACGTGTGGGAGTGCAGTAGACTCATTTGGTAATGGTTCCTTCATTCATTCCACACAGACTTAGTAGGCACTTCCCACAGTAGGAGGGATATATTAGTTCAAAAAATTAGGTTTTAGCTAGACTGATAATGGCTTAGAAATGTTTACATATTAGGATGCTTTGTTGAGATGTATCTTACAGGCTGCCGAGTATTTGAGAAATTGTAAGGATAGCTGGAACTGGAAAAAAAGATGTGCATTACTACATGCCTGATACGCATTGGTATTAGTGTTTAAAACAGATTACAGTCCCCAAATTTATATATATTTTCTTTCAGATTCATTATATGTTCTATGTTGTTAAGGCAGTGGATCCTCTTGATGATGGCGCCATTGCTATTTCTGAAATTAACTATTAGAGTTTCCTATGTAACCTACTGATCGCTTAGAAATTCCTTTTAGATATTCATTCCTTCATTATAGCAATGCTACAGAAGGGGGGGTGTCTTCATTTAAATGCTTAAATTCCATCCAATTCCAATGAGTAAGATACAAATTATCTCCTTCATTTATTGATTGCTTGCTTCATTTCATAATTCCTACAAAGACATATACATTGAATGCCTATAGTATTTCAGTTACTTGCCAGGTACCAGTGATTCAGTGTTCAGTTACACAGATACTTTCATGCTCTCCTGCAGCAGCTCACACAGTGTCTGACTCCAAAGCATTTTTCCTACTATCTATACTGCCCTTCCACTCCTGGGTATAAACATACAAAGAGGTCAAACATTATCTGGTAAATTATCTAAGAGATGAAATACGCTCACTTCTGAAAGATTGAACAAGGCTTTTCTGATAAAATAATGCTGGAGCTACCCCAAGGCATGCATATTTCGAGCAGAAAAGCAGACAGACAAGCTTTCGGGACAAGTGGGAAAGAAACAAAAGAGGAAGACGATGTAAAGTAAGAGGTCAGATTGGCGAGGGCCTAAGGCATGGGGGAGACGCTGGGAGAGGGCTGGAGAGAGGGGAAAGGAATCTTGAAATGAAGCTGGAAACATAGGAAGGAAAGATTTTGATGAGCCTTGCCTTGTGTATTGACTACAGAATTCACACACACACACACACAAACACACACACACACACACACACACTGCACTGGCACCAGGAAGCTGCTAAATGCTTTTAAGCAAATGAATGACAAGGTCTGGGATCACTCTGGCACCAGCGTGGGGGATGCATGTGGCGTGGGTGGGTGAGTGAGTAAGTGAGTGTGTATTATGTTTGCATGAGTGGTGAGTGACAAAGGTTAGTAATATTTGCACTACTGCATGAAGTACATACACACAAGCCCTCGACAGGGATAACGATGTAGGGCCACATTCAAAAGATAATTAAGAGGCAGAATAAACCGATTACCTTAGCAACAGATTAAATCCAGAGTAGGCTAAAAGAGACAGCTGTGCAGGGAATTTTTTTTTAGAAATATCTTTCATCTTTTGGGGCACCTGGGTGGCTCAGTTGGTTAGGCATCTGATTCTTGACTTTGGCTCAGGTCATGCATGATCTCAGGGTTCCTGGGTTTGAGCCCTGCTTCGCTTTGGGCTCCTGAGCTGAAAGCAGGGAGCCTGCTAGGGATTCTGTCTTTCCCTCTCTCTCTGTTCCTCCCCTACTTGTGCTCTCTCTCAAGACAAATAAACTTAAAAAAAACAAGATATTATGTTTCTTCTTTTAAAATTACTTAAAAACATTCAGGAATCTACTCTTGAAATCATTGTTACACTGTATGCTAACTTGGATATAAATTTAAAAAATTTGAAAAATAAACAAAAATAACATAAAAACACACAATCTCATCATGTTAACCCTATTTGGATCTCCCTGCTCTAATCATTCTGAAAAATCTATCCAGAACTGGTTCATGTTTCCGCTAAATTGTGGGTATTACAGTTTTTTTCCTCACCAGTGCATTGTAGCATTTATATTGCCTCTTCTTTGAAACTGCAAACTCTATCTTTGTAACCCTCCATGGCACTGAGGAAAACTTAATACACAAGTGTCTGTAAACCAAATTCTTTTCTTTTTTCTCCCACATTCAAGTGGCGTGCCTTTCCACACGCCACTCCCATCAAAAGCAGATGAAGCAGCAGAAGGAAAAAGAATCACGGGAAGGAAGCAAATGGAATCAATGGGAACTATACCCGATTTCTTAAAATGATGTGACAGAGCGGAGAGAAAGAAAAAGGTAACACAAAAATCTACAGAATACATGTCAGAACCTTGGACAGTGGGTTTTCTGGGAAACTGTCTGAAACCTAGGCCTGAGCGCACTCTTATTTGAAGCTGGATTGTGCCGATGGTAAAGCTTTACTGCATCCCGAAACTGAAAGGAAGGAACACTGCCTAGCGTGTTGCAGAGGGTGCCCAAACCTGGGGAGCAGTGGACGAAAAGAAAGGAAGGCACAGAAAGTGGCAATTTTTACACTGAGACTCTTACTGCTTAACTGATTACTACTCGTGTGTGTTGGATGAAGATCTGAGGACAGAAAATCCAGGTCCTATCTTACTTTAACACAGTGCTCTGTCTAAAAAGGATTTCTTACTTTTCTAAATCAAATGCCTCTAGCTTTTGGACTTCCCAAAATACAGAAACACAGAACCCAAGAAGTGCTTTATAGAATATTTAAAATAAATGTAAGGTACATGTATACTTTATGTATAAATGTTTATGCAAATTAAGGCAAAGATAGAGATAAGCTGCAAAGTAAAGCATTATAAATATATAAATTACTTTTGTTGCCATTTTTTTCTGGAAGGGAGTAGCATACAGAATATTAAAAGTGCCTATCTTGTTTAATTTTTATTATTTAAAATTTGTAATGTTTACTTTTGGGAGAGAGAGAGAGAGACAAAGCACGTACAGGGGCGGGGCAGAGAGTGAGAGACACACACACTGAACTGGAAGCGGGCTCCAGGCTCTGGGCTCTCAGCACAGAGCCCCACACGGGGATTGAACTCACGAGCCCTGAGATCATGACCTGATCTAAAGTCAGAGGCTTAACCGGCTGAGCCACCCAGGTGCCCCAGGCCAGTCCTTTTTTAAACCAGAGACTTCTGTCAACTACAAGACTGCTGCTGTATATAAAGTTTTCAAAGAACACAGTCACACCCACTTGTTTCTGTTTGAAGGCTTTCACACTACAATGAATTTGAGCAATTACCGCCTCTTGCCCCTCAAAAGGCTAAAATATTTGCCATCCGGTGCTTTAAAGTTATTAGCCAGTTTTTTAACTGAAAATTTTGAGACAACTGTAGATTCGTATGCAGTTTGAAGAAACAATACAGAGAGGTGTGTCCACATTGCTTGGTTCCCCTCAATGGGAATTTGCCAAACTTATACCAGGATATTCACATGGATACAATGCACTTTTCTTATTTAGATTTCCTTACTTTTACTTGAAATCCTGGGGGTGTGGGGGGAAGGGGGGTGAGAGTGTGTGTGTGTGTGTGTGTGTGTACTTTACACAATTTTACTACATGTCTGTGGTGACTAGTTTTAAACATAAGCTTGTTAATTGCTTCCTCAATAATTAGAACCTTTTCTTATCGTTTGTTTGTAAGATAAAAATAGCATTTGTGAAACCACAAATTGTAGAGTTCATGTTATCTTTAAGTTTAGCAGAAGTTGGTGTGATAATTGTAAAGATAGCCAGATTTAAGGCCAATCTAAAAAGTTATTTTAAAAAATGGAAACATATGCTCTCTATCTATGAGCAGAATAAACTGTTTTGCCATATGCAAGTGCATTGTAAAGACTTTCCTTTTTGAAATAAGTTTATTTCAAACTTATTACTACCCAGTCCTGTGGGCATGATGGGTAGAGGAGTGGAATTTGCAGGGCAGTGTGGCTGGGAAGAGACAAAGAAGAAGAAAATGTAACCAAATTTAGGTGAATTAATTGATTACTTGTCAATTACAATTAAAGCTTTATCTACATGTATCATTTGAAATTATTTACCAAGAAGGCAAAAATAATAGATTCTACTCTGTTTCATGTGAGTTCAAGGGTACAATAGATAGCATCTATGAAGGGCTCAACGAGGTGCTTTAACATTTCAAATAATTCTTTACACAGTAGCCCAGAAAAATTTCTTCCCTTAAAGATGTTTCCTTCCTTTCTAAAGCAAGGAACTTTCAGAAATTTCATAAATACAATTTAGTCAAGATGGCAATAAATAAATGCATGAAGTAATGCATACCAAATGAAAACATACTTCTTAGGAGTATCCTTTCTGGAAAAAAGCGAAGGAGAAATTAATGAATAGATAAATAATAAATAATAAAGCTGTGGTAAGTTGCAGTTCTGATAAGGTAGAAATCTACATGGTATGAGAATCAATTTGATATTACTGGTCATTTTTTTAAAAGTTTATTTATTTATTTTGAGAGAGAGAGAGAGAGAGAGAGCGCAAGCACACAGGTGGGGAAGGGGTGGAGAGAGAGGGATAGAATCCCAAGCAGGCCCTGTGCAGTCAGTGCTGAGCCTGACACAGGGCTCGAGCTCACAAATGCTGACATCATGACCTTGGCCGAGATCAAGAGTTAGACACTTAACCGATGAAGCCAGTCAGGTGCCCCTGGACTGGTCATTTTTAAAAGATTAAAAAATGGAAAAGATTAAAAAAGGAAAGAACATCAATGTCTAGCCTCACATAACAAACCTAAATTTCGAAGTGTATGGGACTTTGGGTCAACTGTGAGAGAGGCAGAAGGAAGCACGTTCAAGAATTAAGTTTTTGTGAATTAGGATATTTTTCTGTGCTTGAAATGAATTGGAAAAAACTCTGAGCTAAAGGTCTTTAAGAAGTCATTTTAGCTGTTGGTATTTTATTAGAGCTAATTACTTTTATTCCCGAAAAACAAAATAAATGTTTTCGGCTGTCTAAAAATAAGTAGTAATAAATTATGACAAATGTGAAAAGAATTTCTGCTTAAGTACAACAATTTTAATGATGTGCAAAATATGAATCTCAATATTTTTCTTTAGTAGTAAATAAAACATTATAACATTTGGGAATATCTAGAAGTAAACTGTGAACTCTCCTTTAAATATGCAATCACACAAAAAATCCAATTCTAACATAAAGCTTCAGTACTCCATTTTCCTGTATCTGTTTCTCTACAACCCATCTCAAATTCTTGAGAAAATCTTCATAAATTTCAACAGATTCCTAGCTTTGAAGCCATCAACATCAGTGGGATTCATTCAATATGGGAAAACAAGGCTGAAGCACAAATATACTGGATTTTCAATATTTCATTTCACTTCTATTATTTTCCTGTTTCTTCTTATAGTTATTCATGATGGTGTTACAGAATTTCACCAATGTGTTCCTGTACCCCTTTCCCTAAAACAGAACTACAGACTTGATTCCCATGTCAAATAACTCACTTAAATATCTATTCAGAGGAATATACCTGAAAATTTACAACAACTTTACAGAAATTTCTTCGGGGTACCTCGGTGGCTCAGTCAGGTAAGCATCCAACTCTTGGTTTCTGCTGAGGTCATGATCTCGTGGATCATGGGTCTGGGCCCCGCATCGGGCTCTGAGCTGACACTCTGAGCCTTCCTGGGTTCTCTCTCTCTCTCCCTCTCTCTTTGCGACTACCCCATTAGCTCGCTCATGCGCATGTGCTCTCTCTCAAAATAAATACAACTGAAAAAAAGAAATGTCTTCAAAATGAACATTTTCAATTGATTTGATAAATTTATGTTGTCAATCTCCGAAAGACAGTTCGCCCCTGAATATCTGTGCACCTTATTGGCTAGATTCCAAGAAATCTTCTTATTCAGGTGGGTCCTTCTACTCCAATCTCAACAGTACGGATGTAAAAAACTATGCAATGTCTTTGGTAACTGGTCAACTTGGGTTTGAATCTCTGGGTCTCACTTCTCTAAGGCAGAAAATGTGGCTTAACAGCTACTACTCTGGAGGTGCAAGGAGAATGAAACTCAGTGAGATAGTATCTGTCACAGCTTGTAACTGATAGTAGATAATCAATAAATAATAGCTTTTTAATTACTGTTTGACCCAAGCAGAATCAGCAAAGCTATGGCCTAGAATAGAGGTGAACTGTATGAAGCCCTCATAACTTCCTGCTTATTCCCTCATGCCATCCCAGATTTGTGACCTTAACAGCTATTATTAATATATGTGGCACTTTTGGTCCCCCTTGAGGTCCTAAACATTTGTGAAAACCCTGAATCAGAAAGTTACCAACAATGTTTGAGTTAGTATGTGAATTTGAGCCTCATTATCAAACTTCGGGACAATTTCTAGCCTCTTTTACAGCCACTAACAGAAGACTCTTCAACTTGACTACTTTTTGGGGTTTCTACCTACCTCTTGAGATACCAGTTTGGTTAAATGCAGCAAGAGTCACAGGTCACTGAACATAGGTACACCCAGATGGAAGTATGTAGGTTCCTCAATGCTGACTATGCCACACAATTTTATTGCTGAAATGATTCCAGGCTACTGGGTTTCTGAATGTACTATTAAGGAAGTGCAGACCTGTGCCCAAGATCACCAGGCGGCACTGTGCTAAGTGACTGAGAGCACTAACATGTTCTGTTGCTATCCTTGGCATTTAAACATATTCCCCTCCAGAGGCGCCTGGGGGGCTCAGGTGGTTACGCGTCCAACTCTTGATTTCAGTTCAGGTCATGGTCTCACAGTCTGTAAGATGGACCCCCGTGTCTAACTCTGCGCTGACAGCATGGAGCCTGCTTGAGACCTTCCCCCTCCCTCTCTCTCTGCCCCTCTTGCTCGCTCATTTAAACATTCAAAATAAAAAAAAAAAAATGAATACATGCTCCTCCAGACTGACAGCTACTTAAGGGTGCCTGAAAAGAGTGATCTGATAGATAAGCAAATGTCTTTACAACAATGTTCTCATTTTGAGACCAATCTTTAGTTTGTGGCTGTACATACAATAACCTGCTGTGTGCAACTTCACCTCTCACTCCAGAGTCAGTCCAAAGTCTTTGTTTTAAAACAGTTTATACCAATCTTAACTGCTATGTGCCAATGCACTTAGTTTTTCTTTTGTAGTGGTGTATAAGTGTATCACATTGCTTGAAAAGTTGTAGTCCTGTGTATTAATTATATTCATGGAGGGGGGAAATATGCATTTTTTAATGTTTATTTACTTTGAGAGGCAGGGGAGGAGCAGAGAGAGAGAGAGAGAGAGAGAGAGAGAGAGAGAGAGATGCAGAATTTGAAGCAGGTTCCAGGCTCTGAGCCATCAGCACAGAGTCCAATGCGGGGCTCGAACTCACGAGCCATGAGATCACGACATGAGCCGAAGTCAGACACTCGACCGACTGAGGCACCAGGTGCCCCAAAATACGCATTCTTAAAATGCTCATACCAACAGTTTCTTATATAGTTACTGTATAGTGAAAATTGATATTATCTAAAACACAGGCCAGATTACCAAAATGTATCACCAGGAAAAACTAACTAAAATAACTAGAATGCATAGTTAACTGGTATTCTTCCTGTCCTTCCATTTTTGAAAGACAAGAAAACATAAGAGAATACAAACTATAATGTATAAATGTAAAAAGCCTGATTAGGGCCTGTCTTTGTGATAACACAGATTCATCTTCATAGCGTGTGCCTTTACCTCTAAGACAGTAATAAAGTTATTATTTATTGGGTGTTTACTATAGGCATTGTTCCTTATCGGCATTTGCAACTGTCTGTATAAAATGGTATGGGTTTTGTCTTCTCGCACTTAGTTAAAAATCACCTGCCCCAATCATCTGCCCCAAATGGTTCTTGCCATTTCTGACGGCTATATTCTGGGGTAGTCCGTCAGTTATTACAGCAAGCTCTAATTCTGGTACATGGCATTCTTGCAATGTCACTGAGAATGAACCCACCTATCACTACTTACAGAAGCCAAACTATCATTTGCTTCCCAAATTTTGAAATAATTCAGAACCACTAATGGGTGGGTTCGAATCCTAGTTCTGTCATGTCCAGCTGACTGATCCTTGGGTAAGTTAACCTTTCTGGGTCTTAATTTCTTACCTATTTGCAGACATTGAAATGATTCATTATAGGACAAGGGCTTGGAACTCAATATGGGGTTATTAGTCTCCCTCTTCCTCAGCTTATAACTCTGATTCTTTTTTGCCCTTCTGTGTTCCCTAATGTCAAATGTGGTATTCCATCCCAGCCAATATTATCCAAGTTAGAAATCTTAGAGCAATCTCTGATTTATCCCACTCCATAACCTGGGTCCTGCCAAGTGCAATCACTAACCAAGGCTGTCAACTCTGTCCTAAGAAATATCTCTTGAATTTCACTGCTCCTCTTTCTCCATGGTCCTAGGCCAGACATCCATCATAATTTGCTTCGATTATGGAAATAGTTTAACATCTCTCCATGCCTCAAGGCCAGCACTGTCCAAAAGAAATATAATGTGAGCTATATATATAATTTTAGATTTTCTATTAGTTAAAGAAAGCAAAGGGAAGCAAGTGGAGTTAATTTCAATAAAACATCCTGCTTAACCCAACAGAGCCTATGAGCACCTTCTCTGCTGGGTAAAATTCAACTCACTCGTTCAGGCAGATTCAAACCTCACCTCACCAAGAGGATTTCCAGAAAGACATGAACACCCTCAACTCCAACTGTCCCCCTGCCTTCCTAACTAGCATTTCACTAATTTATTCACCTCAAATCACAAAATTACACTGACTGGGTCCCCAAAAGTCCAGTCATCCTATCTGCTTCAGCACCTCACTCCCTTCTGCTTATTAATACTGTGTTTTCTCTTGTCGACTTCCCATCATATTCCTTAAAGTAGCCAGCCACACAAGCATTTTTGAATCCCCCAAACCTAATCACTCTAAGCTCAGGAAATGACTTTGGTATCTTACTTTCTAAGATTTAAGCCATAGTATTTTTCTACCTTCCTCCTTCCTATTCGTCTCAGAATCTCACGATATGTGTTCATACAGTTTTATTATGTTGTTATTCAGGTAGAAATAATAAAAGAAAGTGCACAGACCTTAAGTGTTTGGTTCGACAAGTCTGGTGATGAGGTACATCCATCTATTGCCACCACCCAGAACAAGATGGTAAACATTTCCTTCATCCAGAAAGTTCCCATGTGCTCTCTTTTCAGATAGTTTCCTTCCTCCTCCCCACCCCTTACCCCACTCCAGGGAAGCCCTAAGATCTGTCATCATCTGTATATTCTGTGTGCTTTTAGATTTCATATATATTCATGTAATTGGAATCATACAACATGTTCTTTTTCATGCCTGGCTTCTTTCACTTAACATGTTTTCGAGATGCATTCATCGCATTTGTTCTTTTAGATTTTTTAATGTTTATTTTTGAGAGAGAGGGAGAGAGAGAGAGAGGGAGAGAGAGCAAGTTTGGGAGGGGCAGAGAGAGAAGGAGACACAGAATCTGAAGCAGGCTCCAGGCTCCAAGCTGTCAGCACAAAGCCAGACAAGGGACTCAAACTCATGAACCATGAGATCATGACCTGAGCCGAAGTCAGATGCTTAACCAACTGAGCCACCTAGGTGCCCCCTTTTCATTATTTAATGGTACTCTATTGTATGACCATACTGCATCCTGTCTCCTTTGATGGATACCAGATGTATTTGCAGTCTTAGGCTATTACGGATGAGGCTGCTATAAACATTTTCGTACGAGCCTTTTAAAACACATGATTTCATCTCTTTTTTGGTAAATATCTCAGAGTGCACTTGCTGGGTCGCAGAGTAGACGTTTAACTCCCAAATGGCTGTCAAACAGTCTCTACGGTGTTTGTATCATATGCGATCCTCGACGGCGGTGTACGCGAGCTCCAGCTGCTTTATGTGCGTCCTGATGTTTGGTGTCCTTAGTCGCTGTGACTATGCTGGGGTGACACTACTCAAGCTTTCTTGATGTTCTGGAGAGCTTGTTTGGAGGTTCTAGCAGGGGAGTATAGTTATTTGTATACTCTTGACCGAAGAACGGTCCTCCACTATCGGGGAAGGTCATCCTCTTCGACTGAGCGCGCAGCTTCGGGAGGGATGCACATGGAGCGGTGAGGGAGGAAGGGGACACCCGCCTAGCCAGCCAGATCAGCAGAATCAACCCTGGAGATCAATGGGGTGACAGATGTCGCAGCCAGATCGCCCTCACATCCTTTCTTGATCTTCTTAAGCCCCTCCCCAGTAGGAGGACAGGCTGCCCTGCTCCTCCTTGCTCTACTTTTATTCTTAACCTGACCTTCTCCAGCCTCCTTTCCGACACCTCGTCACAAATTATTCCCTCATGAATTATTCCCTCTTTTCTTCAGCTTCTGGTGTTCTTCTTCCCTGGATCCTTACCTTCCAATTCACTGTGTTGAACGTAAAAGATGGAGGGTGTCAGGGCCGAATCCAGGCGGCCTGTTATGGGAGGCTGTTGCCAGAATCCAGGCCAGACATGATGGTGGCCTATAGGAGTGTGAGAGCAGCAGAAGCCACAGAAAGTGGGAAATTCTAACTGGAGTCGGAAGGGAGGGCTGACGGGATCTGCTGGTGAACAAGATGTGCAGCTGCTCCCATAACCACAACTGTAGTTATCACTGCTCCAAAGCTCTGCTGACTGCTCAGACTCGAGGACAACAGTCAATTCACAGCTTTCTCTGAAAACCAATTCTCCTACCTTACTAGTTCTTTTGGTTGAACTTATTCTCTCAATAAATATTTTATTTAAAGTTTGTTTATTCTGAGAGAGAGAGAGAGAGAGAGAGAGAGAGAGAGCGAGAGCGTGTGCAAGGGGCAGAGGGAGGGCCAGAGAGAGAGAGAATCCCAAGCAGGCTCTGCACCATCAGCACAGAGCCCAGTGCGGGCCTCAAACTCACGAACCACGAGACAGTGACCTGAGCTGAAATCAAGAGTCACACACTTAACCGACTGAGCTACCCGGGCATGCCTTCTCCATAAATATGTTTAAGCACTTACTATGTACGTGCCAGGCACCGTTCTAGGCATTTAGGTTACTTCTGTGAACAAAACAAGAGTAAATCTCTTTTTTGAGGATTATATTCTCTGGAGGGAAGACCGTAAATAATAATTATTAATACAAAGCAAAATGCATGGTAGGCACACAGTACGCAACCGGTGCTTTGGAAAAACAGAAGCAGGGTGGTGTGAGGGGCAAGGCCGTCATTCTGAACAGGAAGGGCAGGGTAAGCCTCACTGAGCAAAGACTGCAAGAAGGGAGATGAGAGAGTTAAACAGGAGGAAATCTGGTTGAAGGGGGTTCTAGGTAAGGGCTAAATGGTACAAAGGCGTGCCTGGTGTGTTCCAGAAATAAGAGAAAGGTCCACATGTCTATAGTGGTACAGTTACGGGGGCAGAAGAATAAGAGGGAAGGTTCGGAGATGACAGGAGCCAGATGACATGGGACCTTGTAAGCCATCACGAAGGCGAGCTTTTAATCTGCGTGAAATGGGGAACCAGGGGGGAGTTTTGAGATTAGTGACATAACCGAACTTACATGTTAAAAGTGGTCTCTCTGGCCACTGTGTTGACAACAGATGGCAAGCGGGTGTCAAGGGTAAAGGCAGAAGAAGGACCAGAGAGGGAACTTCTGCATAAATCCAGATGAGAGATGTTTCTGGCTGAGGCTAACATGGTAGCAGCAGAGAGCATAGGAAATTGCTGGATTCTGAACACAACTGGCCAACAGAGCCAACCTACTCAAATGTTAATGTACAAGTCATTCCATCACAAAAAAGGCAAATCTTTCAAAGCAACCTCCATTTTGAATTTCACTGCCGAAATTTAGATTTCAAGGGCAAAGACTCTATTGTGTCTCTTATATTTACCTCTTTATTAAAAGCTGGGGTGCCTGGGTGGCTCAGTGGTTAAGTGTCCGACTTCGGCTCAGGTTATGATCTTGCAGCTCATGGGTTCAAGCCCCGCATCAGGCTCTGTGCCAACAGCTCAGAGTCTGGAGCCTGCTTCCGATTCTGCTTCTCCCTCTCTCTCCGCCTCTCCCTACTCGCACTCTATCTCTCTCTCTCTCTCAAAAATAAACATTTTAAAAACTAAAAGTTATGATTATTTCCCTTTCCATGCATTCTTTGCAGTACGAAGTAGTAACACGGCTCCATCTCATTCATCCATCGTTAGCAGAAAAAAGCTTTCATCACAGTTAGAAGCCTATGGTCTTTCTAAGTCTTAAAATACATCACCAGAGATACCAACGAACTTAATCTTGAAAGCAGTGAAATACTACAGAAAGGAACCATGTCCAGGTAAGCAGTTTATTGTACATCTGCTATAAAGGGATTCTGAAAAACTTTTTGACATCCACTATTCGGAAAATAAGTTTGGATCCAAAATGTGTTCATTGTGCAGACACGAGAGCATCTTCCAAACAGAACCTATCTTTGTAAATCTAAGTCACAGTCCGTCCACAGGCTACCGACAAAGGAGAGCGACCTTTTACGCCAAATGCAAGAGTTCACGGGCCAGCTATAGTTTGCCGATTCGACACAGTACATTTTGCTCTGGGAGAAAGAAACCATAAACATAACACCAGCATGTGTGAACTCAGAACTCAGAATAGTGAGCTATTTGGAAGTAGTCAAGGTTTGATTTTCATATTCAATCACTCATACAGTGTTTCCTGTGGAAGGCCAAAGCTCTATGCATTGGGCTAGTTTTTTGTACATTCCCCGAGCCGTGGGTTATGTCCGGAGAGGATTTAATTCCATGTTTACAAAAAGTCATGAAGCCAACCGCCATGAGGAAAGCTTCAACATCGTTAAAGCCCTTGATGAGGACGCACGGCTCATGGCAAATACGTCTCTAGCAACACAACCAAACCATGTCACAAACAGAAAAAATCTGTCCGCCTGTCTGAGTTTGTTTTTCATGGACTCCAAATATCATACGGACATTAAAACATCTTTGACTCGGCGATATAAGGGACAAAAGCAAACATGTACTGAGGCCAAGAAAAAGAAGCCCTGGGGTATCCTAGCACCCATCCAAGTAACACATAATTGGTAGCAGAGGTTACTCTCAGAGGCATGATGAAATCAGAGAAGGACACCCTGCCTGACCTTTTACAGAACATTGCAGAAGCAACACAATCACACAAGGAATGCTTTCAGTAACAATGGTGTACCAAATAGCTGAGCTCCTTTGATCGGAGTGGCGGAAAGGATAACAGAACCCCCAAAAGCTATTGAAATATGCAATAATTAAGGGGCCCTTCAAGTTTACTTCAACAGCTGGTCGTAAGTTGAAAAAGAAGATAGGGTTTCTATCCTCCATGCTAATGATTATTTAACAGATGTGAAAATCCCACTGTTCCCTCTCTCCCTTCCTTCTTAAAGAATGCCAAGAAGAAATTTCTGTTAAAGCAAAATACTCTAGATGTCTAATCCATTTATGTATGCAAGCAGGAGATGTGTTTTTTCTGGTATCTTAGCTGGATGCTTCCAGGGGCACTATAACAAAAAGACACTAGGATTTCAGACAGAAAGTTTAAAACTGTCCCCCTAAATGACAACGGGTGGGAGGGGGTGAGGATTTCGAAGGTGATAGTAAGTTAAAATCATTTCTGGAGATATGTGGCTTCATCTTTTTCTGTAGGGAATTCTGTTGTTGAACTAACAACACAGGCTGCAACCCTACCTCGTGGTCTCGGGGAGGGTTTGAAGGAGTTGCTTCTGGATAACTGTAAGACACTCCCCTGCAGAAAATTCTTGATGACCTGTGATCACTGGGTGTGGCTAGGCTTAAAAGTCACGTATCAGTCCGTTTGGTGCTTCTCTCTTTACAGCCAGTACCCCCACACCAACACAAGAATGAACCAATTTCTTACTTTCTCAACTCTTCTGGTTTTATCATCATGGAGGTTAAAAAAAAAAAGTCTAGACAGTAGGATAAATAAGCAAAAGTAAGTGGTAATCAAGACTGTGATTTCACCAAGAATACCTCTTATAATTTGGTCCTATTCCTTTAGGATGTGCGCTTTATAAATTGCGCAGCACAGTGTCTGCACTAATGATATAACTGCACAGATTAATAAAACGGCACCATTTCATTCTAGTGATGGCCTAATTATATACGAATAACAAGGAAAATTGGAACTTTTCACACACAGAGGGGAAGAACTCAAACTGCGCGGGATGCATTTCCAATGGAGTAGGTAAATAAGACTGCACGTAGTCTTCCAAGATACTTATACTCTCGTGCTGGAATGTGCTGTTCGAAAAAAAACAATAGACACAAAAGCAAAAGAGGAAATACATGTATGGATTTCAAAATCATCCTGGCATAGAAAGATCTGACATTTCTGCGGAGCTGAAAGAAGAAACAGATGTTGTATCAATGCAGGAGTTACTACAGATCACCTACCAGATGGAGGAGATGCACTGAAGGTTTCCTTTAGAGATAATAAAGCGGGAACCAAAGCAACGCTGGAATCATGGGGCATTTTAACCATTTATCATTAGCCCACGGAGCGAGCAGTGAGTGTGCGTTCCCTGTGGGTCAAGAACCATGGTGGCCTCAGGCAGACAGCAACAAAAATAAACAGGGAAGGAACTGGGGACACCTAAGCTGGTGAACTGAGCCAGGAAGACAGACATTCTAATTTTTGTCGAAAGACAGTCATTTAAAGGAAAGACTGAACTCATTCCGTGCAGAAGGTAAAGGGAGACATTCAGTACAGCAGTAAGAAGGGACTTTCCCACACCTTAAGCTTGTCCAAAAAAATAGGACAGGCTGCCTTGTAGAGTGGTTACTCCCTATCGGATGGTTGAAGGAAAGGTTGGAAAATCACATACCAGGGATCTTCCAGAAAGGTTCCTGAGCTCTCTGAGGACTGGGCTGTGAGGCTCTTTCAAATCTAAGGCCCTTATGATCCTATGACCTAAGCAATGTTTTAGTAAAACCAATTGGTGTGAAGAACGTATCAGAACAGGGAAGGATATGGCCATAGCTGAAACACAACACCATGAAGACCAGAACGAAGGCAATACCTCTGGGAGCACAGAATGGACGAAGCTATTTCAATGGAAAAATCAATCAGAACAGTAACTTTGGAAATGCTTTCAAATCAATAAGGACTTAGAGAAAGACGATGCATTAAGACATTTTTAACAGCTTCTTTCCTCGCACATGCGCTACACACTGAGGATACTCATTACATGTTTGCCTCTCATCCTTTTTACTTGTCCGAGATTAAAGAGGTTTATAATTTGTGTGGACAACTTTGTTTCTTCATCTGTTAAGATGGGGATAACAGGAGCTGTCCTGGGGGGCACCTGCGCGGCTCAGTGGGTTCAGCTTCCAACTCTTGATTTCGGTTCAGGTCATGATCTCACAGTTCCTGAGACTGAGCCCTGCGCTGGGCTCTGTGCTGATAGTGTGGGGCTGGTTCGGGATTCTCTCCCTCCCTCTTGCTGCCCCTCCCCTACTCACTCTCTCTTTCTCAAAATAAATAAAGACACATTAAAAAGAAAAAAAAAAAGGAACTGCCCAGGCTAGGTGATGTATTGTAGAAAGGATCAAGATAGGCAGCTTATGGAAGTGGTTAAGTTTTTAATTCAAAAGGGATGACTACTATTTTTAAATATTACAGAATTATGTAAAGCAAAAAGTGAACATGTTCCCTCCCCTCTCTAATCCTAAATTCCAAAGATAACCAGTTGTACCAGAGTAGTACTTTGAAACGTTAATCACCACTGCCTTTTCCCCTGGATCTTTCTCCATATTCCGTGAATACACGGTACATCAGAAAAAAGGTTGTTAAAGCAGAAGGAGAGTACGTAGAAATAAATACACTCTCAATATATGAGTTTTGAAAGAGTAGACCGATGCCAGAAATAAAAAGGTTCTAGAAGCATCCTGGATATGCAGAGACAATTTTTCCAGCACCAAACCCCGTACACCCCCAGAGTCCCTGACTAAGATTGTGTGACTGGAGGAAAAGAAAATTTGTGGGGTGCCTGGGTGGCTTAGTTGGTTAAGCGTCCGACTTTCACTTAGGTCATGATCTCACGGTTCGTGGGTTCGAGCCCCGCGTCCGGCTCTGTGCTGACTGCCAGCACAGAGCCTGGAGTCTGTTTCAGAGTCTGTGTCTCCCTCTCTCTCTGACCCTCCCCTGCTCACACTGTCTCTCTCTCTCTCTCCTAGAAATAAATAAAAATA
This sequence comes from Hyaena hyaena, assembly GCF_003009895.1. NCBI lineage: Eukaryota > Metazoa > Chordata > Mammalia > Carnivora > Hyaenidae > Hyaena > Hyaena hyaena. Next base: position 790,341 of record NW_024081010.1, read on the forward strand.
TTAAAAAAAAAAAAAAAGAAAATTTGTCACACAGGGCAGCCATATATTTTCTATAAACCAAAAGGGTCATGGAAACTACCAAGAGAGGGTCAGAAATTTTATTTTTAATGTTTATTTACTTAAGTCGTCCCTCTACTCAACAGGGGTCTCGAACTCACGACTGCAAGATCAAGAGTCACATGCTCTTCCAACTGCATCAGCCAGGTGCTCTAAAGGGTCAGAAATTTTAAAGGTGTAGCGATGAGGACGGACTGACAAGGGAGCACTGTCTGTAACAGACTCGTGAGCAAAGACATTGCGAGACTTCAGTCAATCAAGGGTGAAAGAAGATGTTCAGAACTGAATTGGCTGGCTCAGGCTGGTCTGACAAAATGTCACAGATGAGTGGCTTACCCAGCGGTTCTGGAGGCCGATGTCCAAGATCAAAGTGCTGGCCAACTGGGCTCTCAGTGAGAGCCATATACTTGGCTCCATCTTGCAGGTCATCCAATGCCAGAGCTCTCATATCTCTTCTTGGTAGGGAACTAATCCCAACATGAGACTTCCACCTGCACGGCCCCAACTAAACCTAAGCATCATCCAAAACGAAGATACCATGCAGATACCTCCAAATGCCATGGTACTGGGATTAGGGCTTCAACATGTGAATTTCACAGACACAATTCAATCCACAGCACCCACAATGATGTGACCTAAATATAATCCTACTCCTAAAATGGCATTAGGAAATTGAGAAGAAACCTTAATTTGACTATCTCTGTCTGAAGAGTTTCTACCACCTGGTGGGATGGACGCTCAAAATGAAAACTTATTATTTAAAAGAATAAAGAGAGTTTTGTTTCTTATGTACCTTAAGTGTGCCCGGACACACTACACACATATATTCTTTAAAAATGCAATCAATCTTCATATTTAGTTTGACAAATTGTTTTTTTATTCTACAACAGACTATCTGTGTCTTTGCAAGTTACTGTATATACACACACACACACACACACACACACACAAATACACACACTTGTTTATCTACATTCATATACACAAAAGATCACATCTACTTTCTAATATTCTTTTTTCATAACTGAGCAGTATTATTAACAACATGCATTCTCTTTTGGCGGGCAGTAGCTTGCTTCTACAGTCTTTCTGGTACTTCCATAATCACGTCTATAACTATTTCTATAGGATTCACCCAGACAAATAAGATACTGAGTTGATAGTTAACAGCCACATAAACCATTTTGATAGCTACTGGCAAAATACTTCCTCATTAACTTAATTTTTCATCATAAAAGTGTCACATGCTCATTATAAAAACTAAGAAAATCAAAGAAAACAGAAAAGTAGAAAAAGGAAACAAAAATCATCTGTAATCCACACACTCAGAGGCAGTCTTGTTTCTTTCTTTCCTGCCCTTTCTTCCTTCTACAAATATAGTCACGACTGAGATCATACTATATAGTTCTGTTTTGCTATTTCCCACGTAGCATCATGTTGTAAGCATTTTCCTATGTCATTAAATGTTTGGAAGAGTTTTTAAAATGGTCATGGACCATGAAGCAATGAGCCAGTTTTTTTTTTTTAATTAAAAAAAATTTTTTTTAAAAATTTATTTCTGAGAGAGAGAGAGAGAGCGAGCGAGCATGAGCAGGGGAGGGTCAGAGAGAGAGGGAGACAGAGAATCAGAAACAGACTCCAGGCTCTGAGCTAGCCGTCAGCACAGAGCCCAATGTAGGGCTCGAATCCACGAACCGTGAGATCATGACCTGAGCCGAAGTTGGAAGCTTAACCGACTGAGCCACCCAGGTGCTGCAGAGCCAGTTTTTTAAACACTTTTGTTTATGTATCATTGATGTACTGTAAAATTTGTAATTGTGAAATCTGAACTAATAGATTCAACAATTTTCAAGAAACTCATAGAATTTTATACCCATCAGCCAACCCAGTTTTTGAACATTTCCATCGATACTGTTTTGAGCCAATCTCCTGATGTACCACTTGTTCAATTACTCATGTAAATCCTCTCTGGCTCTTAAATATGCCTACCACTTCTCTTCCCACTTGTAAACAGTGATAGCAAAGGCCAGGTTACAACTAGGTAGAAATATCACTCAGATCAAACCACAATTTCTTTCTATAGGACCAGACCTTTGCACATAAATGGGGAGAGAGAAGCGTCCTATCTTATAGTACTTAAAAAATGAGGATTTTCTGGGGTGCCTGGCTCAGTTAGTTGTCTGACTCTTGGTTTTGGCTCAGGTCATGATCTCACTGTTTCGTGAGTTGGAGCCCCCCCGCTGGGCTCTGCGCTGGCAGCTCGGAGCCTGCTTGGGATTCTCTCTCTCTCTCTCTCTCTCTCCCTCCCTCTCTGCCCCTTCCCCACTCGTGCTGTCTCTGTCTCTCTCAAAAATAAACTTTTTTTTAAAAAAAAATTATCATTTTATACCAAAGGGAGAGACCATCTCCAAAACAGTCTTCTCTGATGAGCTGTTTCTGTCCGTTTTTTTTCCTTTGCAACGCTGTTTTTTATGTGGTTGTTGTGTTAAGACTTTCTTTCCCCTCCCTTTTCCACTCAAGCAGGCTATGTTCACTTCTGATGCCCTAATGCCTTTTTCGCTCATGGTCCCACCACAACTGGTGCTGAATGTGTGGTGCTGGCCCTCGGGAACTGGGGGAGCAGCCTGAAACAGATGTGATACTTTCCTGCTGCTCCCGAGAAGCAAGTCTTTTGTTCAAGAACAGAGCAGGCATGACCACCCACTGAAGGCATTAACCGGTAGGAAAGAAGGAGTGAAAACGCCTTCGCTTCTCTCAAAAATCTCTCTTCACTAGCAGAGCCACTGCATTCGCTTCACTCTGGTGCTTCCGAGGGCATTACTAGGAAATCACGGTTTGCAGAAGCAACAAAGGAAGGGAACTCTAGGGAACAACCCAAGTTCTGAAATATGAAATGGTTGAATCGCCTTCAAATTGAATCCATTCTCAAATGAATGATTAGAGATGAAATTTTTTAAAAAAATTATTGTAGCATATGAATTAGGATATCAACTGCTTTTTATATTCTCCAGTCTTTGAGCTTTCCTAGTGGGTTTGTAACAAATAGAAGCGTGTGGGGCTACATCGGAGTGTTTGTGTTTGCATTAAAATGCTTTTGAAATTGTAATTCTAATAACTTGGCCTTGTGCGCTGCAATGTGGCCAGGATTAAGGAGAGTGTTTGTGTGTGTATATGTGCACATGCGTGCAGTGTATTGTACTGTGGAGCACAGATACTGTTGAGATACTGTGTGAGGAATCTCAGTTCTTCATTTCTCAAATTAAATGTCCACAAAAGCATGTGCTTTAAAGTAAATCTGAATGAACTACACTTTAAAGTGACCAGTGAAGTGAAAAATATTTTATGGAAAGAATACAGCAAAGCTTGCACATTAGAAGATCAATAGAAAACCTTAAAGTGTGCTATAGGGGTACTCGAATGAGGTATGCATTTTTCTTCTCCATTTAGGCTATCACGTGAGCATTTTCTGACTTTGCTCTGAGAAGGTAATCCTGAGGATCTTTTGATCAGTGGTTAGTATTTTATTGTAATTAAGCAAAAGTAGTGTGATCTGAGTAAGGCCCGAACAACAAGGAACTCCTCATTTCTGTGGTTCAGAGGTTTTAGGGATCTCTTTGCATTACACCCCTTTGGACTAATTTAAATAATTCAATCCTGGGGACCACGTTATACTTGGGAATAATTAATATACACACAGAAACTGCTTTTAAGATACAAGTTAACGTAAGCACCATGAAAACTTTGCGCTGGTTTGAACACAGAGTGCTGATTTTCAGAAACCAAACCTAAGATGTGAAGAAGAAAACCGAGAATGAAACAGAAAATGCAGGGAGGGACGTTAAAGGATTACCTAACTTGATGGCAGACTCAGTGGTCGCAGCTGACACCCTGGGGAATTAGAAAGCCAACTGAATTGCATTAAGTTCCAAGCCTCACTGATTATGCCTTAAATAACCCTAAGGGTGGGTGGTGTGGACATCTGGATTATTCTTATACATTATAATTTTGGATATGATACTTTTCTCTAGTGAAAACTATCAATTTTACCCTCTTTAGAATTATAATGTCTCCAAGAAGAAAAACATTAGGCTTTAAAGCTTATCTGGAAGAAGCATAAAAAGTGATTTATATCTAATGACAAATCAGGACTAGGGGTCTGCAGGCCGACGCTATGGAAATACAGTTATTGTTTACATTAGGAGAAACACTTTAATGTGTGCCATTTTGTACCATATTATAATAAGATTAAAACTATTAGCTTCCTCGTTTTGTTGTGTGGATGAGATTAATATCAACTGTACCAAAGAAGTAAAGGCCTCGGAAAGGAGTAAATGCTTCAGAGACTTTTTATACGTTTACATCTCCAATTGACTTCCTCTTTCTCAACTGATATATACTATCTTTTAAGGAACAACATCTTTTAGCTTTGCCATTTTTATCACCTTCATGTAGAGTGCCTGCTGGCAAATCAGCAGCATGTCAGAAATGGGTGAGGAACATGAAGATATACAAGTGTGAATTTCATGGAGGTCTGGTGCTCCAACCACGCCATACATTTTTGGCCACGAAAACACTGTGACTACTTAGCTTCCACACCCCGCGTTGTGCATCTCATCCCAGGAGCAATTACAGCTAGAGTCTAGGAGACTCTAGGAGTCTCTAGCAATCTAGGAGATGCTACGTGGATTCAAAGACCCACTCCGAGGGCAGTCCACTGACAAGGGGCCCCAAAACTCAGGATTCCCTCCAAGGCCATGAGGCCACGTAATCCTTTCCTTAATACATTAACCAGAAATCAGATTGTAGCCATAGGTGAAGATGCTGCAAGGTCAACAGGCAAAACCTACCACGTCTACCTGCGAGTTCTATGTTTCTAATTACTCTAAAAAAAAAAAAAAAAAAAGAATCAATCCAATCAAGATAGAAGTCAACTAGAATTGCAGTTTAGCAACCGGCAGGTTAACTAACGACTGGAAAGTTTGATAGTTACATAGGTTTAGTCAGAAAAAATCAAGTAGATATGTGTTGGGAAGGTGCAGACATCTAGGTAACAATGTTTCTGATGCACATGCAGCAGCTTTATGGCCAAGCATACTGGAGGGACCACAGTGGTGTCCTGACCAGGAGGGGACAGTGCAGCAGCTGGAGGCTGGTGGGGAGAGCAGAGGCGGGTGTGGGGTGGGGAGAAGATGGTGTATGCATCTGTCTGCCCTGAGGTGTGATTCAAATCTGCAAAGTAGGATAAGGGAGACCATGGAGTCAGAACTCTCATAATTTTGTGCCCTCCGGCTTCTCTTTGAATATCAGTGGTTGGTGACGATGGGCAGATTTATATAGAGCAGGAGACAGATGCATCCATAAGGAAAACTAGTCACATGTGGATTAATAAGGTCTTGGCTTAGGGTTCTGTGTGAATGATGGCTCATTTGTTAGTTACAATGAGGCACTAATCTTTGAGGAAAGGAGATGAGTGTTTGAAAATACCGCTTAGGAATGAACCCTAGTTAATTCAACAAAATGTGAAAAAAGACACAACTGCAGAAATTCAGATACATATTATTTACTTACAGACAATAACGAAGCTCAGACTGCTTGGTTCACCCAAACAAGTGATTAGAGTTGGCATCTGAACAGTAAATAAGATCCCAGTTAATAAATGTGTTGATCATTTTGTACAGTTTGGATAATCTCTTTTTGAAATTGGCGAATTTGATCTCGCCAGTACAAACAACTAATTTATAAACAGATCATCACAGGAGATAATGCTGAATGGAAATGAGAAAAGTCCTTTCATTTTACAATTACGTGACATTTTATAATTTTCAGGTCTCCCTCCTCCCCCCCAAAACCCTACAAAAGCAAATGCAGAAGCTAGGAATCCTATAGAAAGGAGGCAGAGTCTGGTAACCGTATTTAGCAACTCATTCTTAACACACATTCGATGGATGATACAATTTGGCAGTAGGAATGAATCATTCATTCTTGATTACATTAATGCTTGATTCTAGGCTCCCCTAAGGGACAGTGCTTTTGCCTTTCCTTGCCTATCTACTGGGGACTTTCCACAACATGTATGCGATTTTACCGAACTAGGTAAACTAAGCAGAAGTCAGGATATTTAAATGTTTCTGTAGGTCTACCAGTTAAACCTTTCTCTGCTTATTCTTTATACAATGACACGGGGCTATTGTGGTCGACACTTCATCCCACAGGAGTGAATCATCCTTATTTTAGGTGTTTGCCTTGCAATGTCATGTGCATGCTTAGGAGTCCCCAAATTACTTCCACGAAGTGTTGGCTACAGGGCGGAGTACGGAAAGGGGAAGGACACATGTGTACGCGGAGGCCTGTCAACTTAAACACTTGAAAAGTAACAACTTTTAGGTCATCCTTCTCTAAATAGAAAACTTTTAGCGATTCTTTTAGAAGAGAAAAACTTCACTTTATTAAATAGGACAAATTCATGCTTATGAATTCTAATGACCAAATGATTTCACTAATCACTTTGTTGCATTCAATTTGGAATAGTTTGCAGAGCTGAGTGTGGAGTGCAATAAACTATGCCTGAAACGGTCTGTTTACTCCAGCCCGAGTTACAAGGAAAACTCTCTCCTTAAAGGACTTGTCTCTTTGAAATGCACAAAGTGGCAAAAAGCCAAGGGAAGCTGGTGCTTAAGCGACCAAGACTGAGCAGTGACTGTGTGCATTTCAATCTCAGCCAAGCGAAGTAAATGTTATTGGAGCTTTTGTGCTGTAAAATTGCTGCTTTCATGCCCACTGCATCCGACAATAGGAATCCTAGGTCGGCTAGAAAGGAGGGAGGTGGTGGTACTTTACTGCCAGATTTCTACATTCCTAAGAAGACGGTGGAGAAGAGGGGTGAAACAGGCTGCTATGAATGGGCGAGGGACACTGAGAGTGACCTCCGTGACGCAACCAGACAGAGACAGAGACGACACAGAAAAGAGAATTACTATTATTTTTTGCATTAAATGTTTCTAGAGAAATTAACAGAGAGAGACTACACAGGAACAAAAATTACTATTATATTTTTGCATTAGATGTTTCCAAAGAAATTAATTCAGGAGTGTACTGAAATTGGTAAATTAAAATTTAAAGTCTGTTTTCAGACAATTATATAAAACGGTTGATATTTTACAGGTAAAGACCAAAATCAATGAAAATATCATTGAATTCTGAAGGGTAACAATTTAAAATGTGTATCATGCCGTTAAAGTAATATCTGCATTTGTTTTCTTGACATACTAAACGTTCCTCGACATGCTATTTAGTTGTATGGCTGTTGAGTTTATATTTATATTTTATTTAGAAAATTCAATGCTTACTTACTGAGCAGCTACTATGAATGAGGCATGAAATTTCATTTCTAATGTTGCAGTTTTAAACATACTGTGAGCCCCCCACTCTATGTTTCCGCCCCAAGCCATACAGATAATTGTTTTTTCTTTAAAAATAATGAAAATAATTTTTAAAAAGGATCCAGTACTGCAGCCAGGTAACTACATTTTTTTAACCAGATTTATACTAACAGAATGTCTACAACATAAGGGTGATATATGAAATAAGTTTTAAATAGCAGTACAGCTCATGGGGGTACAAGAGTGAAACAGTGTTTCATGATTTAAAAAAAAAAAAACAAAAAAAAAACACCCAAAGCAGATAGCTTGTCAATAGTGACAACACATAGTTAAAATGTATACCTCCTATCAAAAGGGAATTGCACTAAACAATACGGAATGATTTGGAATCACCTGTCTCATTCAAAGACTGACTCTATTAGAATGGTTTGTTATGTTAATTATGGCCTCACTTTGCAAATATCCTATATTTTCAGCATGTACTCGCATTTCCATCATTGTGAGCTACAGAACCACATTCTCTGCTGTTTTTGGAAGACCCGGGATATTAGAGCATTACACGCTTGAGGCATAAACAACAAAGAGGACCACGACAATCCGGCCTCCCTAGGCTCACTTTTCCTTAACCTTTTAAGCTGTTCACGGCTTTGGCTGTAGGAAACATGAAGAAAAAGAGATGCGTAAAATCACGACAAAGGAAAAAGGAAAGCTTAAAATGAAACGCGTGGTAGAAACAGAACTCAAGCTGCAAAAAAGACAAATCAGACAACACTTCCTGGTCCCCCGAGGACTCATGATATAACGAAGTGGGTTTTGTTTCAGAATTCTTTTGATTATTTTTTCTGCCATGGCTTTTAGACAGGTCTGCATTTTAACGGCCACTTAAGAATCTATGACCTTGAGCAAGTTATTTAACCTTTCCATGCCACACATTCTCGTCTGTGAAACAGGGTTAATGACACCACCTCCTCAGGGCTATGAAAATTAAATTAAATCTCCCGCCCCCACCCCCACCCCCCCAACGGCCTGGCATACTGGCTTGCTCACAGTAGGCACCCAATAAATCTTGGTTGCCTTTCCCTTTTTCTTGGAGCATTCATATGGAAAGTCACCAAAGCTAAATAAAAATGTAGACACACACATACAATATAGTAAGTCTTCCAATTCTCAAATCGATAATGGTTTAAAAATAACTCCTGTTTGAAAAAGTAAAGAAACATTAAAATTAATCATCATTTTGGGAGTTTAAATGTTAGATTACGAATGAAGCCTGGCTTTCTGAACCACCCCTCGAATTGCGGAGATTTCTGAATTCTATTTTTTGCTGCACATCATTTTTTTTTTAACCGCACATTTCAGCGTAGCTCAAATAGAACATGAAGGGGTTGGAAGAGTTGTGCAGATACACGCACTTAGCATCAACTGTGTAGAGCTATCTGGGATCACTGTAAGCCAGCTGATTATTTGGAGATAATGCAATGCTGTCCTTTAGTTCAAATGTTGCTCTTCAAAACTTTAAGGAGGCATCACTTCCACCACAGAATCAATTATGCCCTTTCTAGATTCTTTGGGATCTCAGAGTCTCTTATTACATGTTAATGGGCCTGTATCTTTGGATATCATCATGTCGCCCATGTGTTATACTTTTGGCAAGTTATCCCATCTGGGAGGTAGTCTCCCTGTGGAAAGGATCATTTGTTATTCCAAACCTCTTGATCTGTGAATAGGGTGAAATCATTCTTAGAAAAGACATGCGGTTAATGATAGGAGGTATAGAGAACATTTTTTCTCTGAAAGCGGAGAAGCCCACATTCATAGCTGGGGGAGAGAAATCATCCTGTGTCTATCCTAAAGAAAAAAAAGTAGAAAACTATCATTCTTGGGAAAAATAGAAATTACAAAGATAAGGTAGTTCAACTAATTGTTCCATCACCCTAAAATTTTTTTTTGCTCTTTGCAAGTAAGTCAGTGGTTAGATGTGTGGAGGGCAGTAACTGCCTCTGGACAAGTTAGAATACGTACTAAAACTGAGCAACTATGTATTTATCATATATTAGAGTAAGAGTACAAACAGCACTGACACTGTGACTAAGGAATAAAAACGCAAAAGAAAAGATCAATCAAATCAAGGATCAAGAAGAGCTTTTTAAAAATTGCCTAGTCATTAGAAAATCTTTGTTATGTTTACAAGTGTCTGTCTACACTCCCAAAGCACAGGAGAAAAATGAATAGGTTTTTACTCTAAGGGCTCCTCACGGCCCCCAGGCTAATTTTTTTGTCAAGCACCATGGAGGTACAAATATTAGTGTTGAAGATTGGCCATAAGTAATACAATATAGAAGGTTTTCAGGATGAAAAAAACAAAACAAAACAAAACAAAAACCTGAGACACCTTCCTAAGCATAACATTGGATATTAGATGCCAGTGGCTGTATGGTAAGGGAGTAGACACAAAATGGTTTGTTTGGCAAAGAGGAAAGGTTGAGTTAAGGAGTCTCCTGCTTTGTGGGAATTTGGCACCTGAAGTAACAGGGCTTAAAATCAGAAGTTTTGGAAGAAGTCAAATCACGAAGCAGACTGACTCTAACTCTCCATTTTTTTTTTTTTTTTGAAGTCTGAGATCCTAACCCAAGTTACCAAGTGTTACAATCTGAAAAAATGCTCTTATAAAAGCCAACAGCAAGAACGACTTTCAATTCTAAATGAGAGGCATTACCTCTTTGGTACACAACTTCCCAAGGAATAGGCATTCTGAGCAAGAAATGAGAAATCGTCTGAAAATTAACTGTAATCATTAAGAGGATCTTGTCCTTATGTTTACCGAGAGTAAACGGGTTTCAATTTTCTTAACAATTTATTAAGATGACAGAAGTGAAGATGTATTATAACAGGGCTGCCAGTGATGTGACCATTTGTTTTCATTGATACAATGACATACGTATCTTAGAACTAAGTGTTCACTTTCTTCCTGGTTAGGCTCTATAATTTTCTGGAGGACTGTGGAGAACTTCTTCTGTAGTGGATCCTCCAACACCGTCAAGATTCAACTTAAGGAAACAACACGTTTATAATTTTAAAATATCTTTTAAAAATGTCCAGAGTAGGAATGTCATTAGTAGGAACCATATTAAATTAATTCACTTGGTCTTAAACTACCCAAGTCTAACCTAAATCATTTCACAGTTTAATTCACTTCTTCCTTTTCCTGTCCTTGGCCAGCACTATACCAGATGGCCATCATCCGTTACATCTCCAAAAGCGATTAATACATTTCCCATTAGCTTTCTCTCCTCGCTACTAAATAATTCAAGTATTGAGTTTTTTTTTTCCCAGTATGAGTTTCATTTTCTATTCCTCTCATTAGCTCCGTGGCCCTCAGAACACTCGTCAAGTTTCAGAATGGTGTGGCAAAACTGAATTTTGATAATGGTCCGACCAAAGCAAAATGAAATGGTTGAAATATTGAACTGCTTGCCTGAGAGAGCCTTGAGAGTAGAAACCCAGTCCTGTGTGCTCCTGCAGTGTCGGAAACATAGCAGGTGTTCAATAAATGAATGGGTTTGCCGTGGTTGGCACTCAAAATATCACTCACTACAGGAAAGCCAATCAAGAGTTATTTCTTTGATGACGGTTTTGAGCAATGGTGGAAAAAAGGAAAACTGCTAACACTGAAGGAACATACTTCCAGGGTCTGAGCTGATCAAAGGTCCTGTCACTCTTCCGTGTCACATCTTCATCTAACTTTACCTTACAATGCTTCTGCATGATTATCAAATTGTGCAAATCTGCATAATGGACGGTGGGGGTCACATTAAATTCAGGTAGATATAACGATGTTTTGAGGACATCTTATTCCATTATATTTATGTGATGAATATTATTATTCCTCTTTCTCTACTTTATAATAGATTCAGTGTACTTTATCAGCACTGTTTTCAGTCATCAGTTTGAAAAGTTATTTCTTCATGCAAACTCCCTTAGTTGAGCACATAACTGTACAGTTTATTCGGTTGTCCTAAAACCCTTCCTCTTACAGTTTTATAAAAACAATTAGTGGCATGAACAGAACATTGTCAGAGTCACAAAAGTTAGCCCGAGCGCTCTGTTTAAAAGAAGAAAGGGGTACCTTTATCTAAATCTTCCTCTTATAAGCACAGCAAGGGAGGTACAAATATATAAATAAAGATTCAACAGAAACTACTTGACCCAATTCCCACTGGCTCACTCACTAAGGTATTGTTCAACCCTTGCAGAAGTTGAAATGAGTATTTTCCTTCCCAGTCCCCACCCCTCAGGACCTGTTTTCATCCAATGAACACTTCGTCAGGAACTACTCTATAGTAAGCATAGAAATAGAAGGCTTTTATTTTCACCTCGAATAGGTCACATGAAGCAACGGCAGATTTATAATAATAGGAGATCCTCCATATGTCCTTAGTGTTAGAGGTTTTACTAACCCGTCCCTAGCGATGAAAACCCAGGAATGTGAAATAAACATCTTAAGCAAGTGTCAGAGGCTAACAAGTAAAGCCAGAATAAGGTCTCACGGAACAGAATCAAGAACGAGTTGACCAGATGTTGAAATTACTAACATCTGAAATTATTAACATCTCTCAGATGTTACCACCTGAGAGAAAAGACACAGATTAATTAGAACAGGAAAGAGAATAAGGAAATCAGAGTTATTTCAGGGCCTTTGACTCCAATGTTTAGTTTTACTAAATAGAAGCTATAGTGTAGCAGTATACGACATTTTTCTGTGGACATGCCATCGACAAACAGATCTATAACTAAAAAACTTTTCATTGATTTTGTAAATCAAAGTATACTCAAAATCTCAAATTCTGTATTTATATATTCATAATATACTGATATTACTATGTATATAATATATATAACCTAATACGGATTACATACTCATAATATACTCATTTTATATTGATAAACTCATCCACATACATAACATGAATTATTCTAGGAATTGATGTTTTCTAATATGATCCTCACATTAATGATTAATGCTGACTTTCTTAAAGTTGTAAAATAATTTTATGGTCATCTTCGATAATTTTTAAAATTTATTCCTTGTAAAATAAATATGTGTTGGATTCAAGTGCAAGTTTTACAAGACCTTTACCTATTTTCATATATAGATAGGATTCTGCTACAGAAGTGTAAACCCCAAAAAAGGATTCCACTTTGACTTCCCACTACCCCAGAAAAAAACACAAAACAAACTGTAATTCCTACACGAACCCCAAATGTCTTACTTTCTTTGCCTAGCTAGCTTTCTCTCTGATCAGACTAACATTAAACGGAAGAAAAGAGCAGATTTATAATTAGACTGCAAAGCTGCTGCTTCCAGAACCTTCATTCTGTCCTTGAGGCTCTAAAGTTTTTAGCCATACTTGACAGATAACAAGTACCCTGTGTTTCTTTTAGAACCATCTGAAAGACTGATTCTTCTAAACAGGAATGCATGATAGTTTAAAAGAAAATATCTCTGAAAGGATCTCAAAGGTGAAAAAAATTAAGCAAAGGAAAGACTTCAAAAGCAGGCTCCTCGGTGCAAAGTGCAGAAGCCTGAAGCATGACCCAAACAATGGACGGACCGCTTCTGTCGGTTTCAGACGCACACAAGCCTAACGCTTGCCTTCCGATCCTCTGTAAGAACTGACCCAACACCTATTCCTGATCCGGAAAACACTAGAAGCTAAGCACTTAAAGAGTTCTGAAATTCCACAAGAAAAGCCGGAAAACTCAAAACAGCACACTCCTTCTGATCCAGAGGGATTGTTACGCTATTACAGACTTCATCTTAGAACGAATGGCAACTACTCCGCCCATCTCTGATTGGAAAGGAACTAAAGGAAAATGCTTTATTTTTGAAACACGAGTTTCTAAATCATGACTCTGCCTTTGAACAGAATTAATTCTTTGGAGTGAACTTCTTTGGTCTATAATTACTATGCTGACATTTCGCTTGATTGTAACATCCACATGCACGCCCTTCCCATTTCCCTTCCTCCCTTCCTCTGTCTTTTGTCTCTGTCTGTCTGTCTGTCTCCCTCTTACACACAAACCAGGATGACACACTGCCCTGAAAGAATTAAAATTTTCTGCAATGTCACTGGACACCTAAGAATTCTACCTGGGACAGACTTCTTAAGCCTCTATTTTACCCGACCTCCTCTCCTGCTCATTTAGGTAAATTGTTGCTGGTTTGGAAAGTAGGAGGAAAAAAACATCACCTCGTCTCTGCTTCCTGTTGTGTGAAAGCAAATGACAGGTCCTTTAGAAAATATCATAAAGCAACCATGAGAATAAGATTCTATAGCATCAGAAGAGAATCAGGATAACTTCAGAGTCGAAAGACTTTCAGGCAGTGGTGATGCTTCTTTTTAAAAACAAGGCTGGCAACTGCTGGTGATGTCGTGTTAAGAAAGAAAGATTCCAGGGCTCCATAGGAAAGGCTGCCATGATCCATGACTGGTATCTCTGATGAGCATTCGGGGCGGGAGAGCTAACATATATGCCACGGATCTGCCACCTCTGGAGGAGAGCATTTAAATCGGGGGACTAACCAAAGAATGCCAGCAGGTCCAGCCCTCCCCCTCCCAAGGACACCTCCCCAGCAGGGCCCCGTGTGGAGCCCCGAAGGTTAGCATCCTTCTTTTCACTCCAAAGTGTTAGCAACCTATGTTGGAGGTAGAGCATGTGTCCTAAATATGGACATTCTTCAAGTTCCTAAAATTTACGCGTCTACTATGAATATGGCACATCTGGAGGCATCTCCTGTTTTCCGAACACAAGAGAAAAGGCTGGATTCGGACTGGAGGAATTCTCAATGATGCGTCATGGTGGGTCTCTTTCTATTCCAATCGTATCGGGGAAGAAGTAAAGTTTTTTGAGGGAGAGGGCCACAAATTGGGTAAAAAAAGAAAACTGCTTATGTGGCTACTATCAAGAATTTATTTCTTCTCGGCTCCTTAATATCCACATCGACAAAACATTCCTCTGATATTTACATAAAGAGTACTGAGTGACACACTTAAAATAAGATTTTTGGTTTCTTACATAATGTGACAAATAGAGAATTAAGTCAAACAAGGGAAAAGCTGTCATCTTCTTGCAATGTAATGAAACTCCAATGGGAAGTGCCTCAATCCACACTACACGGGGCTGGTCATGTCCTCAGCATTGGCATCAAAACGTCCTGGACCAAACAGGCACTTAGCAACCACCTCTGGTTGTCATGGAGATTGGATAATGGAAGAGGGAAATGTGTATGTTCAATAACTGATGAACCAGACAGAGAAGATGATGGAGAAGAAACTAGGGGAAAAGAACTAAAAACTGAAATATGGGTTAGGCTATGATAAAGGGAAAGCATAGGGGGTCACCATTCTATTTTGAAGGAATGTTACTTATTCATATATAATAATAATGAATTCACATTCACGTTAACATATAAACAGTTTATCAAGCAGTTAAAAAGCATAATGACAAGTAACTAAAAAATACTTTAGAAATAAACTTCAAAAACATAATTCTCTACTTTCTATTAAGAGCAAACCCAAGAACATCTAAAATTAAGAGCTCACGGAATATTCTAGACCGAGAAGAGAGAAGTATTTCAAAACAAACACATACATCTGAACCATTCCTTGATTTTTCCATAATTCTGTTCTGCTAAACAAACAGGCAGATGTAAGCAGCCACAGGTCAACGTCCCTTATTCATGAAACAAGCAGATCAAGAAATGGGAGCAGAGATACTCATGCTGTAAGAATATGCACATTCAAGATTTAGAAAACTAACACACAGGATTAATTCAGCAGGAATCAGGCAGATCAGATACTACAAATATGAACACGATGCAAAGCTATAGCTAAAGTTTAAGTCATATGCATTCAGATATTCATTAAGATACGTTTCAAGTCCTATGTATTCAGATTCTAATATGCATATCCTCTGAGGCGATCTCTAGGAAGTAGAGGAAGCGGCATGTGTAGACCCTGTCCAAAAACAGATCCCTCTTGCACATTCTCTAGATGATCCATATGACACTCATCCATCCTTCTGGATCATCTGTGGACAAAGTAAATCTCAGGTGTTCTGGTCTGTTCTGTGCACGTCTCCAGGCTACCTATGTCTGTTCCCTAGATAGTGTGGGTTTTCTGAGAATAAAAATGTATTCTCATCAACTGAAGCAAGCCACAAATAAGAAGGGAAAATGTTTGATTTGTTCAATGATTCCACAATTATCTGCAGGTCACCCACCAAGGTCCTGCCATGGGACCGGGAGCCAGGTGTGTGGGAGTGAACAAAGCAGGCCTGTGCCCTGCTACAGGGAGCTTCCAATGTTTCTAGAAAGAAAAACGAACAAGACAACAGGAACCAAATAACAAATGAATTGCTTTCAAAAGAAGTAAACAGGTCAAAGAAGTGCAATGACGAAGTAGAGAACAGAGGGTCCCACTTAAGACAGCGAGGCAAGGGTTCCCACGAATGTGAAGCTGACGTTAAGCTGGGATTTAAACACAGACGAAGAGAAGTGACCTTGAGCCAGACAGGCAGAGTCCTCTAGGAAGAGGAAACCGAATACGCAGTTGAGTTGTGCATCTGCTGGCGAGTTTTAAAACCAAAACGGGGTCAGAGGGTGGGGCGAAAGGAGAACAAGACAAGAATGGAAAGGAGGGAAAGGCCAGTCTTGTTGGCCGCGTGAGGTTTTGAGCAGTACAGAACTAAGAAGTGACGTCTCATTTAAAAGCTATTCTGCCTGTTGGAAGCCAGGCCCAGGGAGGAAGTGCAATGGTCCAGGCAAGAGATGATGGTGACTGGCTGGGACCTGAGTGGCTATGGTGGAGCAGAAGACCAGCTGGTACATGTGAGACACATGATGGAGGGGCTCCTGACAGTTACTGACAGATTACCTGTTAAAAGATATGTGTGTATGAATGAATTCTTACAAGCCAAAAAGAGGTGTTTCCACACAAACCAGAGGCACATCAAATAAACCATTTGGTTTTGGTTGCTGTTGTCTTAACATTTCCCCTCTCAATTTTAGGTTAATAGGACAGAATCACAGTTCCATTAAGTATAACACTGGATGACATCTTAGAAATCACCTTGGCTAGGGGCGCCTGGGTGGCTCAGTTGGTTAAGTGTCTGACTTCGGCTCAGGTCAGGACCTCACGGTTCATGAGTTCGAGCCTCGCATCAGGCTCTGTGCTAACAGCTCAGAGCCTGGAGCCTGCTTCATATTCTGTGTCTCCCTGTCTCTCTGCCCCTCCCCTGCTCATGCTCTCTCTCTCAAAAATAAACATTAAAAACATTAAAAAAGAAAAAGAAATCACCTTGGCTAAATAATGACACCGATTTTGTGCGAAGCAACAACTTTCTGTTGGAGATGTGAAGCAGAAGAGACCCAGCATGCAAGCTTAGGGAATATACTGTCACATTCTGATGTGCCAATGCCGAGCTCCTCATCCACCCCGGCTACTGTTCACGTAAGGAAGTTGACGGCCAGGCGGTGTTTAGAGATTTGCCGACATCCACCTGGGTAAGATCTAATCCTCTGCTAAGTGAAAGCAATCTCATCTACACCCACAACCTCAATTACCATCCGTATAATGATCATTTAAAAATGAACGTCTATAGACTTCACATTTCACTTGAGTTTGTGGGCTACATGTCTAAATGCTTATTTGCTATCTCCATTGGAATGCTGCAAAATGGCTCCAATTCACTCTGTTCACAACAAAACTCAGGGAAACCAAATCTTGTTGGTTTCTAGTACACTCCGTATCAGAAAATGACCGCATTATCCACCCTTTCATGCAAATCATCCATGCACCTGTCATCTCAGAAAGCTTCTTTGGCTGCGTGCTTACATTTGATCTCTACTGATATTTTCTCATAAACCTCTTCCGCCTATTTATATTCATCTTGACCTCCTCCTTGTTGTCACCAATGGGTTCTTCTACACTGTAGTCAAAGTAGTAATTCAAAACACTAATCTGGTTACACACAGCCTTCTGAGCCCCACCACCTGTTTCCTAGCTAAAGATCCCGATCCTCAGACATAGCTGACCGCTGAGCTCTGCTCCCCTTAGCTGTGCTCCAGCCACACCATCGTCTCCTGGTTTTCTAACATGTCCCATCCCCTCCCGCTGCCTGTGCATATGCTCCCCACCCCCATACCTGAACTTCCTTCCTCTTTACCCGCTTCTGCCCATTTATGTTCTACTCACCCTTCAAATCTCAGGGTAGGTAGTGGTTTCTTGAGTTAAGTCCTGTCTCGGGGTGACTTTACATATAATTCTGCGATCACCGCACTGATAGGTCTTATATGATGATAACCTCCTTGAGGTCTGGGACACTTATCTGGATGTGCTTACTTTTGTATCCTCAGCCTTTAGCCAAATGTCTTGTGCCTCTGGGCACTCCACAGATACTTGCTGATGGGCTGTTTTATCAAATTCTTCCTGGGCAGACGTTTGGCAAAATAGTTGCTTTTCTGCCCACCACCCCCACTGTTCTCATCTGCCAAATATAAGATAGGCACTTATGTGTCTGACACGTGAATTGAAAAAACACTATGCAGAAGTTGATCCTGGACCAATTCGTTTTTATATGTTAACATTCGAATGTCGGGCACTACCAGCAATTTGCCTCCTGTTCGGAAAGAATAGCCAAAAGCAAGTGGCAAAGGCCTACGTGGCCTCATGTTCCGCCTTTGGGAGGGCTGCCAGCAGTGTGCCCCTGACCCCAAGGTCAGCAAGCAGCAAGATGAGCCAACGACTCACCAGGACAAAAGATGTGCCTCGGTTCACATTTGCGCATGCTCAGAGAACCTCACGCTGGGCACCGGAGAGCTGAAGCAGCCGCCAGAGCATACACACCACGACAGAGACACACACAGATCTACAGACAGCCAACACCAAATCAGCATCAAGTCGCTAGTTAAGGCTACATAATTAAGCACAAGCGGAAAATTTAGGATTCCTAGAGGCTATGGGATTACGCAGGAGCAGCATCACAGAGGAGAAAAGTTTTGAACAAAGGCAAGAAAAGATATAGCCTCATGTTGGGGGAGAAAGGAAGGTGTGCTGTGTGGCAGCGACAAGGGTCTGAAGGGCTGAGACCAAGAAGGGGCAGAAAGCAAAGTGGCTGAGTAAGCGATGGGCAATCACCCCTTCACTTGACTGAGAGTGAGAACGTGGTGCAGGGGCCAAAGGATCACGCAAGCGGAAGGATAAAGTCGCCGGTGCGAACAGCTGGTAAAAAGCTCCAATGTAAATCAGACAATGGAACTAGACAAGAGAAAGAGAGCTTACGCAGAAGAGAGAGCTCCAGGGATCTGGAGATGGTGAGAATGTATAGTCAGCAATCACAGATCTTGGTTCGCGGTGGACCATGTGAGCAAGTCCTTCTGCACGTGGACTTAACACACCAGCACGGGCACACTTGGATTTCTGTACGAGTTGCACAGGGTGCTGAGAGAATCCAAGACAGAAGGGGTGGGGAAGGTCTAGAAATGAAATGAAATATTCTTTCTGTTTTAGACTGAAGAAGTATTTGAAGTCATGACCTCTACACCCAACGTGGGGTTTGAACTCACAGCCCTGAGATCGAGAGTCACAAGCTCTAACGACTAAGCCAGGCAGGTGCCATCAATCGAGATATTCTGAAAGAAATGGAAGAATTAACCGTATTTATGGCTTTTGTTCTTCTGGACCCTCCTTCACAGTGTCTGGTATACTGGTATTTTGCCACCTATCAGGCTTTTAGTGAATAATCACTGACTGCATAAAACATACACGCAGGGAAAGCAAAAGAGGTTCCTGGACGGGCAGTGGAAGAGCAGTGGAGACGACGCACAAATGCAATAGCTAATAGTCATGTAAGTTAACACCTACGCTTTCTGAGACAAGGAGGGGGCCGCTTGCAGGCGTGTGGGACAAGAAGCAGGGACTTCGCAGAAACTTCCACGGTGAACTTATGGAGGCAGGCTCCCCACGAAGGAATGCAGCCGAAAAAAACACACAATGTTTACATCATGCACAAAGGTCTTCAGAGTTGCCAGAGCAGGAAAACATGGGACACCCCCATCCCCGTCCCCAAAGAGGAGCAACAGTCACTTCTGCTCATGTTTTCAGCAAGTTGGTGGCGTTTGTTTTCTTGGCAGAAGGAAAGAAGAAAAAAAAAAAGCGTGTGCTCTCCCTGGCAGCCAGGACTCGGTTGTCTGACCCACTTGCGAGCTCCCATCAGCCGCTACGAAAGCCCACTGGAGTTCTAATGGGAATCTCACTGAAGCGCACACTGGCAGCTGCTTTGCTCAGATGCCCGGCAGAGGCATGCCTTGTGACGTCCCCATTCGGTGGTGTCCTCATTTGGTGGTCTTGCGGCCACCCTGATAGAAGAAAGCCCTGAGAAGCTATTTGGATGTTAATTTTCTATGAATGGCTTACAAACCTCAACCCAGGTTTCCTCTGGACAGCACCCCGGTTGACTCCCGTGGCCCCAACCTAATTACAAGCTACACACTTGATCTTGCCAGGAGAAAAGCGTGCTCTACCCAGGAAAGAAGGCGGTAATAATAACGGTGGAAACAACACCAGTTAACCCCCACGAATCTAATATAAATCAAAACACACCGTCTTTGTGCGCATTCATCTGCTTATTGGCCAGAGCCCTTCGTGCTCTGAGGTCAACATGCTATTTCAGAAAAAGAGGTAATAACAGCAAGTACTTCTATGGTGGTCATCGAATGCCAATCACTGTTCCAAGTGTTTTACATATATTAACATGTTTTCACTCATTTATCTGTCACATTCGCTCCGAGAGGTAGGTACTCTCATTCTTAACATTTAATCATATAGAATGTGATTAAGGATCACAACATAATTATGGATCAGACTCCGGGCATCAATCTTTGGCCTCCATCTTTGAAGAAATATTTGCTAAAACAAAATAAAATGACCAGCAGTAAGAAATAACATTGACTCGTGAGGCTGTTGAAATCAGGTAAGATTCCATCCTCAGCCCCCATCCTGAGCTGAGCAGTGTTCTGTCGTTGCTACAGAGCGTTTGCGAAGGATATGTTAAATGACCCTAAGTTCTTTTTAAAAACAGAAATACCACTAAGACCTTCAGGACAAATATCAATATTCACCCAAATGCATACATGGGGGGAAGAGCTGGAAATAAGAAGTTCCGAGTCCCACTGAGAATTTCTTTTCCAGAGGAAAAGTAGAAGCTTTTCTCTTTGAAACTCTCTAGAGGATTTTCGGAGGCAGGGCTAATAATCTAAGGGAAATTTATAACTTGGTTGCTGGTTTCCTACAATACTATCATTTCCACAGACACATATTCTGAGGCTAATGGGCCAATATGAAAAGAAGGGAGCGATGCTGGATCTGTTAATTTATCTAAGACGTTTGCTGTCCAACAAAAATCATCCACAAGATGTCAGCCTGCCTGGACAAGTGAAAACACGGTCATCCCGGGGACTGGATGGGGCATGTGGAGGAAAGATCCATTTGGCTCTCTGGCACATCTCTAAGAATCTGTCATCGTGAACGCAATTACTGTCCCCATTTCCATTTTTAGTTAATTCGGTCACAAGCGGAAAGCAGAAACTGGAGTCACTTCCCAAAATCAACCTTTCTAAACACCGGCCCCCCCAATAACACGCTCCATTGCATTTGGTACCAACCCTGATTTTGTACAATGTTCTATACAGACTGGTCATGTAACTTATCATTCAAACAAGAAAACTTCCCGGAGATGAGGTTATTAATACTTGCTCTATCCGGTCCCAAGATGCTTACATGCCACGGTCCTCCTTCAATTCCTCCTGCTTCCTTCCAGAGCTTGGACAGTGCCCTGCCTGACTCCTATGTAAACAGAACCCATTGTCAATACTGCCCTCGAGCAAGGAAAAAAGATCTGAATTGAATACCTGTTCAGTCACTCACTAGGAAATCCCAGGGAAGTTACTCCATCTCTCTGTGAATGTGTGTTCTCGAATCCTGTAGAAGTGAATTCTATCTCCGTCACTTGTTTTCTCTGCATCCTTGCAGAGAAATATTTCTAAAAAATATTTCTAAAAAACAGGCTCCTCGGCCACAACATGAGGGAACTCAGGCTACCTCCTGGGTTTTGGGAAAGAGTATACACAGTAATGGACTCCAGCCACCAACTGCTAACCACATGCAGTCCTACGTACATCTTGTTTTTGCTCCCCAACTAGGTTTTAAAACTGAGCAAATTTAAACCACAGTGGATCAGTGATCTGAGAGCTCCCTATTTTTCTAACCTTGCTTTCTGCTTTGCACAGAACCTCAGCAGCAACAAACTTTATAGCACCTAGAGCCCTCTGCCCCTCAATTCACAACGTTGTGCCATGATATTGTCCTCTGAGGCAGAAACGTGGATTGCCCTATTCATGCTGGAAGATTCAGCTCACCTTCATTTCCTACAGAGAGTTTTCTCTGACTCCTTCCAAGCTGGGATGGGTTTCCCTCTCTGACCTTTCTAAATGTTCCTGTAATAACAGGAATATTACACTTTTGTATGTGCGATGGTATTCTAACATGGCATCATCATTAATCACCTTCCCCGCCAAACCTCAAGTTCTTTGATGCTTTTTATTCATCATTGTATTCTTTGAGGACACGGCCCACAACTAGCTCAGTAAATGACTCAGTGAGCCATTCATAGATTACTTTTGTTTCACTCAAAGCACTTAACATAATGTTACATGTACAGTGACGACTCAATAAACACTCAGTGGCTCATAAGTTATTCTATGATACACATTTTACATACAATGAAAAGGCAACCTTTCATGTGAAAAAACGAGTACCTCAAGAAGTCAAGGATCCTTTCCAAGGAGTGGTAACGATTTTACCAGGCTACCTGAAAAAACAGTTGAGTGAGAGAGGTCATTTTAAGAACTGACTGCAAGTCCCTATTCGTGAGGAAGTAGAGATCGCTCCTGAATAATTAAGAGCTGCATTAGAATTTGTGGTAAAAATACATCCACGGGAGGAATGATCACATATACATTACAAAAAGGTGAGGTTCCTGCCCACACAAAGTGTACCTACCTCTCAGAATTGCATGAAACCTAATTCTCTCCAGGGCTCAAACATTTAGAAAGACGTGCTCACAGGACTGCCTAGTACTCAGGTCATCATCAGGGAATCACTTGTGCCCTCAGAAAAGAATGCCCTTCTTGTGCGCTGTGTAGGATGCGTTTATTCTCCCCATCAGATCTATTTTCTGTATCATAGAGTGAACACCAATACTTTAAATCCCCGTAGAAGGCTTGCAAGTGAACTCACCATATTTTCATTAAGCTTATAAGATCTATGAAAAAGAAAAAAAGACTGTATCCAATATTTCATTTTTAAAGAAAATGACATTTATAGAAAGGTAAACATTTAATATAATGAGACTGATCTGGTAGTAAGCAGCTAGTAAACTGCTCAGTCTGTTGGTACATTATTAACTCTTTCTGGTCACTTGGGTAACATTTTGCATACTGTACTAAAAGAGGTAATTTACTAAATGGTACCCTCATGGCCAGAAAGAGTTAATGTGGTAATCAAAAATGAGCAATTTACTTCTGATCAACTAATCAAGCTCAGGAAAATTTTTATTAAAATGCCTCTGATACTGTTCAACTGGAATTTTAATTGAAAAACTGGAAGCCATTTAGCTAGAAATGCGGTAGGATGGATATTGCAACCGATTAATCCAAGAAAAGTAATGGCACGTCGAACTGAAGAAAGACAATAATAAAACAACAACTATTACTGGAATTTTTCAAATATTAGCACCAATACCAATGCCACCACTGTTTTTGAATGCATGTTATGTCGTGATGCCAGGCATTATACAGACCTCACTGGATCTTCAAAATGGTAGGTTTTATTACCAGAAATGGGGGTAGAAAGGGCCAATGAGTAGCTGAGCCTTAACTAGAAGCCAGTTCAGTCACATAACCCAATCTACGGTCATTTTACTTAATGCTGGACTGTCTCCCAATAAATAGAGGCAATTTGTGCTTACTCGCTAGCCAAACGACCTGGAATAGGCTACAGTTTGTTAATCAAATGTCCAGAGAAACTCAGATTTGTCTTCGTGCTAGAAACAGTTTACTGGTCACACATCCATCTCACAGAAATTCGGACTCGTCTGCGTGCCAACAATGCTTCTGTTCTTCCTGGGTTTGGTTCTGTGTACAAAATAGCGCTAGCACGGTGGGCCTAGAATGGCTGCCTTTGGAAAGGCCCAGTCAGGTGGTAGGCTGCTGGCTGGGAACTCAGATTTCAGGAGAGTTCCCCGAATGCCCAGACTGAAGAGAATGGCTCACTGTGTCAACACAGTTTACATGAATCGTACGGTTTACACTGAATACCTGCTTTCCTTCTGGGAGTCTGCAATTTTGGTGCAAGCTAGGTGAGAAGAGCCTCTGACCAGCTCCCAGAAGTCTGGAACGCTGGCGAGCCTCTAGTGAGCTTCCCCGGTGAGCAACGTGGCACACGTGTGGTCATGAACTCATCACTGTGGAAATTCAAGTGCCTGGAGTGCCTGCCCTGGGAGAGAGGGCCAGGGAGCATATGCCTGCTTCCCCGGGATCTCACCCCAAGTGCCTTCCCCCTTTGCTGATGTTGTTTTGGATCCTTTCACTGTAAGACTCGGCTGTGAGTAGGTCTAGACTCTGAGCAGGCAAATCATCTATTCGAGAGGTGGCCCAGGGGACCCCTGACACAGTCTGCTTTTACTCTATGGTCACTGTGAACATAAATAACAACACCGCCTTTTATAAAGGCTTTGAATTTTGTTTACATTTATTTTTAAGAGACAGGCAGACTGTATGCTGGGGCAGGGCAGAGAGAGAAGGAGACATAGAATCCGAAGGAGGCTCCAGGCTCTGAGCTGTCAGCACAGAGCCCGACGCGGGGCTCAAACCCACGAACCGTGAGATCATGACCTGAGCCGAAGTCGGACGCTTAACCAACTGAGCCCCCCAGGCGCCCCCAGTCCACTTCTCTACATCTACACTCTCGACCAGTGGTTCTCATTGCAGGGGTGGGGGGTAAATTTTGGCTTCTGGGAGACATGTGACAACGTCTGGAGACAATTTTGGTTGTTGTGAATAGAAGCCTAGGTAGAGGTCGGATATGCTTCTAACTAAAGGACAATCATCACAATAAATACCTGTGGGGCCCCAAATACCAACAGCACCAAGGCTGAAGATCTGTGCTGGAGAACAAGCAATACAGACCATGGCTACACTTAACTTGTTTCTGCTTCTAATCTACACTCCTGTGTCCATTTTACATGCCCTTCGAAACTGCCATAGATCATGTCTGGAAGAGGACAGAATAGAGGCACAACTGAAGATTACAAACAGGGCAAGTTCAACCCCAATGTGAGTATTTCTAAAGCTACCAGCTGGAGAGGTGGCCTACTGAAAAGGTGTGACATGTGTAAAATTTAGAGATAGCTTTTGTGATCCAAAGAAAATAGGAGTCTGTCCTCCTAGTTCCTCTGAGTGATATTTTTTGCGACATAGGCAAAAAAAAAAAAAAAAAAAAATCAGAAAAAAAAGTCACTAATCTGAGATGAATGTTTGTGAACAGGGTGGGACCCTGGCCACCCCCATAACATTAAAACAGAGGCAAGTTCTCCCTGACCCATCTGAAATGCCCACTCCTCTCCAAAAGTGATTTTCCCTCACTGGTCGATATGAGGGTATCTTGCTTACATAGCGAATGAAACACAGAAAACTAAACACGTAAAACACTCTGGGTACACAGGATAGCGCAAAGACTGAAAACAAGCACTTGTCTCTCGCTGCAGTCTAATTTCGATCACTGGTATCTGTGTACACATCTACTTCTGTGCCTCTCACACCACATAGTAATTGTTGACTTGCGATAAGCCATAAATGTGGGGTCAGTGGCAAATCTGGATACATATTCGGGAAACGCTAGCCCATTAGCTGGTGCTGAACCGATATTTATTAAATATGTGAACACCTATATGAATAAAGGAACACATACATGAATGAAGAGATGGGTATGAAAGAGAGCATTGCTCACAGGTCTGGTATGTCCTCTGTACCCGCGGAGGCAACTGAAGCAAACGCAATGGGCTGGGAAACATTTATGTGACTCTAGCCAAAGGGCGGAAGAATGAAAGGAGAACCCCAAAAGCTCATCCTGGGCCCACAGCCCTAGACAAACCTGAAAAGTGAGAGGAATATAGCGGAGAGAAGAGGCCTGTCTTTTCAAAATATGTATCTCTGCTATCGCCTCACAAGCTCCCAAGAGACAAGAAAGTCAGTGCTCCCTACTAGGAGAAAAACAGATAGGTTGGGCCATTTTTATAGACTCAGAAGCACGTGAGACTCCTCCGTAAAACACAAAATAATCCTCTGAAGAGTGATATTTGAATTTTGGATCATTTCGGGGTTCCTTCCCTAAAAAAACCAACTTTCTAGTGCACATCTCCATCCCTCCCAATCCTTTCAAGTTCAACTGCGGCGCTGACCTCAATATGTCATGTGCCTCTCCCTTCCAGGTAGAAACACAGGGAACTAGAATCTACCCTGAAATCACTTCAGAACTTGAGGGATAGAAATTGGCACGCTCAGGAGCCAAGGTGAATTTCAGCTACACGTACAGGATTCACAAAAATCTGTCACTGGAGAGAAACACGATGTCGTGACACAGGGCACAATCACATACAAAGCAACTGGGGTACAGAGAGGATGGTAGTTGCAGACAGCGAAGATCGAAGTAAAATCCTTTACTCGCGCTGACTCGTTCAGGTTCTGATGAAAATGGTTTTACAATTCACACACAATTTACCACAACGAACTATTGTCATAATATGAGGAACGTTTTGACGTGAATAAATGGGACCCTCGTTTGTCCTTACCTTCTGGGTTAAAGGTCTTTCCTCATAAATAAGCAGCTCTTTCTTTCTTCCTCCCACTACATAAATAGATCCAAGAAAAAGGTTGTTTCTTTCCCTTCAGGATTCTGTGATTTCGTTCAAAGGTTTACAACATTTCTATAAATTCCCTTATGGAAAGAATCCTGGAAGGGGGCCCTGGAAAAACCCTGTGGGCTACAGAGAATGACATCTGACAGCGACTAGGAACTTTGAAATCCTGCTAAGTTTTGGAGATTCATTTTCAAGATAAAAACGTAGGAAAGTAGGGTTAGAAGAAATCTTGAAATATCCTTGGCCTAACTCCTTACATGTAAGGTGAAGATCTCGATGCTTCGACACGTCAAACAACCTACCCCAAATCACAGTTGCTACACTTCCTGCGATGTCACAGACTGACCTCAATCATTCATTCAGCTACATCTTGCATGAAGTAAAACGCCACATTAAATGTACACAGCTGTGTTTGTATTTTTTTTTTTTTAATACCAACAGGTAATAGCTCCCCTTAACCCATGAAATTAAATGCCATCTTTTGTACTGGTAACAAAATCACAAGCCTCTGTTCATTTAAAGTCTAATGATACTCCTGAATCACTTTTGATCATCTGTAATTAGGCATAACACACGGTGACAACCGCATCACAATTTCCTCCCCCACCAGCAAGCAAGTTTCTTTTGACATCAATTAAAAGAAAACATAGGTTGCCATTTCAGAAAGTTAAAACAGAACAGAAATTATTTTTCAAAATGGAAAGAAATAATGCAGGGAATGTCAAAGACAGGACAAGAAGCAGCTTCCTAACCTTGCATTTCATTATGAAGCACTCTTGACTCCTTTAATTGAAATACCTGCTTTCAAATCTAACACTACAGACAATATATGATATCTCTAAAGAAAAACAATATCATTATCCCAATTTCATTTGTCAGACAGTATTATATACACCAATAGATTTCACATATGATTAAGAGCTCGGGAAAAGTCAAAGAACTCAAGAAGGAAGAAAAAGGGCAAATTAGCCTCAAGAAGATAAAAGACAAGTTACCACGTCAACCATTTTGCAAACAGTAGTGATTATAAAGTCAGGACTATTCTCAGATAGATCACAATCTGTAGATGAATCAAAAAGAATCCAGCAAGTCAGCACAAGGAATGGCGACTGCCCGTATGTTAAATTAATAAAGATGTGTTGCCATGTTCCAAGTTAGCAAGTACAATAGTTAAGAGCGATGCAGAGCTCTTGAGGCTTCCTGGTAAATTAGCACAAATCATTCATCCACTCATTTAATTACTGTCTGAGGCTGGGGACAGAGAGGTGAATGCGACAGGCAGGGCTCTGCCTTCATGGAGTTTACCTCCTAGCAGAGGGTGCAGGTGCTACACAAGATGGTATTCTTCCTCCGCACTCTTCCCTTGCTGTCACCTCCTGTAACTAGAATGTTGGGCGGGTCCCACTCAAGGAAGGAAAGAAGCCTGTACTTTCGATTCGGACAAAAGCAAAGGGAAAAGAAAAGGCGAGGGGTGCCAGGTGACTGGAGTAAAGGTCGAGAGTTACCGAGATCATACACCTCGGACACCAGTGACAGAGATGGTCAGAGACTGCCTCTCGCAAGTGTACAGACGCACCAGAAAGGGGCCGAAGCCACAGGATGAGGTGTGTCAGGCACTGAAAAGGGTGGAGACTGAGCCAGATCTATCCTGGGTCGTTTAGTGTGTTTCCTGATTATGTCCACCCACGCACGCGGCTTCACCATTTTCCACGTTCCTTAGGAAAATATCTTCACGTATGTGGAAATTCTGTTGGCTTCACCACGCAAGCCGACAGTGCTGCTGACTGACAAAGGGTCGGCTAACTTTAGACTGATCAAGCTCTGCGAGGTGGTGAGGACACAGTGAATGATCAGCAGGAGACTGGCATGAGGTGAGGAACTCTATCAGGTCAGGAATTCCTTGACGTTACAGAGAAGAGGCAGATGTTAGTGGGATGGGTGGACATAAATACAGTGCCAGCACACTTCCTAGTGGTACTGCATTTTTATTCAAACAGATATGCTTTGCTGCACAAACAACTGATGTTCTGAAAAGCGTGGAGTACAGAGTACAGAGGAGACAACGCACAGTGTGATGGAAAGTGGATGCTCTTAGAAGCCAGATGGGCTAAGAGTTCTACGTTTTGGCAGCTATTAGGATATAGCCCTGGGTAAATAATCTAACCCACCTCTCCCAGCCTCCATATTCTCATCTGTCAAACTGGAGATAACAGTCATGCATAGCCGACAGCATGGCTGTAACGATTATGTCTGGAACTGGCAGTACTACGGTTTCCAGTTTTGTTTTCAATATAAAAATTACATCTTTAAGATGCTACGAAGTCTACTTTGTGAAGGAACCCCCCAAGGTCAATTCTTTTGTGAATTTCTGGGCCACGGCATTTGCTCTTTACTCAAAGGCAGAGTCAACACGTGGAAAGTAGTTAGGGTCTGGAGGTAATGGACACTAAGCCTGTCCACACTAGCACCTCATTATGTGACTAAGTAAGTCACTGAGCTTCTCCTGGGTCTTGGGTTTTGTTTGTTTGTTTGCATATAACTCGATTCCCTCTTGTTTCGGAAGGCTAGCACTCTAAGTCCGGACTTCTAAATACTGCCTTGGTTTTCCAGAATGGAGTTGTATTGAGTCATTATTCTGAATGAACCGAAAGACATTATTCTGCCCTCAATACAAGATTTTAGACGTCACCATGTGACATAACATCTTCAAATACTTAGCAAAATAAGAAACTGCAGAATTTGACTTCTGCTTCCCTGTTGTGAGTGCCTTCTTCCTCTTGTCCAAATGAATCCAAGTAGCTACTGTCTCTTTAGCCAACGGAACGGTAAAATATAAAAAGAGAATGAGTTCATCCAAGTCACAGGGGAGCGACGGATAACAGAGGCAGGAGGGATAAAGGGTCTGACTGCAGGAACACTGCAACTTTTAGGTTTTCTAGCTCCTTTTAGATCCATGGCAAATTCTTCCCTCTAAACTGGCTACTGTCCCTAGCAGGTAATGATACACATGAGGAAAGCAACACCCTCTAGAAAGTAACAAAGTAAAATGTCTTATTTCTATTCTCTCCAAACATCCAGTCTGTCTCTCACTCTAAGAATTATTTTTACATCAGAAAGTAGAGAGTGTGGGCACAGATCCTCTCCCTTCCAAGGAGGTGCGCCGTCAAGGATAGAAAGAAACCGTTTCCACCAAATCCAAAATCAGTTCGTAGGAGACATGAAAAGATACATCGACACAAACATTTTCAGCGCGTCCCAAGTTTTCTCTTGGGGAAGAGAATCTGGCATAATTTGCATCCTTCAATCAAGAACAACAGATGATATTCGGTGTAAATTCAGTTGTAATGGCTCATCACAGCAAGGTGGTTATTTTCTCCTCTCAGCAACCACTCATTTTCCAGGAAAATAGGGAAGGGGAGGCTGTCCCACCCATCCTATTGTGTGGGAGGGGGTCTTCACTGTTCCCAAGGGTTATAGGTTGGTTAAGGTAACAGAGGACAAAGCAGAAAGAACTACTTCATGGACAGGGTGAAAGCGGGAAGGAAAAATAATAAAGCCTTGATCAGAATTACAGCCTTGAGATGAAAGCATTTCTCCTACGCCTATAGTCTGCAGTAACACTGGAAATCTCGGTGAAGTCTTATTCAAAATGCAACTAAAGTGGAGCCTGGGTAGCTCAGTCATTTAAGCTCAGGTCTTGAACTGGCGGATTCCTGGGTTTGAGCCCCACCTCGGGGTCTGCGCTGACAGCTCAGAGGCTGGAGCCTGCTTTGAATCCTGTGTCTCCCTCTCTCTCTGTTTCTCTCCTGCTCTCTCTCTCTCTCAAAAAATAAACAAAAAAACTTAAAGGGGCGCCCAGGTGGCTCAGTCAGTTAAGCATCCAACTTCAGCTCAGGTCATGATCTCACAGTTAATGGGTTCAGGACCCGCATCAGGCTCTGTGCTGACGGCTCAGAGCCTGGAGCCTGCTTCAGATTCTGTTTCCCTCTCTCTCTGCCCCTCCCCCACTTGTGCTCTGTCTCTCAAAAATAAATGTCAAAAAAATTAAAAGATATTTTTAAAAATGCATCTAAAAATGGGATAACAGACACAACAAATAAATAAAGCAGAGTTAATTAAACTTTATTTCCTGCATAAGTGGCTATATTCCTAGCCACTAGTTCTTCATAACTAATCGGAGTGACAACTTCGTATGCATCTCTTTTATAAGTGATTTTTTGACAGAGTAAGTTAAGACTACCTTCTCTTCTAAGTCAGTTGGTGCAAAAAAAAAAATTCTTTTGTGAACATGAAGGACAACCCTGACTCTAATCAATCAGGGAAAAGAAAAGATGACATCTTCTTGGATCCTAACTCTGTGGTTAAGGATTATTATTAGTCAGTTTTAAAAGTAAACTTAAAAAAAAAGTCCTAAATGAGGAGCGACATTCAGCATACGCCCGACAGGCATTAAAAGGAGCAGGGAGTTATTAACAACAACAAGCAAATACACTGAAATATTTTGATGTTATTCATTAAATTAAATAGAAGGGACGATTATGCTTTTAATTACAAGTCTATCTTATGTTTCCGACCTCCCATTCGCTACCCAACCTGAAGGACTTGGCACCGGCATTTCTCTCTCTGCTGGAGACTGTAGCCTTCTGTAGCCAACCTGTGGTGACAGTTATCTCTTAATTAAAACTCTACATGCAAATATAGTGGGATTAAAACGTGCTGGTGCAAAAGCACACGCAAAGCATGATAATTTATAATCCTTATAAAATCCTTTTCATCTAATGTTTTAATACCGATGACAGCAACTGGAGTCAGTAGGAAATTTTCCCAGAGAAAAAAAATCTGCATGGCCAATTCTTTCTACATGTATATTAAAGGACACGACAGTAACGATCCTCCTATCGCCTGTCACTTCTCCGAAGAAGAATGGCGGGTTGTGTTTCCCCCCAAGAGATAATGCTTTGAAATATGTGAAACGTTCTACGGAATGCATGATATTTCCCTTCGTAACTGATGGCGGTGACCCATTTAACCTTGAACTGTGAGATAGATTTCCCAAGTTTTAGATACTTCAGGCACTAATGAACTGTCATTACCTTTCTGATGCAAATCTGAAATAAAAAATGAAAGCCCCCTTTCACAGGCTTCTGTACAGAAGGAGTACATCACTTTATGTACACTATTTATGTACAGAAGGAGTACATCACTTTGACATATATTTGAACTTGGAGATTTTCTATTATTCCCTAGAAAGCTAAGAGCAAAAAAATTCTATAAAGCTGCAATAGCAAGGGAATTCACCTGGTTATCAATTACCATTAGAAAAAATAATTAGAACTATGGCCCAAGAGAAAAGGAGTGAGCTGATGTATGAATTCCACGGCACTATAATTATTTTTCTTTTAAGCCATTTTGTTACAAAAATAATAAATCACATACTCTCTAGAAGACACAAGCCTATACTAACTTGTCCAAAACTGATTCATAAAGAAGGAAATTCACTTACAGGGAACAAAAATGTTTGTGTTTATTCTGAAATGCTAACATCTGCTGCGCAAGAAAAAGCAGCGACAAACTGTCAGGCCAGCCCATACAGTCAACAGGAGTAATTTAATGCATAACTTTTCTGCGTTTGCTTTTCGAATGAAGCACTCTCAGAAATGAGTATTCAGAAATGAATACTCAAACTTAGTAAGACATATTTTCAAATGAAAGCAATAGGAAACGTTCTGAGGGTAAAACACCCTAAATACACATCTACGATATCGTCTGTACACCGAAGAACTGGATGTCCTTGGCTGGAAATGAACGTGCTAGTTTTTGCTGTGATGACAGACTGCTTTCTTACTTTCGTTTCCACACTGTCTGTTGCTAAAATACAGACATACAATTGATTTTTGGATACTGATCTTATGTCTTGTGACTTTGCTCAAGTCTTCTAAGTTCCAGAACATTTTTTAAAGATTCCTTAAGTTCTACACACAAGATCAGCAATGGTTTAGTTCTTTCTTTCCTATCTGTACACATAGTTTCTTTTTCTTGCAAACTTCATTTCACAAGGATTAGTTCTCCAGCAGTTACTCAGTTCTCTACACAACCTAGTAATAACTGCACGTATTAACAGCCCAAACCGATATCCAGCACCCTCTGTCCACCTCCTGAATATATTCCCGAGAAAAAAAAATGCATAATCAATCCTATAAACATTGGTGAACAAGTTCAAAACAAATCCCAAAATGTGTTTTGTTTCCAAATAAAACTATTCATAAAGATGTAAAACCCTATTGGGTTTTCTGTGTTACATGCTTCCTGCACTGTGATGCATGGAGAGTCATCTTTTAATTTTTCTGGCAAAGGCTTTTCAGGAGAGGCACTGTGGTAGCGTAGAAAGAACACAGGATTTGGGGGCAAACAGATGCGGAGTCATAAAGACATGTGATTGCATTTCAGCTTCTTTGGGTCACAAATGTAACATCTTGGGCAAACGCTTGTAAGCTCATCTAGGTTTTCTTTCTCAGGCCCTGTAAACGTTGCTTGATATATTGGAATAAACTGTAGAGGGGGCAGAAAAATTATACCTTTATACTAACAGAAGGGAAATACACACAAATATTAACAACGGTAATTTCTGGGTAGTGGGAGCTTTGTTTTCTTTCTTGTTTTCCACATTCTCCTCGGTCTAACAGAAATATAGGTGATCCACACATATAATTTTAATTTTGGTAGCCACATTAAGTAAGTAGGAAGAAACAGGTTAAGGGGTGCCTGGGTGGCTTAGCCAGTGAAGCGTCCGACTCTTGAATTCAGCTCCAGTCATGATCTCAGAGTTGCAGGATCAAGCCCTGCTTCAGGTTCTGCACTGGGTGTGGAGTCAGCTTGGGATTTTCTCTCTCTCCACTCTTTCCTGCCCAACTCTCTTTAAAAAATTAGGTAAAATTGATTGTAATATTACAGTTAATTTATTCCAGGATGTCCCAAGTAAAACTTTAGCATGGCATCCATGCGTAAAAATAATTGGTATCAATGCATAAAAATAATGGATATATTTACATTCTTTTTTTGCACAAAAACTTCAAAATGCGGCATTTATTTCACACTTAAGAGTTCATTTCAGTTTGGCCTCGCCACATCTCAGAGTGCTCCATCACCAGCAGAAGTGGCCAGTGGATACCACACTAGACCGCACAACCGATGGACGGCGGTCAGGAGGCTGTGCAGGTTTCCAACTTCTGCTGAGTCTCAGTTTTCCTCACAAACACACACTGGGAATTAAAGAAAACTTCCAGGTCGATGCCCAGCACAGAACAGGTGCTAAAGAAACAGTACTTGTTATTAGCTGTATTTCTGAACAGGCTTGGGAATCTCCTATAGTCTTCGATTTTATTTTGTGTTACTGTCTTTGTTTCCCATTGCTGAGCAAAAATTTGCCCCTACATCTTGGCTATTTAAAACAACAAATGTGTTTTCTCACACTTTCTGTGAATTGGGATGGTCCAGGCACGGATTAACTGGGTGCTCTACTCAGGGTCTCACCATGTTGAAATCAAGGTGTAAGCCAAGCTGCCTTGCTCACGGAGTTCAAGTCCCCCTCCAGACTCAAGGTTGCCCGAATTCAGTTCCTTGCAGCTTCAGAGCAGAGACCTGAGCCCAAGGAGGTCCCCTCTCTCCACAGGAAGTTCACTAC
The DNA here is from genome assembly GCF_003009895.1 of Hyaena hyaena. Classification (NCBI taxonomy): domain Eukaryota; kingdom Metazoa; phylum Chordata; class Mammalia; order Carnivora; family Hyaenidae; genus Hyaena; species Hyaena hyaena. Next base: position 824,493 of record NW_024081010.1, read on the forward strand.
ACTGTGCTTTGCCTTGAGTCTTCCCAGAAAGGATCTGTGCATCTGTCTTTCTTAGTGGCTCTCCTAATAGGTCAGGTCCACCCTAGATCATCTCCCATTGGATTAGTGATTAGTCAGCTGATGCGAGACCATAATCACATCTGCGAAATCCCTTTGGGATATAATGTAATGATGTTTTATCCCATTTCAGACCCCACTCATGCTCTGGAGAAGCGGATACAGAATATGCATGGAGAGGGTGGAAGTCTTGAGTATCATCTTAGAATTCAGCCTCACACCACCACCTTCTAATACACTGGCTAATGTGTCCTGACAACTTGTGTATTTCCAGGGTACCTGATTAAAATAGTATTTCCAAAGATTACCAAGACTATGAGGTACCAGTAACACAGCTAACACTCTCTTCCCCACCCCTTAGTTTTTGGATTTAGGTCTATATATCAGTAACGGAGGCTTCCAAGGTTTAAGAATCCAACAAAGTGGGGGGAAGGGGGAGCATGGGTGGCTCAGTCGGTTAAGCATCCAACTCTGGCTCAGGTCACGATCTCACGGTTCATGAGTTCGAGCCCTGCATCGGGCTCTATGCTCACCGTGCAGAGCCTGGAGCCTGCTTCAGATTCTGTGTCTCCCTCTCTCTCTTCCCCTCCCCTGCTTGTACTCTGTCTCTCTCTCAAAATTAAGCATTAAAAAATTTATTTTTTTAATTAAAAAAAAAAAGAATCCAGCAAAAAGGACAAGAACAGGGATGGGTAAAAAGATCAAGGATCTGGGGCCTCCCTCTCAAGCCACGGCATCAGTAACTCCAGTAGAGAAAGTCCAAAGGTCTGACCATGCAGGGGTTACCTGTGTTTACTCCCATGCAGCTGAACACGCGTCTTCTCTCATGAGGCATCTACTGCTCAATCTGCCCTACGCACATTCACAGGATTTCAAGTTTTCAGGGCACTACGGATATCTGCAGCATCCACTTTGAAATGACGGAAGACACATGTGGAGACGAAATACAAAATGTACCAAGAAAATGGCTCAAGCATCAGCCTCTTCTCCCAGACCTGCATTATGGTCTGGGAGTTACGATGAACCCTGTTATGTTACGATGAACCCTGTTCCCAAGACCAAGTGACAGAGACACTACAGAGAAGAGGAAAAAAACTCGGCGGGATTTCCATGGCACAGGGAAACCCTGGGATTTTCCACACTGCTGACACTCTGCGATCTTCCTATTGTTGTTACATTAGAGTTTTGGCAGCTCGCTGAAGTCTGTCCAGCTCATATTTCAAACATTCTTCCTGGTTGGGTTTGGACCTCTCTTTGCTTCTGGCTGCGTGTTAAAGTCATGTTAAAAATGCAGCATTTTTATTCCCTTTTCTATTTTCTTTTAAAAACCTAAGAATCATTCACCTGCCTCGTATTTTAAAATCCAGCAGGAATTGCTACCTTGGAATTCCTTTTTTTTTTTTTTTCCTGATACAAAATGCATTCCATTCTTCTTACTCTGATGAGGATGAACCAGAGGAAACACAGAGAAAACACGAACTAGTCACTTCCCGGGTTTTCCCCTGTGATACACATTAATCCGGCATAATATTTTTCATCTGGTTACATACTTTCTGAAGCCAGGCTCACAGAGCCCTGCAAAACTTTTCTATCGGTAACACGTAACAGGGGAAGAGGAGCCACCTCTTAAAAAGCTCACAGGAACTCTGAAAAAGAATCCTGGTAAAAAGTCCACTTGAGTACTTGGGTATTTGGCCAGAGGGGAGTCAACACCGCCTGGCACCTGCAGTTTTAAGCAAATCTCACAAGAGCAGGATAATCACAACACTCCTGCCTTATAGTAATCTTTCCTTAAAAAATTTCTTGAAGTATTTCCACACTTGTTATCTCACTGAATCATCATCATAATCCTATGATATAGGAAGGTGGTTATTTTTAGTCCAGTTTAAAGATGAGATTGGCAAAAAACAAAAAAACAAAACCAAAAAAACCCCACAAAAAACACAAAAAACAAAGCAAAACAAAAAACTCCCAAACAACAACAACAATAACAAAATGCAGATGAGAGTGGCTTTCTGGAGGTGGCAGAGAATTACAGTTCAGACTCAGGACCCGGGGCTGCTTCCCACCGGTCACCTTACGCCATGACCCCGCTCTCCCACAACAAATCGGAGGGAGAGTTTTTAGCCACCTCTATTCCTTGGACCACACAGCAGACCAATAGTATATTTAATCTGTGGCGAAGTGAACAGGATCACCTTAGGCTTTTGCATCCACATGCTGCACAGCCGTCTATGTTCTGCTCTAGCATGACCATGGCTCTAGCGTGATTCATGCAGGGGGAAGGTATGGTCCCCACAGCTTAAAGCTGGATACGGAACCACAAACTTTTTTGTTTGTAGTGTTAAGACGTTTAAAAAGTAGTTGAAACTTTTTAATCAGTATTAGACTTTGCCTCTAAGCTGGGAAAGAAGATCACAAACTCACAGAATTGTAAATAGCCTCTAGTAGTAATTGATCATTTCGTCTAGGTGACCAATTCTAAATCTTCCCATGGATGTATTAATAATACACATTTCAGGGGCGCCTGGGTGACTCAGTTGGTTGGGTGGCCGACTTCGGTGCAGGTCGTGATCTCACAGCTCGTGGGTTCGAGCTCCGCATCAGGCTCTGTGCTGAGAGCTTGGAGCCTGGAGCCTGCTTCAGATTCTGTGTCTTCCTCTCCCTATCCCTCTCTCTATCAAAAAATAAACAAACACTAAAAAAAAATTAAGAAGAAATAATACACATTTTAGAAAGCCTACTCAATCTCCATTAAACCTCATTCCTATGCTTAACAAAGCTTAAATTCATTAAGTCTGTCCAAACCAATTTACATCGAAGAAATTATATATCTGTTAATTATTAATAAAATATATAATCATGGGCACATATTTACATACATATCTATTTGAATATATATTAAATTTTTATTAATAATATACTAAAGATATTCTTTGATCTTTCTTAATCTGGGCCATAGCTATTACATGATTCTTGTTATTAGTTTTGGGTTGTCCATTTTTAAGCCAAATAAGTGAAATAGTTGCAATCTTATTCTAATTGTTCCTATTATCTTTTTACCTACTATCTTTTTCACCTTGGCCACCTTGATCTATTTACTCCTCAACCCTTTAAATTCCTTTTTCGGGGCGCCTCGGTTAAGCGTCCGACTTTGGCTCAGGCCATGATCTCACGGTTTGTGTTCGAGCCCCACATCAGGCTCTGTGCTGACAGCTCGATCAGAGCCTGGAGCCTGCTTCAGATTGTGTCTCCCTCTCTCTCTGACCCTCTCCTGCTCATGCTGTCTCTCTCTCTCAAAAATAAATAACATTTTTAAAAAATTCCTTTTTCAAGAATTTCAGCATTTATTTAGTCTTGCAAACTAGCCTAGTTCAAGGATTTCACTTGAACCCTGTTTTTGCCCCTCTTAGTTACTGCCGTTCATATCTATATTTATTATATACATATACTTCCTTTTCCCTTTCAGATCAAACTCTCTAAAAAAGAAGTCTAACTTCTTCACCTCCTGTTCCAATTTAACTCTCCCTGGAACACTCTACGGAAATTGTTTTCTCATTTACCACCAGTGATGTGTTAGGAAAATCTAATCTTGGGGTTTTTCATATTATTTTCTATCATCAGCATTTGCTACTGCTGACCCCTTCTTTTTTTGCGTGAGTGGAGAGAGCATGTGAGCCAGTGGGGGAAGAGGGAGGGAGAATCCCAAGCAGTCTCTGTGTGGAGCCCAAAGTGGGGCTCTATCTCATGACCGTGAGATCATAACCTGGGCCAAAATCAACAGCTGGATGGTCAACTGAGCCACACAGGTGCCCCTCACTCCCTCCTTGAAATGTTCTCCTTTCCTGGTTTCTAAACTTTACGGACTCTCCTATTAAGATTTATTCTTCTTTCCTTCTCTCTGTGGCTGCCTCCTCTTCCTTTATTGGCTTTAAAATTTTCAAATGTTTTGTATTCTAGAGAGCTATAATCTGGGAAATTTTCTTGCTCTCCACTTTGGCCCTTAGAAAATGTCCCATAGCTTCAACTAACATCAGTATATTTATGACTTCCAAATCTCTCTAAGTTTCTTTTATACTCCCGACTAGGGTTTTCCAAAGAATGGGCTGTGACATTTTAGTCATTCATGAATTCAGCTTAGTGGCTTACAACACATATTTCAAGATGAAACAAAATAGATGGCACAGGCCGAAACTATCAGAGTGCATCACACAAAGAAAGGGGTATTGTTTTGTGAAATACGAAATCACATCTGTGTACAGCATCAGCTATAAAATGTATTTGTTACTGCGTGTCATGGTCATAAAAGATTCAGGACACATCTTTATAAATGCCTACCCGGTATGTTTACACGGATGTCTTTCAAGCACCTACATTTCACAAGTTCCAAACCAAATTCATTATCTTTCCCTCTCCAAACCTCCTTCCCTTTGCATAGTTAATGGTCATATCATCAAGCTAGAGGTGAGTAATCACCTGCTCCTGCCATTTTTTTTTATTCCTCACAACCCATCACCATCAAGCCCCATAAATTCTCACTCCTAAACACTCTCAATCTTCCTCTCTATTCCCACGTTCACTGCTTTCATTCAGGCCCACAGCATCTCGTTTTAAAACAGAGGACGGAGAGAAAACTTGAGGTACGGTAAGGCCAACGGATCAGGGGACCATTATAACTGAAAACAGAGCTTGTGACACACAGGTCCTTACGGAGCGGGCATGCCACACCATGTGGGGCCCCAGACTCAGTCAGGGGGCACAGGGAGTGGGGGGACTGTGACGCGGAGCCTTTACTAGGATTTCCCGCAAGAAGGATGGGCAAGGGGCGTAAAGAGGGCCTATGACTGGCTAGTCTGTATAATTCTGGCCGGCCCTGGGGCGGTCTCTGGCCGGAGTAAATAGGGCAGGTGCACAACAGCGCAGAGTGTGACAGCCCATGAAAAACCCGTCCTGGACCAGGTGCTGACTATCTCTAGGAATTAGCTAACCCTGGGCTGGGGGCTGGGGGCGGGGGGGGGGGGGGGGGGGGGGGGGGGGGGGGGGGTCCCTCCAGGACAGCATGGCCCCAGATGTCAAAGCATCAAAAGCAGAAAATAAAGACATGGTTAGTTCACATTTGCCACCATCACCTGCGTTATTGCTGTAATGGTCTAACCTATCTCCCTATTACCAAACTTTCTTACCACAAATTATCCTTCTAAAAGCCAGATCCGATCGCAGATCTTTAGAAAACTCTTAAGTGATGCCTCCCCCCAGGACCTACAAAATGAAATCCAAAGGTTTTTTGTTTTTCCATTCGAGATCCTTAAAGAGCTAGCCCCTGAATTCTTCTCTAGCTTCTTTCCCCACCACCCAAATGCAAATCGACCGGAAAGGGAAAACAATCCATAATTCTATCACCAACATATCAAATTATTTTCAATTTCCTACCTATGCTCCCTTCTAATTCGTCACTAAGTGAAAGTTTAATTTTTCCATACTTTCAATAAAAACATAGCTCCAATTTTGTGTTTCAGTTATCTATTGTAAACGTTCATGATGCTAATATGGTTTCTGCCATTTACCTTTTTTTCATTTATCTTTTACTGCGGTGGAAGTGACATGACCTTATTTTGGTTGCAGGTGTACAAGGCAATGATTCAGTATCTGTTCATGTTGTGAAATGATGAACATAGTAAATCCACTGAAAGTACATTACCACACATACGTAGACATTTTTGTTTTCAGGATGAGAACTTTCAAAATCCACTCTCACAGCTACTCTCAAATATGCAATACACTTCAATTAACGATACTCGCTGTGAGTTATTTACCTGTTTTAAGTGTTTGTTTATTTTGAGAGAACAAGAGCGTGCAGGCATGGGGGAGGGGCAGAGAGAGAAGGAGAGAGAGAATTTCAAGACGGCTGCATGCTTTCAGAGCAGAACCTGACACAGGGCCTGAACTCACAAACTAGGAGATAATGACCTGAGCAGAAATCAAGAGTCAACGCTTACCCAACTGAGCCACCCCGGCGCCCCTTGTTTACCTTCTAATACCAGGAAAACCTTGCAGTGAGTACGTCTCCCGCGCTTTACCAAATTACTCCATTATATCCAGACACTCAGAGTGTTTCCAAAGGTTGAAAGTGAAAAGTGAAAGGCTTCTGTGACCCTGTCCTAACTCGTTTTTATTTTGCTTCGATTATTCACAAATAATGCTAAATGCTGTTACTGGGACAACCAGAATGGACACATACACGTATCGCTTTTGACTCAAAATGCAAAATGCTACCTGAACGGCCAGCATGTTCTAGTGCATCAAAAATTCACTCTGGATGTGTTAACCTGTCCTGTGCCCCACAAGAGGGCTGGGAGAGACACACAGATAAACTGGACACTACTTCTATCCTGAAGGCGGGGATGCCACTGTGTTTTCTACACACTAGTAATCCAGCAATGTTACATGAACCCTAAAGAGCCTGGATTATTTCATTTTAGGTCAGGAAAGTGAAGCTCATAGAGATTAAATCACTCTTCTGACTAAACAGAGGCAGTTCGTGGACCAGGTTACTAGTGTTTCCACATCGCTCCCAATACGGTCATAGTTTCAGTGTTTTGTTTTGTTTTTTTTAATAAAATACATACTCTTTTTCACATATACAAGGTAGTAATAAAACCCTTGAGAAGTCTCAAAAACAATGCTGTCACGATGTCACCAACTATTTAAGTATCTTAATGCTCCTAGTGGTGAATCGCAGTCATTTCCACAGTGAGGAACCCGAGGTGCTGTGGGATAAACTCTGAAATATCAGTGCTGTAATGTAATGTGTTTTTCCTTTTAATTTTTTTTAATGTTTTAATTTTGAGAAAGAGACAGAGTGTGAGTGGGGGAGGGGCAGAGAGCGAGGGAGACACAGAATCTGAAACAGGCTCCAGGCTCTGAGCTGTCAGCACAGGGCCCGACGCGGGGCTCGAACCCACGAACTAGGAGATCATGACCTGAGCCCAAGGCAGATGCTCAACCAACGGAGCCACTAAGGCGCCCCTTTTTCTTTCTAACAGTAGCCCAGTGTTGGTGATCTGTGGCGTGGTCTGCCATGTGATACCTCAGAGACCTGGGTTCCTTCTGCCTGTGACTGTCATGTGCTATGACCCCGGAAGCCCTTGGCTTACAGGAAGCAGACAGAGAAAAAAGAGGCGGTGGAGGAGGCACGCTCTTGGCTGGCTTTGTCACTTCTGCTCACCTCCTGCTGCAGAGAAGCAGGTCCATGTCCTCACCCACATGCAAGGAGGGGAGTGAGGAGGGCGCGAAATGCAGTCCAGCCCATCACCGTGGGCAGAGCAGTTCTGGTGACTACCTCCCTACAGACCCTAACCCAGCGTCCTCTACTTTAACCCCGGAGGTGAGAGTTAATGGTATGCGTGCCTCTGGTGTTAACGGTGCATCTCTCCGGGTTCGAATCCTGCTCACAACAGGAACTTAGTTTTTCTAACAGTTTAGTTTCTACTTCAAATAGTACTTACCTCTTACATCACTGGGAGGTTTAATGATAGAATGCATGTAAAACACTCTAAAAGGACCTGGCACTTTGTAACAAATCAATAAACAGTAACTGTCTTCTACCCTAATTCTTCAGACGTTATACGTCATTATTTCTAGGCTCATTATTTCCTTTTCATCTTTTAATCCTGGAGTTAAAAAAAAAAGACCAAACAATTTGGAAACATATATGATTGCTTTCTTATCCACAGAGAAGTGTACTACATTCTCAAACTTTCAGTGAGAATACAAATCAAAAACTGAAAAAAGAACAAAGAGAATCGAAAAAGCAAAAACGGAGATAAGTAACTCTAATCTATACCAGAGAGCTCTTCAGAAACCTCCCCAGAAGAAAGCTGAAGTCAAATGTATTCTCTATTCCTCTTTGCAGGTGAAGCAGAAAGTTGAAGCAATTTTAACAGCTTGAGTATTCTTAACATAATGCAAAGAAATTACTGATTTAATTACTGTTATTGCCACCATAGCTTTATGAAATGTTAGCTCTGCAGAGCACAGTCACTATATACTTACACCTAATTACATTTCAGCCTATTTAGGACAGTGCTCTGCACAGTGGGTTGGTTTAAAAGACTCAAAATACATTTATTTATATTAATTTATGGAATAGTTTCGATCTCTCCATAAAGCATGATTTGGTCTAGGACTTCACTGCATCTGACTTACAACTTAATAAGGTCGCCTGTTGTTATCCTGAATGTGGACAGAAGACACAAAACTCGTGAGTCAGAGGCAAAGACATTCACTGCTTATGGCCCAGCAAGCGACAGGAGTTTCGATGTGTGTTAGTTCCTATGGGCCCCAAGTCCACGGGCCGGAAAGGATGTTTGTGAAACAAACTCGGGTTTGTTTCACAGCTGAGCACTAAGGGGGAGCCCATGGTTTTACAGTAACCGGTCAGCAAGGCTGCTCTTGGCTAACACCTCATCCCTCAAGATTTTTCGCTACAAACGCAACCCTGAGAAATGATCTGGGTAAAGAGCAGACAGAGCCTGACATTTTCGGCATAGTGGCAAGAACGTACAGGGATGTTCAGGACCCCTCAAGGATTACCTTCCCTAACAAGAACTTGAGTGGGCTTACAAGAGGACAAAACCTATGATTAAAAAAAACCAGCTTCTTGCAAAAAAGAAGTATTACAATTAATATAATACTGGAGGGAAAGCTAATACAGAGAAATGGTCACCAAAGATTCTCTGCAATTACTAAAGACAGGCCAGCAACTCAGCCCTGCGCCTCCTAGTGCTAAGAACACATGGAGAAATGTCACTGGTTTTAAGACTCACAGTATTGAGAAGTGTAACTAAAGGCTACATGCATGCTACAAACAAGAGGTGAGATTTAAGAGCATAGAATTATCAGTAAGAACTGCAATAATCAGAAAATTTATCAGGCCTTGAGGTTGATCTTTAAAGGATAAGGAGGATTTCAAAGCCGAGGGTCACAGTGAACAGGATTGTAGGCAAGTGGAACACGACATGGTCACACTGTGAAAGCAACCAGCTGAGGACGTTTGTCCTCAGAGCAAAGAACGGATGTCTGGGGAGCTCGAGTGGAGCTTGATCAAGAGAGGCCTGAACCGCCGGACACATTTAGTACTGATGGAGAAAAAAAAAACGGCCACTTTTGTAATTTCCTAAGCAAGACAGTGACTGATAAAGCAGTATTTAAGTTAGGTCAATATGGCCACTTTATTAGGAAAAAAAAAAAAAATAAACCAACTGGGGAGTGCTTCATGATGACGGTGGCAATGAACCAGAGACTAACAGATAAATCAGGAGAGATACTTTCAAGAAAATTTCGTAGGGTTTAGTAAAACACAACCAAGATATTCAAGGGCACACTGCAGTTTTGTGTCAAATGTTTACGCCTTCCGGCTTGGGTCCAGAAATGATCCCGGATCTGAAGTATAAACTAGTCTTGTGTTTAGACCTGGTACTTGCTCACGAGAAATGTCCCAGAGTCTTCTGAGGACAGTTACTGAAGTGAATTACAGATGCGAGGATAAAATTCTATGTAGCATTTTTCTCAAATATCGCAGGAAACAGGAGAATACTTATTTAGAAGGGTGGTTGTATATTATTACTGGAGCATCCTGGAGAATTAATACATACCAATGCTTAGTATATTATTACGATGTTATATAATACATTATGAGGTATCACATATTATTATAGTATTTATTATGGTATTCTTGCTAAGAAAGGCCAAACTGCTTCACATAGACCTTGGAGGGCCTCCCACAAGAATCTATAACCAGAAATTAGAAACAAAAAAAAGTGGAACCATTGAGATGGAAATAGACACGTATGAGCAGAGAGTGACTCTTCTTTGATCGGAGCGAGTGGCTCACTGCCAGCAAAGGTAATTTTCATTAAATTCGGTGCGAGATACATTTGTGCTGGACTAAGGGTGGCCGCCCACATGCCTCACGAGAACACAAAGGATCCCCGCCAGATTATCACGGGCATTTTCATCCACGTGCATTAGACTGACTACATTAAATAACTGATAATTCTGTCTAATTGAGTCACATCACAATTTACATGTGCATCCGAAGGCAACATTAGGGAATTAACAATAAATAATTATCGACTCTCACTTCATACTGCTACATTTTTACAAGCAAAAGAAAATTTACTAGGCGTTGATGTCTCATTATGGCTGGCATGTAATTTATTTCTCTGTTGGAGCTGAGTTTATCAACTGTTTCTGTCCATGCAGAGAAAATGTTCCCACCTAAGAAACCAATACAAGAACACAGGTAGGAAGCTGGAAAGCTTAATTGAAAGTCTAAGTTAGGCTGTCACTTTGATTCAAAGAAAAGAAGAAAGGCCTGGCTTCATCATGTCTGATCCACCCGAACAGACTCTGAGTAATTGTATACGGATTAGTATACAGTCTTATCAAGATCCAGTGTCAGAATATACTGATATACCATATGTTAGAGGAAAAGGATCCCATCGTCTCATTTATTATTCAACTATGTGATATATGAAAGTCCAGTGGACTGATTAGCTATAAAGAAAGATAAATAATTCATGAATATCACGAAGCTTACACACTAACGATGGCGGTAATTTTTACAAAAGAGTCTTACAGCCGTTGTTGCCAGTAGGTAAGAGTTTAGATAGCTCTGCCTAACTTAAGAACAGCATAATATCGGTGTTTTCTTTGCCACATGGGATTTACAGCGTCACAATGAGCAAATTCCTAGAGAAAAAGTTATTTGAAAGGAAGCCATATGCTACTTTGAAAATCCCAAATGAAAGAAGCCATCCCTTGTGAATATCTGAAATCAAGGTGCATAGGACACCCTACAAATTATTTATAACTGAGAAAATGCAGGCTGGCCCTTAGAAGACCATCCACAATAGCACCAATAATAATGACGGCTAATGTTTATTGCACAGGTACTGTGAGCAAGATACTGTCAATATTACATATGATGGTTCATCCTCACAGTAATTCATGGAAGTAAGCATTAGCCTCTATTTTACACAGAGAAAACGGAGATCTCATCAGGTTAAATACACGCTTGAGATCACTCAGCTATTTAGTGACAAAACTGGGATTTCAATGCAGTAAATCTGATGCCAGAACATACAGAATTAACCACTCATTTGTCAGGAACCATCCACTCCGGGCCACAAGGGAGGACAAGTGACTTTGCCCAGATTGGAATTTAAGACGAAAATCAACTTTATGACTTAGGTAGATGAGATGATCAGCGCATAGCATATAAGAAAGTGGCATCGACATAGGAATATGAGAGCAGTGTGTGTCCACGATGTTATGTCTCCCATTCCTGTGTGCCATGATCTGCCAAAGGAGAAGCCGGTAACTAGATGGAAGACATTTAAAGAGATGCGTTTGGAGGCACTGTGTTTCAAAAGTGAAAATTTCCCAGATACCTGATTAAATGTTTTGCAAAGTGTCTCCTTCCCAAAGCAGAAATGTATACACTTTGGCTTTCAAAAGTTCTGCCATAAAAAGAATACGTTACTGGTAATTTACTGCATTCTTCCTCGTGTGGAGAAACGTTCTCCGTCGGCATCATGCTTTACCAGCTTTCTGGACAAGACCGAATTAAGAAGACCCAAGGCTTACCCACTGATTTATAGAAAAAGCCCATGCAATTGTCTATGAAAGGCTGACCCTTGACAAATCCAACTAAGGAGCTGATTCTGTTCTGAAATATACAAAGTCTGCAGTCACTGACTTTTGAAGACACTTGGCAATGAGTTTCTGGAGCAGAGAAAAGGCACAGGGGCAAGAATACTTGGATGAGAAAGAAAAAAGAAGATAGCCGAGCTGATCAATTCTCAGAGACCTGAGACCTGATGCTTTACAATGTTATGTATCAATTTTTAGACGTAATGACAGAAGAGAGAAAAAGACGAAAGAAAAACGTTAGCATAATTCTATGGTCTTTACATTTTGAATAAGTCAGTCCTCCTTTAGTTCATCTCATTTTAGTGTTTTTTTTTTTTTTCTCCCTTAGTGGTAACCTAAAAACTTAATACGAATGGAGAATAGCTTTTCAATTTCAGATGTTGATTCCAGCATGTCTCTTAGGACTTGTGACCTACTTTAGAGCTCTACTTTTTTGCAATATGCAACCTGACTTCAAAAGAGGGTTTTATGGATCATGAATATGACAGATCAGATGTTCCATAGTATCTGCCTATGAAGATTAAGCACAGATAAACTTAACCAACCCATTTTCACTACTATCAGGATAATGAAGGCCAGCCATCCAACTAACCGAACACTTGCAAGCACAAGTAAGGCAATTTAAAAAGATGTCATGGAAGTCTTCCATGGAAAGGTTGGGTGTCAGGTCCAAAGTCACCTCCTTAAACTGTGATCATCCATTTACTTTCATCTCCTATGTACAAATCTATTAGATCATTTAATAAAACCTATTTTATAAATGTACTTGAAGTGCATGTACTTACGTTATTTCCCAACCAGAACATCAAATATTACAAATACTGGAGACCAAGCATTCAGCCCATGATCCTTTTCATTTCTGCACAGCAAAGATAGAGATGTATAAATCCTAACACCCGTGTGCGCGCGCACACACACGTACACACGCGAGCCTTATTACGTACCTATGTAATAAAAAAGGCAGGAAAAGGGGCACCTGGCTGGCTCAGTTTGAAGACTATGCAGCTCTTAATCTCAGGGTCTTGAGTTCAAGCCCCAAGCAGAGATTTCTTAAATACATAAAACTTGGGAAAGAAAAAAAAAAAAAAAGAGGAAGACAGGAATACCCTGTTTTTTTAAAGCATGGACCATGTGCCAGGCCAGTGCTTGAATCTTTTGAATCTTTACATACATTGTTTCCATTTACTATTATTTAGCTCTGTCATTTAGAGGTTAATATACCCATTTTATAGCAGGGGACATTTAGCTGAAGGTGAAGACAAGATTAAACTTCAGGTTTTCTTTCCAATTCCCAAACATGCACTGTCAACCACACTGAATTATCTCTAAATACTGAAAACGTTTCCAATGGAGCAGGTATCTAAAAACAAAAACATCTGAAGGGCCTTAAAGGGTATCGACAGTTTCAGGATCTTTGCATCTACTGCAGGCTAAAGTGAAGCTAATGCTAATTGACTGTGAGCAATACACTGATGATGTTCAATCAGGGTTTTCCCCTGGCCCTGTCCTCCTGAGGACTTGGTCATTTCTGCCCCTTTCTAGACCAGAGCTATTGTAGGGATTCTCATGAGTGATTATCTTGGGGCTTTCCATTTACAACATTCTGGGATTTTGCCATGAGAAGCATCATCTTCTGAGTTTCGTTGTTGACATCTGCCTTTCCGGAGAGAAAGTTAATGCTTTGGTTTAATAGGAAGAAACCTGAAATCTGCCTCCTCCTCCCTCATCGTGTAAGGCGTGGTCCAGGAAACACGTGATGACAAGGCCACAGCAATGATTTATGTGGCGTCAGGGACAATGCCGTGCGGAGATGAGAGTAAGATTTAGGGTATAAACATAAAAGCAGAAGAGGCAATAAGAGGCACGGAAATAAAGTGAATAGATTTAGAAAGAACATATAATAACTTAGACATTTAAATAAGTACGTTCCTTTCAAAGTGAGCGCTTTGGAATGCTGGCAGGCAGTTTGGAGAGCTAGCTTGCACAATTTGGGGTGTGATACAGATTTTCATCTTTGCAAAATGGATTTTATTTTTGGAAACAGACACGTTATTTGGAGTCCCGAAATGCTAGAGAGCGTAGATGTTCACATGGAGTTACTGCTGCCTTGCAGTTAACATTGCCCGTTAGAAAGAAGAGGCTGATGCATGATAACAATACTTATTGAATGTGGCTCGTGAGCAGACTCCAAAGGTGTTTCTACAGGAGGAGTATCAAAATGTGTTGATCGATATTGGTGATACTGTTATAAGTTTATGGCTCCCTAGACAGTCAACAAATAAGGATGATGGCGTTGTAAAGAAACAAGTTTCATCAGTCTCACATACGGATAAAAGGAGAAAGATCACCGTCACAATATCACCACACGGAATTGGAAAAGAATATGTAACAGCACGAAACCCACGCATCTGTCGTCCAGTGGCCCAAGCTGGGGAAATCACAGGCAGCGAGGGCAGGAAACGATGCACGAACACTCCCCTGAAACGCAGTCCAAAGCGCTGATGAATAACTGATAGGAAGTGATGGGAGCTGACAGACAGGCTGGCGGGGGGCTGCAAGGAGTGGGGTTTCCTTTGTTGCTGGATAAGGTTAGAAGCATGCCAAAAATAGCAAATGGGTCCCCGGGATACAAATTACAAGTGTCTTATGTGTTCAGTATAAAAATGCTCTTGATCACATAGACCTGGCCATTCAGACCTACACAGGAGCTCATCCACTTTCAAGTTCAAGGGCTATTATGTTACTCTTTGAAACGAAGGACAAGCAAGAATCGCCCCTTTGTGGGGGTGGGGGCGCTTCACAACCAAAACATATCTTGTAACAGTTATTAGGTTAAGCAATTTATTTGTACTCTAACATTTAGAGAGAACCTGACTCTTTGATGGCTTTACCCTAAAAAAAAAATTCCAATCAAATCTGTAATTAGAGGTTTGTAGGAAGGCTAGAATATTGAATCAAGTCTTTATTTAATAAATATTTAAGAAGTCTCAGATTTCTAGCTAAGAATGGCCCATTTTTTTAAGTTTGTTTATTTTGAGAGAGAGATACAGAGAGTGAATGGGGGAGGGGCAGAGAGAGAGGGAAAGAGAGAATCCCCACGCTGTCAACACAGAGCCTGACGCGGGGCTTGAACTCACACACCGTGAGATCATGACCTCAGCCGAGATCAAGAGTCGGATGCTTAATGGACTGAGCCACTCAGGTGCCCCGGAATGGCCAATTTGATTTTTAAAAGTATCTCCTCTCCCTTTGCTTTTCCTTTAAAGTAACAGTGAAGGTATAAACCACAAAGTCAAAGAGAATGGAGCCGATACAATAGCGGATGAGTTATTTCAACAGACTGTAACAACGGAAATCAGCCTGAGATCTGGTGAAAGATTCAGAAGGAAAGAGGAGCTCCACAGAAGGGTTCTCTAGACATTTATAATATTTTTGAGTATTTCCTGTGTGTCAGGTACTGTTGTAGGTACTGAGTAAACAACAATGAACAAAGAGAAAACTTCTACCTTCGTGGAGTTTAGAGATAGTCCAGCTGGGGAACACAGTCAATTGAAAAAATAAAAGACGTGAATTACATGATATGTTGGATAGTATAAAGCACAATGGATAAAAGTCAGAAAAGGGGAAGAGGAGGTGCGAGAATAATAAAACTTGAAGGCGGAGTCAGAGAAAGCATCAAGGGATGATGCTATTTGAACAAAGACCTGAAGGAAGCAAGGGCATGAGTCATGCTGTAATCTGGGATTATCAGATTAAATTATTTGTTCACAATTTTATCTTCCCTCATGGCCTCATCACACTTCTCTGATAGACTGATGTGGGGCTTGGCTAGGTCACCTGCTGTGATCTAAGGGATCACTTACGTGAAGCTTGTCACATCTAAGCGGAAGCTTTAAAAACACTCGCCAAGTTTTTGGCTCTGTCCCCCTGTGAGTTTCTGCCTTCTACCGTAAACCATCTACCCCCAGACAGATTACCTGGATCTTAAAATGAGATGTGTGGGGGCGTCTGGGTGGCTCAGTCGGTTGAGCGTCTGACTTCGGCTCAGGTCATGATCTCACGGTTTGTGGGTTTGAGCCCCACGTCGGGCTCTGTGCTGACAGCTAGTTCAGATCCTGGAGCCTGTTTTGGATTCTGTAGCTCCCTGTCTCTCTGACCCTCTCCTATTCACACTGTCTCTCTTTCTCTCAGAAATAAATTTTTAAAAAAAAAACACTAAAATTTTTTTTAAAAAAATGAGATGTGTGGAGCTGAGCCCACCCAATCCCAGGAGAGCCACTGCCAATGTGTAACCTTCAAGTAATTCAAGTCCTTGTTATCTGGGGTTTGTTGAGAAGACAGTATAAGTGTAGTAAATGCACTGTAGGCAGAGGAAATAGGAGATGCAAAGGCCCTGAGGCAGGGGTATGCCTAATTGATATAAGGAATAGCAAAGGGAGACCTGGTACCCCAGGCAGGGGTAGAAATTTACTTGAACACTGTTCATTATCATTTCCCCCTCCAGGTAAGCTACAAGAGTCAGATTTCTGTCGATTTTGTTCACTGCTGTATCCCTAGTGCCTAGTATGGCATCTGGCTCATAGCAGACTAGAAATCTGATAAATATAAAGGAGTAAATGAAGGAATGAAAAATAAGAGCAAAGAGCCAGTGAAATTGAAGAGGAATAAGGGGCAGAGTCTGCCATTGTATCGACTGAGGCAATGCGAGGGAAGTCGATTCAGTCCTCACCACCGTAGAGAAGCTAAAGCCTGGGAAGTCCCAGGTAAGGCAGATGGAGAAGACATTTGGGACAGAGCACTGGGGAACAGGCATCTAAATACAGAACAAGTCAATTACCACCCTCTCCCATGGAAAGATTCCCGGCAGGCAACTGTATACACTTTCCCCAACCTCCACCCTAATCAGGGCGCCAAAAGCATATTCTTGGGAGAAGGAGAGCGAGGTAGAGGAGAGGTGGGGCATCACAGTTAAAATGGGTGGTGGCTCTGGAGAACCCTAGGACCATAAGCCCCTTCTGCAAAGGAACGTTAGCAGCTGGGCTGTACACCCTCAGGACAAGAGAGCAGGTGATTCTTTTAAAGAGAAATGAGCCAGGTTTTTAGGTAAAATATGTTCACATATGGACATCTGCAAAAAAAAAGAGAAAAAAGTGACTTTCATCCAGTCATAAAACAGTGACATGTACCAGTTAAAACCTCTAATCCATGTACCCTACTCATCAGTTTGGGCTGCTGTACCCAAAATACCATAGTCTGCGGGGCTTATACAACAGAAGGTGTTCCTGACAGTCCTAGAGGCTGAAGTCCAAGATCAAGGGTCTGATGAGAGCCTCCTCCCTGGTTTGCACATGGCTATGTTTTCATGGTTTTCTCATGTGGAGGAGGATGGACACAGAGATCCCTTGCCTCTTCATCTTTTCAGATTTTTATTTATTTTTGAGAGAAAGAGAGAGAGAGACACCCAAGCAAACTGCGTGTTATTGGTGCAGAGCTGGGGCTCGATCTCAGGAACTGTGAGATCATGACCTGAGCCAAAGGAGTCAGCCACTTGACCGACCGAGCCACCCAGGTGGCTCTTCCGCCTTCTAGAAGGGCACTAACCCTATCATGAGGGCCCCATGCTCACAAACTTCTCTAACCCTAATTTCCTCCCCAAAGTCCCACCTCCAAATACCATCAGACTGAGGCGTAGGATTTCAACAAATGGACCTGGAAGGGACAGAAATATTCCGTGCACAGCACCCAGCCACACAAAACTTCCTGTGTATCTTTAGTGTCTCACAACACATGAATAATCAAAGATCACCTAAAAAATCCTAACATGAACAAAAGAGTACAAAATAAATGGACAACACAGGGGACAGAAGAAATTAAAATGAACAGCCAAACATTTAAATGTTCAAAGAATTAAGATGACACTTATATCCAAATACATAACCAAGATGCTATAATAAATAAACAATGTGTATAAAAGGATTCTTGGAAATTAAAAGCATTTTGTCAAAATACAAGAAAATTCAATAGAAGCATCAGAACCAAAAAGAAATCAACTAAATTAAAGCAAAAGAGAATGCCCTGAAAATGCAGAACACAAAGCTTGGTGGGAAAAAATGTGAAAGAAGAGAGAAGAAAACTGGAAACTCAACAAAGGGGGTTAGACAGCCACTCAAAACGAAGACAATGAAGAGAAAATTGAAATTATCAAAGAAATAGCCTAAGAAAATTCCTCACAACGGAGTGTCCATATTTCAAGAGCCCATGGAATAACACACAGAATGAATGAAACACACACACACACACACACGAAATGCTCGAAGTCCCATCCTAAAAGCTTGTGTAGGGTGTGGGGTGTGGTGGAATTGATTCTGGTCAAAGAAGAACGAGAATGCCCTGGGAGTCTCAACAGCAATAAACAGAAGGGCAGCAACGCCATCCTGATACTGAAAGCAAATACTTTTCAACTGAAAGGTCTACACGAGCTAGCAAACACATGTGAAGGCAGAGAAAAAGGACATGTTTGGAAAAGTACAATCTCAGGAAATTTACTTGCCTGTGCTGAATCTTAGGGCTTTGAGAATATACTCTAGTAAAAGGAAAAAAAAACCCAAAAACTCAACAGAAACAACCAAGAGCCACAGAGCAAAATACATAAAATCAGCATACAATCTACGGTTCTAAATTAACATGTACCTAATGACTACAGTTAAACAGCCATGTAACTATAGTGAAAGAACGGAGAAAAAATTAAGTGGAGAATGACAGGAGAGACATTTCCTCATGTCATAAGATGTGAACAGGTAATACCTAAAATGGATAAATTAAGAAATAATGGACTATTGTCAAGCAACACGGATTTAACCACCCAATAAACAGCTCAAGTGTTAAGAGCCGCAGCATCTGGATATGCAAATAGGCTGGGGTGAATGATTACCACTCTTCATGACCGATCTTCCAATACCACCGAATTTTTAACGAGGTACCTAAATTATTTCTATAAAAAATAATTTATGCAAAAACATAATCTAAAATATAATCCAACTTATTTTGTAAAAGCCCCTCCACTAACATCACCTTCTGGATATTTATCAGGTCTGGGGAGACGGCTCTGTTACTATACCTAAGGTGTCATATAATAAGACAAATTGGAAAGGTTAATTATCTGTGATACAGTGTTCAGTAAAAATCCATAACTTTCACGCCGAACTTTATTTTTGTACTTTCAATGCCTCTTTCAAACTAGGTTTTTCGATCTAACTTTTCACTTCTTATTCCCTTTATGTTGATTGGTTTCATCTTGATTATCAGTATGGCCATGCTAGCCTGCTACTGACCATAGCGGTTACCAATACTGCACTGAATAGGTCTGTATTCTCTGGCTCTTACTACCCAAGCAAGACAAATATTTGCTTGGCAGAGCTTTTGTGAGGAGATAAAAGACTTGAGGAAGTCCCCTGATTATCAGTGTTGCATGGCCTTCTCTTTAGTTTTTACATTTATAAATATGAGATGCTCACCATTCTGCAAGAGTCGGAAGGGTCAGAGAAATCAGAAGCCCAAATAAAATAAATAACTAAAACCTTCCTTGGACTCTCTCCATCCAGAGATATATATGCTTATAACTTTGGCTACATTCTTCCAGAATTTTCCCATTCAAATATATACTGCACATATATCAAATAGAAACAGACTATGTGTATTCTACTCTAACCTAGTCTATCATACATTCTATTGATATTACAGATCATATAGCTCTAAATCAGTACTTTCAAAGATGACATGATGTTCAAATATGTACTTCAAACAATCCCCTTTTTCTACCCATCGGAGTTTTTTTTTGACATTACAAATAACACTGATAAACATTCTTGCACGCGTACGTGTGCGGGCACACACACGGATTTTCCAAACTGTTTCCTTAGAATTTCAAATTTCTAAACCAACTGATACATATTTTTAAAAAATTTAAACATATATTGTTAAGCTGTATTCCTTAACTGTTTACCAGAAAATCCTCCCACTAGAAATGTATGACAGTAACATTAGTTAGCTTTTAAAATCTTTGCCAATGTGAGAAATGAAATATGGTATTTCACTGCTCTTCTATTCCAATGTAATTGATCATTAATTATGCTGGGCATCTTTTCATGGTTTTTACCTAGGCTTGCCACGCCTTATAAAGTTTCCGTTTTTCTGCTGTGTCTCTTTTTTATTGATTTGTAAGAACTCTTTATATATTAAGAATACCAACCCTACGTCATATTTGTAAATAATTAAATCATATACTTGCATCTTTCTAAAGCTTCTCTTTCACATTTAGTCTCTGCCTGGAGAGTCTATGATGAAAATTTACTACTTTCTTGTTAGTACACAAAGCTCTTTTGAATAGAGTAGAGGTAGGTGCCATTGACGATTAGTAAGTAAAACATACGGTCGAGTATGGCTGCTGTGTTAACTCAGATCTGCTGATGTGTCTGTACTAGAGCAGCAGGGAGAGAACAGGAGTCAATCACAATCACTCCCCCACCAGCTGATGTCATCTCTCCTAGTCAGCAAGCCTACCTGGCCCAAGATTTTCAGTACAAGCCATAGTCTGGGAACCAGTGAGGAAAAAAAAGCAGCAGACTAGAAGACTAGCTTCAGGGGGAAAAATTAAAAACAACTGCTGGGAGAGGCACAACCAGAATTTTTTAAGGCTGTGCTAGCTTCCTCCTTGGCCTCTGATGAAACAAACAAGGACGGGGCTGGGGAAAGGAGAAATGGATTAGAGAGAGGAAGAGTCACTATAATACATGCCTGGTTTATAGTACGAATGAGACAAAAATAAGTTAAAACTACCTAGGAATCGCCTTTAACTTTCAATACAATTGGCAATACATGCTTTTCAAGATGGTCTTCAGGACATGATACCTTTTCAGTATTTGTAATAATTCAATAATTCATTGATAAACTCTAGGTATTCGCTCAGGCTTATTTTATTACATCACAGTGACTCGAGGATTTATTTCCTGGATTCCATGTTTCTTCTCGTAGCACCTTCAGACAGAGCCCAGAAGTACTTCTGTCACTGAGGAGCAATATTTTGATGGTTATGTAAACCAGAAGCCATAGAAGTGTCTTACTTAAGAATGACTTTCGCTCTTCTGGATTCTGGCTCTGTTACTGTTTAAAGAGGTACATGTTGGAAGAAGTTTTTCTCAGATTCCCCTTAAAAATACACAGATGCTTTAGGATGACATTTGTTACCCAAGGTTCATGAATCCGGCAGGATAGTCTATAAAAATTTTAAAGAAGAAAGGAATATATCTTGGGGGGGGGGGGGGAGTAGCGATTTTAGTCGTTGGGAATCTAGCCTATGGTTGGGTTTATAAAACTGCCGGTTAGTCAACTGTAACCTGCATTAACTGCCTCGTCTTCTCAGCTCCTAGGGGCTGTGAGCAGTGAGAGTTCTAGAACTTCTTCACAGCGGAGGCTCAAGGAGCTGTGTGAACACACTGTGTCCTTACACGTATTTATTTGTAATGACTTTGGAGCAAGTAATGACAATGACCGGAGAAGAACACGGCAATGGGCAATGAGGAGGGGAACGTACAGAGAGGAAATGGGAGATGAGATAGGAGGGGAAAGACTTTCCTTCCTTAAATATTCCTTCTCTGTGTTTACACCAAGTCCCTGGGTCACAGAGTGTGGTAGGCGGCTTTTCAACAAAGGACTTGGGAGTGAGAACAGACCTGGGTTCAAATACAGGATAGCTGGATAGTTCTGTGATGCAGGGAAAATGATTTGTCTTAACCTCTGAGACTCAACTGTGCCACCTGAGAAGTGGGACCCATACTTCAGAGAGAAACTGTGAAAATTAAATGTCGCAGTGCTTTTTTTTCCACGGTATTTTTTTTTTCAACTGAGGCTCGAATTTACATTCATCCCTATTAGCCTACACATTACAACTGAAATCTTTTACCTCCAAATTTAAATGGCACTCTTCAGATCATCCTACTTTCTTCTTTTTTAAAAGTTTTTGTTTGTTTTTGTTTTTTTTTTTTTATCTTGAGAGAGAGAGAAAGAGAAAGAGAAAGAGAAAAAGAGAAAGAGAGAGAGTGAGCATGGCTGGAGCAGAGAGGCTCTGAGCTGTCAGCACAGAGCCCAACGTGGGGCTTGAACTCACAGACCACAAGAGCATGACCTGAGCCAAAGTCAGAGGCTTAACCAACTGAACGTCACAGACGCCCCCAGATCATCCTACTTTATATTGCCTCGGTCCTCCATAAACGTCATTGCCAGACAAATGGTTTCGTTTCCAAGTCAAGTGATTTCATGCTCTTATCACATTTATGGACACCAAGTGACCACACTCTGCACAAGTAAAAATTCTGTACTCCTATTTTCAATCCTCTATAAGAACTAGCCTACAGAGCACCTCCATGTTCCAGTAAATGCTTACTATTACTTAAGACTAGGCTCCTAAGCTCTCTGAGGAAACCTGCCTATTACAAGTTTATACAGATATTGCTTTATAAACCATCTTGTGCACTGCAATCCAGAATGTTTACTATGTCTTTTAAGGAATTTTTGAGAACAGAATTTTTCAGAGAGTTTGAGGGTGCCTAGGAAGCCAGTGAAAAAGCTAGCAGGATGAAAGTCTTAAGCAAGGTATCACCGGACTTGGCACCATCTTAGTGAAACATAATTAGAGTGATCAGAAAGGATCGTGACACCATTAACTGGGCAGACAGGGAAGCATAAATACTCCACAACGTATAAAAATTTCTCAAGAAGAGAGAATAAATGATGAGGAGCAGTTTTGCTAATAGCTCTTAATTTCTGAGCTAAATTTAATGTGTGTCGAGTATCATCATCAACATCAAAACGCTCACATCCTAGAGCTTTAGTAGATATTGCAGAAGGAGATTACATGAGGCAACACCTCTCTTCAAAGAAGCCTATGGCTTAGATACACTGTGGCCCCACAAATGCTGAACTGAGAACCTCAACTCTTATGACTATAAGCCGTCATGTGCTGATGAAGGTAAAAACCACCAAAAGGAAACAAAACAAAATATACTCCTTCCCCTGCCCCCAACTTCATTTAACAGGAAAAGCATTCTATGTATTGACGAGTAAATCCACTTCAAACCATTACTTCCTCACCTTTCATGATCATGAGTTTTCATTCACTTGACTACTGACAGTATCTTACAAAGACTGCTTTTCTGGAACAGTTAAATGGGCAGGACTCTTTGAAATTCCTACCGTAGTTATACACATCTAGGTTTAAATGCCTACCTCTGATTGCTTTTTATGAAGACTAAAATTTGACTTCTAATGTACATGATACAACTGGTAACTGTGTCTAATTGTATCAGATGCATAAAATTGCTGCCTGTGTTTTCTTAAAGTTAGGTTGCCTAAGGTCAGTCCTCTAATATTAGAAATACAATTCCAGAGTTCAGTGCCTGTTTGAATTGGTCAGGAAAATTGTCGCTTGTACGAACATTAAATTTCATACCTTTAACTACTAAACTAAGTGAGAGGCTACATTTTTAAGAAACTAGTTTTAAAAAGGTATTAAAAGACATCCCTAAATCCAAAGAATTTTCATTTTGTTATTTGCTGGGGCAAAACTAAATTTCTAGAATTTAGTATGGTTAAAAATATTTTAAAGTAGCTGCAAATCACCACTCCCAGCATGCTTTAACAGAACCTGTAATTCCTTTTTGACAATGCAGAGTTCAAAACTACTTATTCACTCTCGAACGTAAGCCTACATTTTTTTCTTGATCCTGCTGTATTCTTCAAGGCCCCTCATCAGAAAATCCAGAAACCAGGACGTGTTTTGATCCAAGACTCAAAATTAGCTACCTGTTTGCATAAGAAAAACCTCCTCTGAGTTACCTTATCCCAAGGATGGCTTCTGATCCTAACACATTTTGGCTCAATTTGCCCTACCTTACAGGTTTAATGATAAATCATAAAGCACACTCAGCAGGTACTGCTCTGGGAAAATAAGCAGTCAAGCTTCTATTTTTTAGAGTTTCAACTATAATAGATTTTTAATGAAGCTACCATTGAGGAAGAAAACAAAGTAAATAAAAGCAAGTAGCTACGTGTGCCCTAAAATTTACAATGACTATAACAAGCAGAAATCAATCAAATCTCTCCCTGGAAACGATCTCTTACAAAGCACACAATCACTTGAGCTGAACAGACAACAAATAGAGACACACACACACATCAACTAATTAAAGCCGATTTTCCACAACAGGAAAACACAGTTCTTGCTTATAGATGTCTAAAAGCAGTTTTTTCTTCCCCCTTGGAGGAAAAAAAAAAAAACACCTCTTTCTGTGGCTTGAATAAATTCCTGTATATCAACCCTGTAAAAGGAGGTGAGAGAGAAGGTGGGCAAATAGCATTGCTAGTCTCTAAATAAATTAGCTCTGTTTAAAAGGGCAAGACTAATTCACTACTTTTATCGTGACTTCCATTAAGCTGGAAGAGTAATATTAAACCACTTCAGACTACTGACAGCATATGGATAAACCAAGCACTGTGTGACCGGCCTCTTTAAAAAAGGGGTCTAGACCCACACAGAGACTTTAATTCCATCACGCAATAAGAAAATGCTGAATAAATTAACTTTTTCAAAGGGCCATTATACCTTAGTTCCTCATTACAGATCTCATTACAGACTGTCTTTATAACGCTCACCTGACAATATCATGTAAAATGCTTAGCTTCTAAGGTCAGTCTAAATAAGAGAACAATTCTCCTATTTATAGCAAAGGATGAACTTTTCTCATTTAGATGTTTAAGCAGCTAACCCCTGAGTTTAATGTAATTAGGGAAGGGATATTCAATTTACAGTATCCACAAGTAATGATAATTAAATTGATCCAAAAAAGCTGTTGGTAAGCATAAGATACCTTTGTAATTACATCCCGTTTTCAAAATGACTTTAGTGCTGTGAACTTGAAGCATTTAAGCAAATGAAGGCCAATACACATAAAACGAAATCTACAGTAGCTTAAAAGCCAGGCTGTTTGAAATAATGAGGACGACCAGAGGGAAATCTCAAAAACATTCTATAACTCACCACGACAGCCTAAGCTTTCTCCTTCCTTGTCACAAACATCCATTAAAAACATGCAAGACCGTCTTCATGTTTCACCAAATTCTTCATTAACAGTCATTTTTTTTTTTTTTCATGTTTCAAGGAAACTAAAGGACCAGTTCTCCTTATTTCTCTATTATGAGAGTGGCTGGTCACAAGCTTCAGTTTTGTGTTTATTTGAAAGAACAGACAAGAGCTATGAATATGAAACCATTTTCCCCTGTGAGTCCTGAAGATTAGCTGGGTCAGCATTCCACCAGGACCAAGGTGAAAAATAAACAAATAACCATGTTCGCAGCAGCTGCAGCGATCAGTCTCCGGAAAATTATTCAGGCATTATGAGAAAGACGGTATTAAACGCTGCCACTTGCAGCTTCACGGCTCTCTGAATATTCACATCAGAAAAGGGGATGAGCACTTAAGGGGTATCATCAGAGAGCCTGCCCATCTGAGCATCTTCCATTAAGTTTTTGTCTTAAAGGAGGGGGGCGGGAGCCTCTGCCTGGCAGGCAAGGGGCTCGTCATAATTCATTAATATCAAAGCTTCGCTCAGGTTTCCGTCGATGAGGCAGGCAAGAAGCCTATGAGAAAAGGTGCTGAGCGTACAACTTATCCAAAGATGCTGTTGTAACAGACATGGTACCGCTTGGTTCACCCGCAGTGGGGGCTGTAGACCTTCCACAGCAAGTCGTGGGAGAGCGGGGACCTAATAAATAAACATCACCTCATCTCTGTCTCAACCAGGAATCTCTATGTCAAGTTCCAAAAGGACACGGAAGAGAAATATTCAAAACATGGCCAACACAGGTAACTTAGAAAGTTCCTGGTACTATTCAAGTATGCCTTCAAGTAAAAACACAAGGGATAATGGATTTATATTTAAGGAAAAGATTACTGGTCTTAAAAGGAAGACAGAAATCAGGAAGAATGGAATGCTCTCTGTTGCCACTTCTTCTGACAAATCCAACAGTTTCGAGGGAGTATAAGGGAGTATCAATTCTACATCATTTCAGAGAAATGAACGACTTACCATAAAATGAATTCCGTAACAAAAACCAGGTAATACTATCCATCTGGGCTTCCAGAACAGAATATCGTACACCCATTTTTTTTTTAAAATTTTTCTCCCCCATTTTCCTGCTCAATACTCTAGGAATACTCTGGGAATCTGGTTCCGATAAAGCCGGTGAATCTGAGTATTTACGATTTGTTTTTGTTTCCGTGGCAAAACAGAAGGAATTGGAAAATAAAAGAACAATAGACTGATCTGCAAAGCACCAGAGAGCAGTATATTTAGTTATAAAAGTGGCAGCAGTAAAAGAATGTTATAAAGACCCACATTCCAGTTTTGTTCATTTTACTTATTAATTTAAAGATGAATTCAAAGTTATCTCTTAACTATTTAGCAAACAATACACTAGAGATGGGCAAGTTATACATTTTTTAACATCAACATCACTTTTCCAATTCTAGTAAACACAAGCTTGGTTAGTGAACCGATTATACAATTTCTTTTCTCCTAACTGTGATTATTTTAACTTAATTTTAAACTTTAATTTTAAATACGAGAGTATCTATTATTTCAAGTGCATAAAGTCAACACTTAGCATTAATGCACAGAATGATCATAAAAGGAAGGAGCAAGCTGACTGACTGAACAGAAATCAATAGTGGTATTTAATGACTTTGTGAGGAAAATAAATGACCCTCGCACCCTTAATGGATTAATGTCAGTTATGAGCAACACAACAGAGCGTCACGCTAACACAGTGTCCCTCAGAGTGGTGTCACTTTTCAGATGAGGGCCTTCAAGCCTTATCAGAGGAAATTGTGCTTTAATGCTATTTCAGATGTTATTTTGGAGAGGATTTTTACAATCCCATTCCGGAATGCATAAAGCATGCTCCAAATTGTTACAAGAGGCTTTCTCATTGGCTCGCGTCCTAGGTCACCCTTTGAAAGCTTTCCAACAAAATGAAATCTTAAATACATGAAAAGGATCACAAATTATCATATGAGTCCAACAACGAGTATGTCATAGTTTGTCTTCTCTGGATACGTAGTCCCTGAATGATACTCCAGAATGTTCTTCCTGTCCTTCCCCTAGACATGCACGTGTTTTGGCTGATTCCACACAGAAAACTCATGCACTTCACTTACACTTACAAACTGCTTTATGATCAAAGCACACCCAGAAGAAGGCCTCACCAAAAACTCCATATGCAGCCATTAGTTTGTAAGGTCATTAAATTTTCTAGGAAGTTTACGCAAGGATGAGTCTTTCTTTTCTTCTAGTAATTCACGTTCTCAGAAGAAGGAAGAACACAGGGGTGCCTCAGTCAGTTAGGCCTCCAACTTTAGGCTCAAGTTGTGATCTCCAGCTTTGTGAGTTTGAGTCCCCCATCGGGCTCTCTGCTGTCAGCACAGAGCCTGCTTGGGATCCTTTATCCGCTCTCTCTCTGCCCCTTCTGTGCTCTCTCTCTGTGTCTTAGAAATAAAAATGAGGATTTAAGGGGCGCTTGGGTGGCTTAGTCAGTTAAGCGTCCGAATTTTGCTCAGGTCATGATCTCACAGTTCGGGGGTTCGAGCCCCGCGTCGGGCTCTGTGCTGACAGCCAGCTCAGAGCCTGGAGCCTGCTTCGGAGTCTGTGTCTCCCTCTCTCTCTGACCCTCCCCTGTTCACGCTGTCTCTCTCTCTCTCTCTCCAAGAAATAAATTAAAAAAAAAAATGAGGATTTAAAAAAATTTTTTAAAAATAAGGAGGAATGTAGATTTTCTCTCCTTCTGACATAAAATTATAGGAAGATACAAATTACTCCCCTTCACCTCTTTAGGAGATGCTAATATATGCAAAGCATTATTTGCAGATAGTTTGGATCTGTCTGTAAAAAAACAAAATGTTGACCACCATAAAATAAAGATTTAATAAATATGCCGCATTTTGGACTTTTAATTGCTGTTGAATATTTGAAGCCAACATGAAGAGAAATAATAAGGACATTCTGATGCTGCAACTCAGATTATTATTTTCTCTGGCATGGTTTAAAATTCATCTCTGACGGATTCTGCAGCCAGTCGCTGTGAAAACTTCCAGTAACCTCTCTGAAGATCTGGCACAGTTAAGAAGTTCAGAATAGGAACAAATGTGCAATGATGTACAGAAGCTACTACAGTTATTTCTAAAAATAGCAGGGTTTCAGGCTTTCGGTGGCTTAGGGTTCTCATGAAACAAAACTGAAGAATTCTTAAGACAGAACCAGGAAGCCGTAGCTAAAGATTCCTGACTGACACCAATATTACTTCCTTTATCCCAAAGGATAGAAAAACTTCTCAAGTCAATGTAGCATTATAATTAGTTATAATTGACTTCATCTTTTAATTTTTAAGGCAATCTATAAATTATGGATTGTTGTGTCAACTGGAAGACAGTTTTTGACACTACACTGTATATATCTCATTCCAGTAATCAAAACCAGGTTCTTTATCAGGGTAACTTCCCAGTCTGCTAGATTTTCAAATTAGTTCAGGAAATGTTAGCTTTATATTACGGAACCACGGTGCACAATTTTAACATATGCCGCCGTAATTTCAATGTGGCTTTGAGTACTACAAAAATCCGCAGTACTGTTAGGAATTACAGGAGAATTACTGGAAATAGAAGCTAATAAGGATACAGCCTACTCGCGTGCTGTGAAAACCACACTGCCTGGGGACCACTCTTCTGCTCTGTCCTCCGCCCTCACTGTCTTCTCCCCCAACCTCATCACAGCCGCTGCGGCCCGCGGCCATCCCTCCGAGGTTCACGGACGCCAGCATCTACTTGTCCTTCTGGGGCACTCAGCAGGTGCCCCTTACCTGGAACGTTGGGGAGCAGTGAAGCAACGGAAAGGGAAGGATTTATTTCTCTCTTTCCGATTACTGTTCCGCATCCCAGTCCCTTCCTTCTTGCTTTGTACCCATGTCCATGGCAACGCCTGCTGACACTGTAATGCAAAGCCATCGCAACCGTCCCGGTGTCCAAAATGGATTCTGTAGGTGTCCCCGCGTTAAAGTCTATGGGAAACAATTTAAAGCCACCAAAAAGCACTCCCCTGAGACGCCTTACGATCAACTGAATATAATTACCTCTAAAAGAAGAGGATAGGGAAAAAAAGAACAATGCCGTTTTTCCTAACATGTTTCACAATTCTCAATGGAATCCTTGAGCCATTTGAAAACACTACCACGTTAACACGAGCAAAACACACGCATGAAAATAGAAGTATGCACACAGACCAACAATTAACAGAGTGTCATGTTATAGGAGTTAATTAAAAACAACGGGATCTGAGATTAGATTAGAGGAATGTACCAGGATACCAAACATAATCCAAATGGTGCAAGAAAATATCAGGCCATCAAAACACTTACGGCTAGTAAGTTGTAACAACATTTTTATGTACGTGAAAAAATATATATGGGATATATATTGATACCTATAAATTTTACTGAAAATTTTAACATAATGAAGCGAAGCAGACAGAGTTGTTTAAAAGTATCTGGGACATAATGTAGTGAAATGCATTACTCAGTGGACGAACACCCTTTGTGTCCCAAACTGAACCATGATAAACAAATATCTGCCAAGGTTTACACAGAAATATTAGTCCTACCATTATTTTTGAAGGTAGCTTTTTGCTTTCAAGTTTACTTTGTTAATTGGAAAATAGACCGACCATGTTGCATTTGGAGAAAGATCTCATTATAAATCTCTTCGCAAAACAGCACTTAAACCCCAAGTTCAAGTTCACTGTGATAGCTAAGATTCCACCAGTATTGCTGAGGAGTTCTTTCTCTTTGTACTAAATTCGCCTCCAGTCTCTGAAACTCCATCATTCACAAAATCATTACAAATGTGTTTTTTTGGTATGATTACAATAAATAACAGAGAAAGTTAACCTCACACACACTCCAAGCACAATCCAGCGCATTTACCATTCCACAAAATCCAAAATAATAACCGCTTACAGTATACCAGTTTTCCCCCTAAAATCTGATGTCTTCATACACCACTGAGTATGACATGACTCTGTTTGGTGAGCACCTGCTGCCAAGGCCCCATAGAGAGCAGAAGGGAGGCCGTTAACCCAGCACTCTCTCTCACCAATGCCAAAGAAGAAAAGAACAACATTTTAAAGAGGATATAAAGTACCTTACGTGACTAAAGGTACAGAGATAAGCCACCGAGTAACTTCTGTAACTCCCAGCAACATCTGCCGGTTATCCTGGTTATCAATCATGATGAAAATAAAGCTACATTGGATCTTTGGCAAACACTCTTCTGTATTAATGAAATATCTGAATGTTTATAATTATTCAAAAGGCTAAGTATTTTATAGAACCATATAATAAGGATAGAGTTCCCCAGATATTAACAACTTATAATGCTGTACTGTCGGTCTGGTGGTGGAAAAGCTCGAGCAGAGCACAGAATTAAAGGACTGTGACTGTGACGGATGGTGGCTTCCTACTGCGCTGTTGTGTAAGGCCAGAGGCGGGAGAATGGTTTACCGATTTCCAAGTAGGGGAGGGGGCCACGGTGAGCGGCGTGCCGGTAACGGTATGAGGACTGACAGTAAACCCGAGCAACGCCAGAATATTATACTCGGATGTGAGTGCCTGGGTTCAACAACGTCTTATGTATTCCCTCTTTTAGGTAATGTAAATGGGAAAAAAATGCTGCTGTAGAAAAAAATTATGTTCACTATTTTCTATTTTGCACAGGGAAAATATATTTGGAATCTTCGCCCAGCTAGCCCTGCAGACTTGCTGTTTGAAAAGTAGACCAAGAAGTAACAAGGTCACACAAAGGTGGGGAAAGGGCAGTAAAGATGCCCCCACAATGATCTCCTCTAATAATGCTCTCTGGAGTCTTTCCACAGTGAAGTAATTTTTTTATTTTTCATTTTGATTCCCATTAGTTAACATACAGTGTTATATTAGTTTCGAGTGTATACCATAGTGATTCAACACCACCTTACATCACCCAGTGAGGGTCAGAGAGAGAGGGAGACACAGAATCCAAAGCAGGCTCCAGGCTCTGAGCTGTCAGCACAGAGCCTGACACGGGGCTTGAACCCATGAACCGCGAGATCATAACCTGAGCCAAAGTCAGACACTTAACCGACTGAGCCACCCAGGCATCCCCCCAAGTGCCCTTCTTAATACCCATCCCCTATTTCCCTCATTCCCCCATCCTCTCCCCTCTGGTAACCATCAGATTATTCTCTGTAGTTAAGAATCTGTTTCTTCCTTTATGTCTCTCTCTCTCTCACCTTTTTTTCCTTCGCTTACTTATGTTTCTTAAATTCCACATCAGTGAAATCATATGGCATTTCCCTTTCTCTGACTTATGCTGCTGAGCCTAATACTCTCTTGCTCCATCCATGTTGTTGCAAATGGCAAGATTTCATTCTTTATTATGGCTGAATAGTACTCCGTTGTGTGTATACGCCGCGTCTTTATCCATTACCAGTGGATGGATGCTCGGTGGGCTTCCATCGCCAGCTAGTGTAAATAACGCTGCCGTAAACATAGGGGTGGATGTATTCCTTTGAATAAGCGTTCCGGTAAAAATGAGTAACTTTCAATGCCTAGTACTTCAAAAATATTTAAGATGTGGAAAGCTGCACTATTTTAAAAATAACAGGGACTGTAAAGAGAACCTAGTTTACCCTCATTTCACAGATAAAGACAAAACTAAATAAACTTAGCCTCAGGCTGCACAGCTGGTTAGCGGCAGAGTTAAGTTTGGAGACCTCCCCGATGTATTCCAAATTAGTGTTGCCGACGCATGGCTACAATCCATTTCTTCACTGGCATCCGACCACTTAGAGCAAAGTTCACATTCTTAATCTGGAGTTCAAGGTCTTCCATGATCTGGTCCCAAGCTTACTTTCCACCCAGTTCAAACCAGTCTGAACAACTCACTAGATCCTTGAATGTCTCTTCTAGTTTCTTCATCTCATTTTTGGACTGCTCTCCCCCCCCCCCCTTTTTAGATGTCTAAATCATTCACACCTTGAAACACGTCCCTACTAAAGTCTTTTCTGATCTTCCCAGCTAAGCCTTACGCTCTCTCAAATGGAATTTGGTCTTTACCTCACACATTTATCATTTCCTCCATTGTCTTATATTACAGGTATGTCCTGAGTTTCCCTATTACAATGCAACTTGCATTAAGGCAACACCTATTCAATCTGCACCCATCCCTCAGAGCGATACAGCTCTTAAA
This sequence comes from Hyaena hyaena, assembly GCF_003009895.1. Lineage (NCBI taxonomy): Eukaryota > Metazoa > Chordata > Mammalia > Carnivora > Hyaenidae > Hyaena > Hyaena hyaena. The sequence goes on from NW_024081010.1 coordinate 856,645, forward strand.
AAGATGTATCAGATCACATTAGCCCCGGTTTAAACCCGAACCCATGAACCAAGGCTCTCAACATCCCCCATGACATAACCCCTTCCTACCTCGCCCACCTCACTCCACCCCAGCCTCTGCAGCCGCACCGGCCTCTCTTCTCATCTTTACCAGCACCGGGTTCTTCCTCAATCCAGGCTTTTCCTCAGGCTGCCCTTTTCTGCTCTGAATACGCTTTTCCCAGATCTTTGCTCTGCTGGTCCATCCTCATCTGTCAGGTCTAACTTCACATCCTCACGGAGCCATTTCCTGACCACTCTCCACAGATGTCACTCCCCAGTTACTCTCGGTCACTGGTCCAGTCCCGTCACTGCCCCTTGCCCCTCGGGTTATCGAGGTTCAGTCCTCCTTACCTAATTCCTTTACTATCTGATTGCAGACCTGGAATAGAAGGTTTCCATTACGGCAGGAACTTAGCCTGTCTTGTTCAATGATAAATTACCAATGACCAGCAGAGCAGGCACCCCAGAGACTGTATGTTGAATAAATGAAGTAATGAAATTTTCTCACTATCTTTCACCACTCTTGGCATTGTATTTCATACACAGCAGTGCTGAAAATAAATATTTGTGTAATGAAGGAGGAAGAAAAGACAAAGGAAGAAGGCCAATCATTCTAGTTTCCAACTTCTGTTCTCATGCATTTTCCATTATGCGTAGTTTCTTTCCTGTAAAATATTTAACGACTAAAAGTTCTTACCACACTGTGTTCTTAAAGAAAGATACAAAAGAATTAAAACAAAACAAAAAAAACCCTTCCAAAATCAAAAAGAAGAAAGTAAGGAAAAAAAAAGAAGGAAAGACTGAGGCAGTGTTTGGCTCACGGAGCATGCACTGCTATCACTGCTGCAAAAATTTTGGATAATTTTTAAGTGGTAAGCAAAGGTTTTGTGAAATTATGTTAGTCTGTTACACGTGATGAAAAAACCATCAATCATATCAACAGCAGGGTGCTCTCACTCACACTTAACTCAATAAAGGGTGGTTTTTCTTTCTATTAAAGTCTAAATATTTTATACATGCCTACTATGTGACCTGGAATGTTCCTCCCCACCTTGCAAATCCATACAAACCCTGAATGCATAATTTACTCCTAAAATAACCAGAGGTTATTTCCCAGTTCCCAGTTATAGAAAGACACAGTGCTGGTTTGGAAATTTCTACTCTACAGTACTTTAACTCATAGTAATATCTACCATAAATATCATTATGCCAATATAGCTTTGGAGATCAGGGAAACACGAAGCATTAGAGAATGAATTAAATTATTTTGCAAAGAGGGGGCGCCTGGGTGACTCAGTCAGTTAAGCATCTGACTTAGTTTTGGCTCAGGTCATGATCTCACAGTCTGAGTTCAAGCCCTGCATCGGGCTTTGTGCTGACAGTGCAGAGCCTGCTTGGGATTCTCTCTCTCTCTCTCTCTCTCTCTCTCTCTCTCTCTCTCTCTCTCCCCTCACCTTCCCCACTCACGCACACTCTCTCACTCTCTCAAAATAAATACACTCTAAAAAATTATTTTGCAAGGATACATTTTTCCTTGGTTTATTAGAGCACATTATAAAAGGTAGTACCTTTCCTAAGATTTTACTTTTTCAAAATAAAATTTAGAGTCTGACGTTACGTTAAAGATGAAACTCTTTCCACTGTAACGACAACTGTGAATGTATTATGTTCATGCTATTTCCACGAAAGCATGGATGCTTTCAAGAGGATGTCATCACTTTCCAAAAAGTAACCAATTCACTTAAAAATGAAGAGAATTCAAAATGATCTTTCAACCATTGAGGAACATTTATGTAAGGAGAGTCATTTAAAAGTAAAAATGAGGGCGCCTGGGTGGCTCAGTCAGTTAAGCGTCTGACTTCGGCTCAGGCCATGATCTTGCAGTTCCTGGGTTCGAGCCCCGCGTCGGGCTTTGTGCTGACAGTTCAGAGCCTGGAGCCTGCTTTGGATTCTGTGTTTCTCTCTGTGTCTCTCTCTACCCCTCCTCCACACATGCTCTGGCTCACTCTCTCAGAAATAAAAATAAATTAAAAAATTTAAAAAATGAAAATGAAATGAATCTTTTTCTTTCCTTCCTTGCTTGCTTCTTTCTTTCTTTCTTTCTTTCTTTCTTTCTGGCTCACTCAGAAATAAAAATAAATTAAAAAATTTAAAAAATGAAAATGAAATGAATCTTTTTCTTTCCTTCCTTCTTTCCTTCTTTCTTTCTTTCTTTCTGGCTCACTCAGAAATAAAAATAAATTAAAAAATTTAAAAAATGAAAAGGAAATGAATTTTTTCTTTCTTTCTTTCTTTCTTTCTTTCTTTCTTTCTTTCTGGCTCACTCTCAGAAATAAAAATAAATTAAAAAATTTAAAAAATGAAAATGAAATGAATTCTTTCTTTCTTTTGGCTCACTCTCTCAGAAATAAAAATAAATTAAAAAATTAAAAAAATGAAAATGAAATGAATCTTTTCTCCTTCCTTCCTTCCTTCCCTTCCTTCTTTCTTTCTTCCTTTCTGCAGTTGCAAAGTATCGTTAAGTCCAGTTCCTTCAATTCCTCATTTCTTGCTACCCCTCTTGACCCTCCCACTCACCCCCATCCCCAGCGGACATAGGCTTCCAGAACTTCCACAGAATCGGTAATTTCTGGTTTCACATGCATTATATTACATAATACACGGCTTTCCTTATATGTTCTCCATGACTGATCCCTCTATTAAGATGTGAACCTTCCTCCTGAAATAGTTCCTATCCTAGTACCCTACGCCATCGGAGTGCTTGCTCCTCCGATGTCTCTTCCTGGTAGCCCTTTTCTGCCGGTTTCTCACTTCTCCTTGAATTTATGATTTTCTTCTTGCATTTGTTTTCTTGGTTTGACTCCTCACATGGCCTCCTATGCAAATCCTAATCATAACATACAAGTGACATCCCCACTCTCGGCTATGATCTCTGCCATGATATCTAATATACGTTCTATTTGTACACAAAATAAATTCTATTTAGATTCAGGTAACAAATTCATAAAACTGCATCTCTTTACTTCTCGTTGTAATTAGTCACCCCATCCTCTTCAGTGACACGATCTTAAAAAAAAAAAAAACCTTTCTCATCCGGGAAATGAAACACGTCACTAAACCTCGCCACTTTGTTTTCTCCTGTCGGTATTTTCTAGAATCTTCTTTTCATCTGATACCCACTGCTCTAATGGTTTCAAGCCTAGCCTGCTCTTCTGCCCACCTAACCCCGGGCTCCCCAAAACAACCTCTTTCAGGGATGACCTCTTTCAGTCATACACCCCACTCCTTAGGATTCGTCCACATGTTCTCTCCCAAGATGACCTGTGCTTCTGGTTATGTGTCATCACCTGGAAGCGAGTCATTCTTTTTTTTTTTTTTTTTTTGCTGTCTCACAGAAAACACACTCGAGTCCTTGTCGTCTGTACCAACTGAGGTCTCCACCACTCTCTGCAAAGCCTAAACTCACTACTGCCATATCTAATTTCCTCTTTTAATCTACTGTATTCTAGAAGGCCTCTTCTTCTTTGCTCAACAATGTAAGGGTTTTGTTTACATTACAATACATTACATCACTGCATTTAATAAATACTTACGGAACACTGGCCATGTGTACCTTTTGGAACTTGAGACTAAATATTTGAATAAGTCCCTTGAATCTCATTTGGGTCTCATTTAAAAGAAACATCTTGAGGCTTTACTCTTTGAGTAGATTTTGGACTCTTCAAGGGAAAGGAAAGATCTTATTTTACATTTCGTAAAATATGCAGGTCTAGCCAGCATGCCTAGCATGAAAGGGGTACTTATTAAACTGCACTGGCTAATCAAATTTGTTTCTAGCAGTATATTTAATGAGTATACTACGAGTCCAAATAATAAAATCAGACTCTCTTAGTTATTGGCCCACACCTAATGACATTTTTTTGTATTATGAAAATGAAATTACTTTCTACGTTATTCTTTCTCAAAAACCGTAGTGTTTAAACTGTGTAACTCTCATACATGATAAAGACAATCAATCCATCATCTGTGGTAATTCAGAGTAAAACAAGATAAAAAGAAATACATAAACTACTAACAATAATAACTCTCACTTACAATGTAAAGCACTTTACTTTCTATGAGGGGACTTGCAGTACAGACACTCTGACATCAGATGAGAGGAGCACAGGATTATATTTTGACACTGGTTTGCATCGGCCATACAAAGGCCTCTCTCTCTTCTAGATCATATCCCACAGCCCGGTGATTCTAACAATCCTAGAAATCATGTGCAGGAATCACAAGGTTGAAGCGAACATCCACTAGGGATTTCCTCTACCACTGCTGACGTTCAGAACAGAGGTATGACAGAGGTGAGGTGTAGTGCCTGATAAATTACACAGAGTAAGAGAATCAGAAAACTGAGCGCATGTGCCTGATCATGGAATACAGCTTCTTGTTCTGTTTTTGCCTAGAAGTGGATCTCTTCCTAGGTTAGCTAACTAATGACACCTGGAAGACCTCGAGGGACTAGATGTGTCAAGGAAACCATGTGAGGAATTTCACTGTGTTTGAGGACATGGTGGTATATACCCAGGGCCATCTGCACAAAGGGGAGCCATTTAAAAAGAGACGAGCCTGGAACTCCACTGGGCCACCCTGATGCACTTGGCCGACAAGGGAAAACATGGTGCAGGCTGGAAATCCTTGGGGCCCTTCTGAAATAAAAGTGCAGCGTATGGGAGGGAGATCTTTCACTCTGGATTTTTTCAGTGGCTCGTGTGATCTCGAACTCTACATTTTTATTACCAAGATTTTTATTGATTTACTCTGATCAGCCTATTCTTTTTTCAGTGTAGCTGTTCACTGTGCGAGAATTACATTAAGTTCTTAAGGTCACATGTTGTATCCATCAGCGACTGGTAGGTGTGAACCGACCCCTCATGCTGCCCTTTCCTAGACTGGAGGGAGGTATCTCGGGGGTGTAGCCGCCCAGCCAGTAGTACAGTCCTCGTAATTCTGGAGCTTATTTACCACAGCAGCTAGTATTTCTAACAGGGATGTCCCACAAAAAACAAACTTTTTTTTTTTTTTTTTTTTTAACTAATTCTAAAGAATGAAATGCAACATGGGGCACTTGGGTGGTTCTGCCGGTTAAGTGTCCGACTCCTGATTTTGGCTCAGGTCACAATCTCACAGTTTATGATACTAAGCTCTGTGTTGGGCTCTGCGCTGACAGAACAGAACCTGCGTGAGATTCTCTCTCTCTCTCTCTCTCTCTCTCTCTCACCGTCCCCTCCGCCGCACATGTGCATTCTCTTTCTTTCAAAATAAATAGACTTTAATAAGAATGAAATGCAAAATGGTAAAATGCTTTCTTTCCTAAATTTGTTTCTTAAGGTTTACTAAAAATGGCTTAAGTGGCCACTTAAAGATCTTCCAACAGCTTTCCACCAGCCTTCAGATAAAGTCCAAGCCACAAGAGCCTTTCTCTCCAGCCTCATCTCTGTCACCCTCATCACCACCACCGTCCATCCTGAGCCACATGCAGTTCTCCGCACCTTTGTCCGAGGCACCTGCTGTGTCCTCGGGGAAACCCACACGACACACACGTCCCCACGGGCCGAATTCTCATCATCACCTGCATCTCAGCTTACGTGTGATTTTCTGCAGCAGATCTGTGCCGGGTCCTCTAAGACAGGCGAGGTGCCCCCTCCTGTGTCCCCCCGAATCCCAGAAGTCACACTGCCGGCATACCTCACACCGCCCTAAGCCGCCCTGCTTACTGGACCATATTTAAGGACAGATGTGAAGCCCTCGAGGCCCTCAGCACTGTACCCCAGTGGCTCACACAGGACCTAGCAGAGCGGTTGCTCAATAAATACTTCATACACCAAAGCACTGTTTGGTACATTTGCTTTCAAAAAACCAAAGACAAGTCACATCAAATTGCATGTCGTTTTCTGGCCTTCACTCTTCATCTCTAGACCCAATGATCATATGCTGAAAATGTTAGTGAGACTCTGGTAAAACATTTATTTATAGTTAACTTGATTCAACTTTCCTGATTGGCTAGTCAGGACTGACACTGACTGTGACCGCATTTGTTATTGGACAGATCTGCTCGATTTATACGTGATACTTTTTGTTCAGGGGTATAAAGAAAAATAATTTATGAAATCATCTGAAATGTTCATTTCCATAAAGTTGCCATTAGGCAAAGGGACCTTTATCACTCTCATTTTAAAAATTAACCAGATAACACTGTTGAAGATACAAATGAAGCCTTAAGAAATTCCTCTTACAAGTTCAATATCAGCAGTTTTAGTGAAACATTTGTGATTAAGGAAATTTGTTATATACAGTTATTATGTTCCTCCTAAAAATATAAATGTGGGCAATGTTGTGAGATCCATTTGCATATCCATTACCCAAAAATACTGATTTACATACTATATCAAAACTTTTCCTGAGTCTGAAAGGAATGTAATTATACCTTTATTTATAGCACGTGTAAAATATGTTTTTGTGAAAGTATCTGAATTATTAAAATAAGAAACTATGAAAAACACATTTGAATTATTAATATAAAAAACTGAGAAGCAAGTACTTAAAGGCAGTACTTCTCTTTCTTATTTAAAATGAAACCTAAAACTTCTAATTTATGGCTTAAAAGAGGATTTATTGTAGAGAACTCTCAATTTATCATTATATATTTAATAATAATAATTGATTATCAACTGTACTGAACAAGTTAATTTTTGCTAACAAGCTTTAAAATAATGTAAAGATAATACAAATGGCAGTAGTTGTTGAGATTAACAGTAAAGCCCAAAGTCTTCTGAACTCAAATAAGGAGCAATTGGCCAAAATTTTAATATATTTTTAAATGGCTACCAAACCCACAAGTAGCCCAGGACAGATTTTATCATTATTATTTCCTTTAAAACTTTGATAGTCCCCAAATCTTCATGACCTATAAACTGTAACACAGATTCTCCCATGTACGTAAGCGATCAGATAAAAATGAGTCCTATTCAAAGGGCACTTTTTATCAGCTAACAACTTCCTCTCTCTATGCATGAAAAATCACCATGGAGAAAAAATAAGAACAAATATTACCACTATTTTATCACTTGTGGAGGGAAAACAGGTAAACAAAGCCTTTAAGCGTCTGTGGAAAGGGTTCACTCCATCAATGGAAGAAGTACCAGATAATGATTACAAAACGCCCTAATGTGTGACCATCTCTGTGTGCCTCGGTTTCCTAGAAAACAGATGATGAAAATACTACATACTTTACAGGGTTGATGTAAAACACTGAATATATTCATCTAGGCCAAGTACTGAGAATAAGACCTGGCACCTAGTGTTTTGTATTCTCATCACTTATTTTCTACTCTGTATCGAGTACTGTGCTGCTAGAAATAGATTGTGAGCAAGACAAACATGGCCCCTGAGGTCACAAAGTTCTTAACACGCAGATTAATGGAGACAAGGACATCTTTTCATATTGCTACGTGTTCCCAGGTATATCGCGCTGTTGAGATATATAGGATGCTATTGAGAACAGCATGTGACACGCCGCTTTTGTGATGGGTAGTTTCATCTCTATTTTCTATCAACAATGGTCTGACCACTTCCATGAAAACTGGGATCGACATGGCCCTTGTATCAAACCAACTGAGTTGCCTGATCACTTAGGCTTATTACACTATGTAATCAGCTCTAAACTAACACCAGACGAGGTAGCTGCTTTGCAGCTGCCCTTCAGTATTCCATAAAGCGCTGGGATTAAATAAGGGCTCCAGAAATTTTCAACTGTGACTCACATACACACACGCTACAGTCCACCTGTACCAATTATTCCCATCATCTATTTCTACTGCAAAGACATATTTCGAATGCTGCGCGGAGACCACCAGGATGCTATTATTCCATTTAAAAATGTCATCACTAGATAAAGCAAGAAAACAAATTTGTGTTTTGGGAATACGTATATATAACATGTATTAAGGGGTCCTGCCTTAAAAGTTTGAATATGAGGGGCGCCTGGGTGGCTCAGTCGGTTAAGCACCCGACTTTGGCTCAGGCCATGATCTCACAGTTCGTGGGTTCGAGCCCCGAGTTGGGCTCTGTGCTGACAGCTCAGAGCCTGGAGCCTGCTTTGGATTCTGTGACTCCCTCTCTCCCTGATCCTCCCCTTCTCACGCTGTCTCTCTCTCTCTCTCAAAAATAAATAAAACATTTAAAGAAGTCTGAATTTGAAATTATGGTGATGCACTTATTCATAAAGAAAAGAAACAAATGCCTTCTTTCCCCTCTATGTGTTCCTAAAATAACACAAGAGTTTGGGTGATATTCTTAGTTTCAATGAAAACTTGAAGTATATGATGTATACGAAGCCAAAACAAATGTAAAAATGTTGAATTGAGAGATGAATCTATTATCCTAATGTGATTCACATACTCAAGTATTTGCTTCCTTGGAACCTTTGTAATATAATGACCTCTTTAAAGTACACTGTAATAAGTTAGGAAGAAGGCCTCCTCTAGGAGAAGACCATAAAAACAGATCATATTCCTGCGTAATATGTCCTACGGTTTCTGAAAGGGACTGACGTGAACGTACACTTCTCAAATAATGCCTGGCTCTCAGAGGCCACGTTACCTCACCACGTGCGAGGTAATGGCCTATATGCAGATAATTTCAAAGGTTAGCAACGAAAAGCATGCTCAAATTGCAGAAAGTTAAGGAGTATTTTCTGTTACCCTAACCTAAAATGCAGTGAAGATTCTGTTCTGCAATGCCAAAATTTAATCATATTCATATTTCAACAACAATAATTGGTAGACTCAGTTTTTTGTTGTTTTTTTTTTAAATCACAGTGGTGGTATCTTCACCCTCTATTCTCTCCATGTTACTGGGAAAAATAAAATCAATCTATATCATTATGTTCATCAGAACACATAAAAATCTACAATCTGGATTCAGGCATGATAATACTTGTGTTTACTTTCATTATTTTCAAAGAAGTCATAAATTCAAACGCATTATTGTAAGAAAAAAATGTGTAATGGGGCGCCTGGGTGGCTCAGTCGCTTAAGCGTCCGAGCTCGGCTCAGGTCATGATCTCACAGTTTGTGAGTTCGAGCCCCGTGTCGGGTTCTATGCTGACAGCTCAGAGCCTGGAGCAGGTTTTGGATTCTGTGTCTCCCCCTCTCTCTGACCCTCCCTTGTTCATGCCGTCTCTCTCTCAGAAATAAAGCATTAAAAAAAATTTTTTTTTAATGTGTATTTATGGTAAAATAATAATCTCTCAAACCTAGTTTTCAGAGAGTGCTTCTAGTTTGGTTGTCCATTAAAACAGATTTGCCTTCTTTTTGATAAGCTATAGCTATGTTCCTACTAATTTGAGTGTAATATTTAATAAAATTCAGTTTAAAATTGGTACCTTTGTAGGTTAATAAACACTAAAGTATAAATTTAATTTCCACTGCACTTTAGAAGTATTTCATTAAGATGCAGTATCTGCATTTACTAAAATGCTATGAATTGCACAAGACAAATTTGCTTCTTTGCTGTATTGTATCTTCCTCTCATCAAAGTAACCAGGGAGGGGAGAGAATAAAAAACAAAAGCAAGTATTATTTCTTAAATTTTGAAATAAAATTTAAAAAATCACTGAATTATTGTTAAAAGTAAATTAGACTTTAGGAGAATAGATTATAATTTAAAAAATACTCAACATAAGTACAAACTTGAAGATTTACCCTGTATAATGAATCTTTAGCACAAACATTTGTTTACAGCCTATGAAAAACAACTCTGAGCAATATTTACTCTAAAAGAATTTAAGAAATGTCAAGGTAAGGGAGAAGAGATACTTAAATGACTTACTTATTGTTAAAAAGTACAAGATAAAGGAAAACTATTTAAATTTTAGCTTTGTATCAGGATTTTCTGTTCTCTCCTTGTTTATTTCTACAATTAAAATTTAATTTAGAAAATCCTGGCCTCCTTCTGAGGCTTTTAAAAAAATTTTTTTTTTAATTTTAATGCTTATTTATTTTTGAGTGAGAGACACAGCCTGAGCAGGGGATAGGCAGAGAGAGAGACAGGGAGACACAGAAACTGAAACAGGCTCCAGGTTCTGAGCTGTCAGCATAGAGCCCGACGTGTGGTTTGAACCCAAGAACTGTGAGATCATGACCTGAGCCGAAGTTGGCACTTAACCGACTGAGCCACCCAGGTGCCCCAGTGAGGCTTTTTTTTTTTTTTAGTCTCTTTTAAACTATATTTAAATCTGGGTTTAGAAAATCTTAGCCTCTCTCTGAATTATTTTTCAGAGTCTGTTTATAAATACTCAATTATTCACTTTGACTGAAATTTCTCAACTCAAAGCCCCAAGACATAGAAAATTCTTAATGGTGATTATATTAAAACAAAAATACTCTTCAAAGACTAATATTAAAGAGAAAGAAACTTCTTGCCTTCAAAATCAGTAACATGACAGTATGTACCTCAAAACCAGTCCTTGAATACCCAAGTCTCCCCTCTCTGAAATAACTGCCTAAAAAGATGTCAGCTGACAAGTGACACACTAAAACCATACTTGAGTCATTGTGCAGTAATTCATTTGGAATCTAGAAATCCACCACACAAAACCAAAGTTACTTAAAATAAGAAGCCTAATAAAATCCTGCTAAATATTTAAGGGTTTGATTTTTCAAAAAAAAAAAAAAGTAAAGGAAAAAGAGAAAGAAATAAAGGATTTTTCAAAAGTGTACAAGAAAAAATGAAACAAATGTTCATTGTAGTTTACAAATGTGTTTTCAAAGATACAAATTCCTAAATAAAATTAGAACCAAAGTTTTAAATTTTCTTTCTTTTTTAAAAAAAGTTTTTATGTTTTTATTTATTTCTGAGAAAGAGAGAGAAAGAGAGAAAGAGAGAGAGAAGGAGAGAGAGAGAGAGGGAGAGAGAGAGACAGCATGAGCAGGGGAGGGTCAGAGAGAGAGGGAGACACAGAATCTGAAGCAGGCTCCAGGCTCTGAGCTAGCTGTCAGCACAGAGCCCAATGCGGGGCTCGAACCCACAAACTGTGAGATCATGACCTGAGCCGAAGTCAGACGCTTAACCAACTGAGCCACCCAGGCGCCCCTAAAGTTTAAATTTTCATCTTTACTAATGCAGCCTTTTAAATTTAAAAAAATACACGTATGCATGTATGTATTTATATACATATAAATGATTTTTTCCCACTGTGGCAGAAAGGAAATGGTCATTTTGAATAATACCATTAGGTCACAGCCCTTTTTGTATTTCCAGGAAATTTTGGCAAACAATTGACTATAACAACAGCTTCTTCTGCTTTCCATTGCAAACGGCTTTACTCTGAGACACCGAGAGAGTAAAATCTGTCATGTGCTGTCACATTAGTATAAAATTCTGCATTCCACCTAAAATTTTATGTGTTAAACTATCGTTGGTTTTTGTTTTACTTCTAGTACCAATTTCACAAAGAAGCTTAGCATAACGAAAATGAGTGAATCTTATACACAGCTTAGAATAAAAATATGATGGTTTAAAACCAGCTTAAAAATTCTGCAGTCATACTGGGAATATTCTCAAAACAGAATAACTGATAGTATTTTTGAAAATATAGTGAAATACTTTCTGGTGCTATCAATCATATCAGAAAAAGAATGCAAAGTAGATTTCATTAAAAACATCACTATACCTTGCTTTTATCCTCTCTCTTTATACTTAGTTTCTAAATGGGCAGACACAAGTCAGGGGAAAAGCTTTCTTATAATTTTATCCACTTATATATCTTCAAAGAATTAATATCAACGGCATATGACAGCTTCTTATGTACTGGAAATTCTAAATCAATATATTGATATTTCCATCAGAAGAAAATGATACCCCATTTAGATATCAAAAATGTTTACTTCTAATTTTGTAGTTAGGTAGAATTCTCCAGAGAATGGAAAATGACAAAAAGCAATTTATCAGCAGACACATAAAATAAACCTATTCCTTTCAAGCATGGACTCCTGTGTTTATTTATAAAGAATGAGAGTACGGTAAAAATAATATTTTCAACACAGCAAATGAGGATTATTGCCTCAATTTCTAAAGAAATGCCTCCCTCAATGCTTTCTTCAAACATCCAAATCCCAGCTTAATAAAAACAAATGGCATTTCTCATTTCTTCAAAATTGCACATTCGATATCATAAGCTTTGCTTTTTTTTTTTTTTTTTAACAAGACACTAACACTTTCAAATTTAGTAATTAAGTATTCATAAGCCTGAGTTTAGGCGGAAGTGTTCTGGGGATAGCGGGCTGACTATGATAAATATATTTATAACTTTCAAACTAATGAATTTAAAACGTAAAAAAAAAATAAATAAGAAGGGAAATTAAACAATGCAAAATCCCTAAACGTGGTCTTTGGTATTGCATCACAGGACTAATAATCAATGTGTATAGTATCACTGAATCTTAACATTTCTAGCATTCAGTAATTCTATCCACTTCTGAATCTGAAAAGCAGCAACAGTCAAAATTATAGAGTTTAACATTTTCAAGCAACCAGTGTACATTTTCATGTCGAACAAGAAACTAAAGTGAACACTTATTGTATTATGTTACTGAAAACTATGGGGAAGTATCAAGTATTGAATAATATAAGTGCTAAACCTTTTACTTTCTAACTCCAATTTCCAATACATTTGGAAAATATTTTATAAGACAAATATTCCTTCGAGTAAAATATTCTACTAAATAAAAGGCGGCATATTAGAATCTATCCCATCCAAGAGATTTAGTCAATAACCATCAACCACTAAGGGTTTCCATCCCTACAACAAGCCCAAACATTAATAAAACAATATTTTAACTCACGAATTTCTAGAAATTCTACATGATTAAATAACATTGTGTCAAGAATCCTAACTAATTCAATGCCACTAACAAAGAAGGGAAGATTTTAAATTACGATCTATGAAGATACATAAGTAAACTTTACTCAGGTTTGTGCATTTCCTTTCTGGTGAGACATCTCGATGAAATTTTCAGGGTTGAAAGTCTTGAACAATAGTAGGAAAAACATTTTAAATTCTACAATGATGTTTATTAACATCAATTTTTGTACTGCCCTCTAGTGGCGAAGAGTCAAGTCACTGTATGAAGATCAAAGCCTGTCAATTAGGAACATACATGAAGGGGGCTATAAAAAGATATTGAAAAACAGAACAGTAAAATTTTACACCACATGTCATATTTCTCTACAGGAGATTAGTTATTAAACAAAAGAAGACTCTGAATGTGAAAGTCAAATTTTAGTAGCTAAAAAAATTATAAGAATTACATGAGCAGCCTGAATAAAGTCACAATCCTGTACATCAACCATTTAAATATAGTCAGCAGGTCAAAAAATGGAAACATCAGTAAATTTTTTCTACAAGATATCAGGGAATACTTGTTCTTTAATTTTACCGGGCTGGCTATTTCTAAACCTCAAAAGTGACCTTAGAAAACTTATTTTCCATGCTCTCTAAAATGTGAATTTCTAAACACATAAAAGTGTGAAGTATTTAAATTCCACCAAACCAAGTAAGCTAAACTAATACTCAAATCTGTGCATGAACAACACCTTACAAAGTAGATTTCAGGAAACACTGATCTCATGTATAAAATTTACAACTGATATGACATCAAAGTATATATAATTTTAAACTTTTGTTTTGTTTTTACCAAATGAGTCTTCTGCAAGTACTTTCCAGAGTATATGCATAATTCTATTCATTATTTTGCTATCTTTTTCAATATTCCTTTTCCATCGTCAGAAATAATGGTATTTTTAGGACACAAATAAAACTTATGATTATTAAAACAGCTATCGAAAAATAAAGTATTAGGTGAACTGTGATAATCTAGACCTCAGTTGTAACATCTGCCAAGCAGGTTCACTGTACCGAAAAAAGCATGTTGTCTTGGAAATGTATGGAGTTTATTCACACGGCTTGTCTTAGGGGAAAACTGGAGAATGTATGAGAGAAATAACCCAAAAGAAAGAAAACCCTGTAGACCTGGACAGGAAAGCTCCTGGAGGAAGCTGACAAGGAGGAGGGAAAGGCCCCGTGTGCAGCCCGTCTCTTCGCATTCACTCGCGGCAGCTCAATGATCATGGGAAATAAACTGTGCTTGATGATTTTTGTGTATTTATTTTTACCCGAGGTAAACAGGCCCTGCAAACCACAGCTACCAGGCCCTTCTTTCTAGAGATCTCAATAAATGCTGAAGGCTAATGATGTCCAAATGTGGAAGAAAAGCATCTTCGCACTTTCCTCCGGGCCTAAACACGAAAAGCCATCAGGAGCTCACTAGGCTTTTTCTACACACAAGGAGACATAATCTTTAAACCTCTCCAGTCACCTCAAAGATTCAAGTCAGTGTCATGTGCCTACGGATTTTCATCAAACGGAAAATTCTGGATGAAAAAGGGCATTTTAAAAGCACTGCTTTGAGCAATTCTAGCAATAAATACGGCAGACAAGGATGCTAATACAATCTTTTTAAAAGAATATTAATGATGCCACAATCCTCAGACTCAGCATGTAGAAGTAAAAACCACTCACAGAAATATTTCTGTCTCATGCCCATTCTGTCATGGACAGCATGTGTACCCTGGGGCAGGGAACCTTCCAAACAGTTCGACACAGATTCATTCCAGGTGAGTTCCAATTCACATTCAGAAATGGAATAAGACTGCTTTCAAAGAAACAATATTTTTCAGATGCACGTTTTCTAAGAAGTTTGCCAGAATTAAGAAATCAGGATAATACATCTCTACAGCAACTAATTACAATCAGTCTTTGGGAAGAAATGTTAGAAACCAGTTTCTAAACAAATGCAGACACCAAAGACGACTTAGGAAAAGAAATGCACAATGAGTGGCTGAAAGGCCAAAGACACAAGGCATCAAAGACAATTTTGCTCTTTCTTGACGTAAATTTCAGCAACATAATTTCAACCCTATGTTCACTTTCCAAGTTTCAGAATATATCAAATTAAAAAAGGCTTTAAGAGTAATAAGGAAAAATGAGTGCTCCAACTATCATGTCAAAGGTTTTACTAAGATGACATTTACTGTATCTCATAATCAGAAACAAAAAAGTAACATATACATGGTTTATTAATATCTTTTCCACTAATTCTCACGTTAATTAAACACATAAACTACTACATGTAATATTTAAAGAAATGGGGTTTTAGAGATTGTGTCTTTCAGATACAGCTTAAACTTTAAGAATAGACATTAGTGGGGTGCCTGGGTGGCTCAGGAGGTTGATTTCGGCTCAGGTCATGATCTCAGTTTGTGGGTTCAAGCCCCCAATCAGGCAGTCGGGCTCTGTGCTCACCGCTCAGAGCCTGGAGCCTGCATTGGATTCTGTGTCTCCCTCTCTCTCTGCCCCTACCTAGCTATGCTCTGTCTCTCTGTCTCTCTTTCCCTCAGAACTAAACATTAAAAAAAAAAAAATCTGATTTTCAAGATGACACACTCCATTCTTGGAAGTGTTCTTCAGCTTCACTCTCAGACCCAAAGGCTCACTTCTGCAGGCGAGACAGGGTGACTTAAAGAAAGGAGTGAATATGGAGAATTAATTTGACACATGAAAAACTTAAGCATGTGCGTGTCGTTTATGAAATGTGATAAAATACAATGGGCTGCTGAAATTTTATGCTTTTAAAATGTATTTGTTTAATGTTTATTTATTTTTGAGAGAAAGAAACAGAGTGCGAATGGGGAAAGGGCAGAGAGAGAAGGAGACACAGAATCCAAAGCAGGCTCCAGCCTCTAAGCAGTCAGCACAGAGCCCTATGTGGGGCTCGAACTCATAAGCTGTGAGATTGTGACCTGAGCTGAAGCCAGATGCCTGACCGACTGAGTCACCCAGGTGCCCCTCAGATTTTATGCTTTTAAAGTCACTCTCTGCCGTAAAAATTAACATTTTCTAATTCTTTAAAAAAAATCACATTAAGAACATTTATCTAGCATCAAAGAAATCCGAGCCAGTCTTAAAAACTTTACTTCCTTACCAGTTTTTTCCCTCCTCACCAAGCCCAAACAATTCAACTTAAAACCATACACAAGACCCATGGCCACACCATCTGGTTTTACTTACGGGGACTGAAAAAAGAAACCTGTTTTCTAAATGTGAAAATAGGGGAAAAACATAAAGGTTTGGTAAAGACGAAAGTGGCTTCATATGAATGTAATCATTTTCAACCCCCACTCAAAATCTCTGATGAGTTTCAGCGAGTAGAGGGGACTTCACCTCAGCAAGTGTAGGTCATTTTTGAAGAAGTCAGGTAATCCCACCAAGGGCTTGTTTGGGAACGGTAAATGCCATTTTTAGAAAGCAAAGAGGGTCTTGGGGCGCCTGGGTGGCTTAGTCGGTTGAGCGTCCGACTTTCACTTAGGTCATGATCTCGCGGTTCGTGGGTTCGAGCCCCACGTCGGGCTCTGTGCTGACTGCCAGCTCGGAGTCTGGAGCCTGTTTCAGTCTGTGACTCCCTCTCTCTCTGACCCTCCCCTGGCTCACGCTGTCTCTCTCTCTCCTCGAAATAAATAAAAATATTTAAAAAAAAAAAAAAAGAAAGCAAAGAGGGTCCACTTAGGGCTTCCTCACAAAATCCAGTCTAAGTAATTTACACAGAAGAGGACCATCGCATGTATTCGACTGAATAGACTGCAATATATCCAAATGTATGAGACAGACAGGAAGGCAGGTACAGATTTTGAATAGGACAATACCTACAAAGCTCGAATTCTCTTTTGGAATCCAATTATCATAGCCACTTGAGAGATACTGAATTATTATTTATCCCATAAAGATGGAGATGGACATATCTGAGTGATTGTTCAATAGAGGCAGATATTAAAACCATCCGTGACTACAGAAAGGGAAAACGTCTGATGAATTAGTCAGTGAAGATAAAATCCCCGAGTGTGGGCTTGCTACTCGTTGCCATTTACATAAGTTAAATTTATGAACAGAATAAAGAAGTATGCATATGTATGTAAGAAGAGATGTTAGGGTTTCTAATGATATAAGCCACTGAAGTATCAATCTTGTAAAAACTGCAAAATACTTTCTGAATTTCCTCTGCTACTTTGGAATTTCAGCCTGATGTTAAACATATAAAAACATAGCCTCCATCGTAAATGTGATGTGTTGTCTTAAGCTTCTGCCTAGTAATTTTAGTGACTATTTAAGCTTTCATAAAGCTAGTGCAACAAAGTTTTAAATAAGTAAAATATATAAATAGTAGACATACCTTTCTCCATCCCTTTGTCCCGGATTTTGAATTTACTTAAGGTGAAAATCATGGATGTATTTTTAAAAGAACAGAATCTGCCAGTACAATAAGATGGTAAGCACAGGCAGATAAAAAGGGGCCCCTTCCTCTCTCTTAATAACAATTGAAATGGCCACAGGATAGAGCCCCAGGAGACAACCTAGTGCCAAAAAAGCCTGTCATATTACAAACACTGTAGGAATTTCGACTAGTTCCATTGTAGCTGGGACCAGTTAGAAGGAAGATTCTGCTGATGAATTTGCATCGTCCATCCTGAGAAACAGAATTAGAGGATTTACACAGAAGAAATCCGGATGAAGCGTGGCTCACATCACCCCCTGTGAAGAGCTGAGGTGTGCAGACAGGGGTACATCTAGGAGAAACGAGTTCTCACTTGCAACCCCTTCCGCTCATGAGAACAAGCAGCAACTACAAGCCTCTACTACAGTTAAACTTAAAGCTAGAGGCACAGATAAGCCAGGAAACTTCAATTAAGAAGAAAGCAGGGGAATATAATGTCAGTATCAGATAAGGTAGTAATCTGATATTAAAAAAAAGCATTAACTTCGATAAAAAGAATCTATTAAAGCTGCAGTCTACAATGAAGATATAGTAGGCATGAACTGTAGGTAGCAAGTAAAGCAAAAGAAGAGGAAACTCATTAAAAAATAAACAGAAACAAGGGGTGCCTGGGTGGCTCAGTCAGTTAAACATCCGACTCTTGGTTTCAACTCAGGTCATGATCTCAGGGTATGAGTTCGAGCCCTGTCTTGGGCTCTAACTTGACACTAAGGAGCCCACTTGGGATTCTGTTTCTCCCTCTCTCTCTGCCCCTCCCCTGCTCATTCTATCTCTTTCTCTCTCTCTCTCAAAATAAACGTTTAAAAATAACAAAAAAAAAAATAAAATAAACAGGAACAATAGTGAAAGACTTTAAAATTTTTACAGGTTTCAAATACATTGAAAAAGAATACTTATACTTGGGATTTCAATCAGTGATTCTTTTTTTTTTCTTAATTTTGTTTTAATGTTTTATTTATTTCTAGGAGAGAGAGAGAACGAGAGAGAGAGAGAACGAGAGAGAGACAGCGTGAGCAGGGGAGAGTCAGAGAGAGAGGCAGTCACAGACTGAAACAGGCTCCAGGCTCTGAGCTGGCAGTCAGCACAGAGCCCGACGCGGGGCTCGAACCCACGAACCGCGAGATCATGACCTGAGCCGAAGTTGGACGCTTAACCGAATGAGCCACCCAGGCGCCCCGCAATCAGTGATTCTTAATCAGGGGCAGCCCCACTTACCTGGGAATGATTGGAAAGGTGGTGTGGGGAGGGCGAAGAGTCTGGGTCACTACAAAGTCTGCTGAGTGTCTAGGAAGGAAGACTAGGTATTCTGAAAGAGGGACAGTTCCTCGGAAAGAAGACTTGGCCCATCCACAATGCCAACAGTGTCCCAGTGGAAATATTCTCAATCATCTAAATAATTAGTACATTTGAATTTGCCGTAGTAGAAACAGAGCATATGCTGATACCTACAAATATAGACTATACTTTTTTTTAAAAAGACAATCATTCAGAAAAATCTTTCCAATTAGATTAGATAAGAGGTCTTTAAGTTGTGGCTTAAATCTTAAAGATCTTAAAGAATCTGCAATTCTGGGAGTAAGAAAAGCCCTTCTAGGAGGTGTGGATGCCTGAACAGCTTCAAAGGAGTCAATTTCACACCTTGATCCTGATTAGTCTGAAGAGACAGCTGCAGAAATTTTCCTTTCTTACCTACACTCAAAGAAAGACAACTAGCCCAAAGTTACAATGTGGCAATGCCCCTAAAATAGACTACAGAACAGTAAACTGAAGAACAATGAACAGTTAACTGCAGCCCAATAAAGTGAAGCATTACAAACACTTAACTCTCTATTTCATTAAGAGATACACTTCCAATAGAATTTTATTTTCAGGGTCAATAAATTTTTATTAAACACGCATATTTTGTTTTGGATCAAGTGTGTACTGGCGATATTTAAAACTCAAAGCAGAGGGGCACCTGGGTGGCTCAGTTTGTTGAGTATTCAACTTCTACTCAGGTCATGATCTCAGGGTTCGTGAGTTCAGGCCCTGCACTGGGCTCAGTGCTTACTTACAGCTTAGACCCTGGAACCTGCTTCAGATTCTGTGCCTCCCTCTCTCTCTGCCCCTCACCTGGCTCACGCTCTGTCTCTCTTGTTTGCTCAAAAATAAATAAAAGTTAAAAAAAAAATTTAAAAACTCAAAGCAGAAATTTTGCTTCCAGTTCTCAGGACCCTGTGGCCACAGAAAAATAATTTAATTCAACTTTTTATTTACCTATGGCTGCAAATAAAAGACTTTCAAGAATAAATAATAAATATAATTTAATTAATAAAAGTAAATTGCATTAAAATAAAGTGCTCTCAGGAAAGTGGAATGAAAATAACAAGTCTCAGAACATAAAATAGTGTAAAATATCCAACTGTCAGCTTCTTAATTTATCTAAAAATAAATGATGGTGAGCATAAAACTACTAGGACACTTATCATATATTATTTGTAATGCACATTTTAAAATTATGATGTAATTTTTTAAAATGTTTGTTTATTTTGAAAGAGTGAACAGGGAAGGGGCAGAGAGAGGAGAGAGAGCATCCCAAGCAGGCCTGTGCTGTCAGCACAGAGCCCAACACGGGACTTGAATTCTCAACCCGTGAAATCATGATCTGAGCCGAAATCAAGATCAGACACTTAACCAGGTGAGCCACTAAGTGCCCTGTGTTGTAACAGTTTTATTCAAGATGTTAATATTTGTCATACATTGGAAATTAATCCTATGCAACTATTCTTCCTTGTGATGAAAAACATTAGATTTTCACTAAAAAGGATGTGAGGGGGGTAGTTTTTCAAGAATCTTTTAGTGGGAATGTAATTTGCCTTTTGTAAGGCAAAAGTTTGAAGACCACTGTTAAAATGCAAAGAAAATCTCAATAAATCCTCCAACAGCTAACTTTCTCCAACTCACATTATCTGATTTCAAAGACCTAGAAAAATTAAATCTGCAGTCACAAAACAGACACAAATTAATGACTTAAAAAAGAACACCCACACATGGAGGGGATAAAGCTGTATACATCGGCATATTAGTAGCCACAATTATGTTCAAGGAAAATAACCCAAGGGGATTCAATTGGATTAGATCAGAGGTTGCTAATTAGAAAAGAGAAAAAAGAAAATCATAAATCAAGGAGGTAAGATTTGGAAAAAAAAGAAAACATGTAACAGAGACCTACTGCTAATCAGGAAAAGAACCCTGAAAACAGAAACATAAAACTTTAGAATAAGAAAAAGGTAGTTCCAAGTATTGAGGCAGAATAATCTAAGAAATTCAAGGTGCTAGAAAGAATAGGGGTCTTGGCCTCCACTCTATAATTTACTCACAAGGTAGAAAGTCTCTTAGAAAGTCTAAAATTAAAGAATCCACTCAGTAAAACAGCCCCCCAAGCCCACTTGGGCATCCTTAGTAATTAACATGAACCACCCTTTTAACTTTCAGGGAAAGTATAATTAGCAATAATGACCGAGAGGAAAAGCCTAGTCAAATGTGTTCCACTAAAATAAAATTTGACTCAGTCATGTCTGGTTACAATAATGATTTAATGAAGTTTCAGGATAAAAGTGGACCTCTGAATATTAAGTTTTAAGAAAACAGGAGAAAAAGTCTGTGATATCCTAAGGAATATTGCTTGAATGATCTATTCATCTAGGATTATCTCAATTTCATTTTTATTGCTTAAGTACTTAGTTTTATAAGTAATTTACCGAATTCATAACAATAGATAAATATAAGTAACAATATCTTTATTTTTATATATACGAGAAAGTTCATCAGATAAAGACCATATACAGTGGCATATCGGCTCTCCTAAACAGTGGAAGGCCACTTTAAAACATTTTTAGACAGTCTGAATGTTCTCACATTATCCCCATTACAGTCAAGTTTTTATTATACTGAGGATAATTAAGCATGTTTTAGATTATTTCACTCCCCCTGGCTGTCCAGCTTTTGGTCATTTCACTGCTCATTAAAATTTCCACAAGAAAATGGTCAGGGAAGCAAATCCCAATAAAATTCAAGGCAGGTACAATTTTATTCTTATTGACAGATATGGTGAATATGGTTACTGGAGGATTTCTATGCCAGAAGAACAATACCAATCTTCATTTAAATGACTTAAAATACAGTCCCAAATCTAATTTACTTTAAAAACCCTGTAACTGTCTTATTGAAATGGAAAAGCTTCAGGGCTATGCAACCATTGTGTTGCATCAACTTACCTGAGGGGTTGGGGGGAGCGTTTCTCTCTGAGGCTCTGAGGGTAGTTCTCTTAGGGCCAGCAGGCTTCAAAGGATCCCAGAACTGAACTGACATCCACCCCCACCCCATCTTGTCCTGAAGGGTTTTAGAGCCCAGTGCGTAATGGATCTATACTGGACCAAATCTCCAATGGCGAACTCTCACCTGGTGTTTGCAGAGGCTTCCAAACATGGTAGCGTTACCAACGTGTTTTAGTTTCATTGCTGGCAAAGATGAACTCAAGATCCTTTCAATTTCCTAGGACCCTTTCTCCTCCTAGCAACAGCCAACAAGGTTTGCTGTTCCCTTTCCTTTCCTCCCGCTTTGACATTATCTATATACATCCCGTTGTGTAGCACAATTGTAGGAAGTTATAAGTTTGAAGTCCAAATATGTAACCAAAGCAGTTGTGTTCCTGGCATCCCGAACTGAGAGAATGAATGTTACCGTATTGTTCTTATGTTATATTCTGGGCTAAACAAGCCCTTGCAGGTTATTCTGTGAAACTTAAGATACGGTGAGGAAATACTTTTTGAGTTCCAAACACACTTTTAAAATAGAGATTTATATAAATTGGGGGTGGCCTTTATCTGTTTGGTTTGTGCAGTGTTTGATCACCAAATTTATAGCAGCATTTATCTATTATATTTTAATTTAATAATTATCTATTATTCTTACTCATTAATAAATAATTCAC
The DNA here is from genome assembly GCF_003009895.1 of Hyaena hyaena. Lineage (NCBI taxonomy): Eukaryota > Metazoa > Chordata > Mammalia > Carnivora > Hyaenidae > Hyaena > Hyaena hyaena. The sequence continues at coordinate 879,093 of NW_024081010.1, forward strand.
TTAGGACAATATAGCCAGATAAATGACTTTAGGGGCCCAGCATGAAACTAGTTCCAATAACATATAAAAACCCCCCATACTTTTTAATGATGACCTTACCCGAGGGATAAGTTAGCACTCACTGCCACTTGAGATTCCTTCCAACTCTATGATTCCATTACTCATTTCTAAAAATGGCCCAGTTCCAGCTGATATTTGGATATTTAGTAATTAAAAAATTCAAATTTATAGGAACTCTTCCAAATGTCCAGGGATATCTGATACAACAGAAGGGGAAAAATATTATTAAAATCACTCCTTTATATTTATTATATAGCAGGATTTTACATATACATTATACAGGTAGAAACAGAACTATTTTATTTTCTCTAAGGCCGATGCCATTATTTTAACAAAATACTGATACGAGGGAAAGATACTAGGGAAGAATCCAGAAGCGCTTCTAGTTTCCTTTCTACAAAACCTGTGTGTGTCCACAGCCCAATTTCTTAAATTCACTGGGTCTTGATTTTCTCATGATCTTGATAAGTCCTTCGCTACCCAGAGTTATGTAATTCTTTTGAATTGTGACACATGAAATATGAATGAGGTGAACTGAAAATGTGGCAATTAATGCTTTAATTTTATTTGACTGCTGTAAAATTATGGAACTGGGGCACGGGTAGCAGAGCTTAATACTAAACAAAACAAGAGATATAAATCTCAGCTTGTTTCTTTATTCTAGATTTAAGAATTCATTTATGCAGAGGCTCAGAGGCTTATCAATATTCAAGAATAAACGTTAGAAACAATGCGTCCATTGGAGATTTGTACAAATAAACGCAGACTTAAAAAATACAAAAGATCACTTGCTGCCTCTTTTGGCTAACTACGTAAAAGAAATCCTAAAGTCGTCTCATCATACTGATTTACGGATCTCTGCTTTAAATCGCTTATTGTAAAGATACATACTGAGATTAGATTTTTTTCCCCCCAAAGTAACTGGCCAGTAGCTCTACACACAGATTAAATTAGTGGCTATTATTACTGGAAACGAAGAACAGACAATGTTACTATGCTAATTATAACACGCCTATACCCCCCACCCTCCCCACACCCACCTCACAGCCCCCACATCCCGTTACACACACCCTCCCCACACGAGACTTTGTTTGCTTTCAATTTGCTTTCAATTTATTTAAAGACTCCTGGGAAATAAGTAAATAACCCATGGCTACAAAGCCTAATACAGCAGTAACAGGGATTCCACTAAAATTAATGTATCAAATTGGGTTACTTATTCCTAAACATATCAACAGAACTGAAACTGTAGATCACCAACCCCCCCCAAAAAAAAAAAAAAAAAAAAAAGCATGTGCTATTTTCATTAGGAGGAAAACTTCGGTGCAGGCGTGAGGAAAGAATGGGTCTGGTCCATGATAATGCACACTTGAATAGAGGGGCGTTACGTGTCAGTTTAAATAGAAGTACAATCAAAGGATCTCACAGCTGAAAGAATCTCTGAGATCTTCTATTCCAATACCAATTCTTTTAAAAGGTCTTTTGAGTCATTACTTGGGATTTTTGAAATCCAACCCAAGTAAGGCAGTGGGCAGCAGAGGACAGATGAGACGCCATGTCTCTGACATTCCTCGTCCTTACTTATATCACATGGCCCATGGGAAGCAGAGATCTGGCCACTGCCAGCTATACCAGGGACCCTAATGCGATAAGGACCTAACACTATACTTAACAAAGTAACTTGTTTTTGAACAAAGTGTGAGAAGCTAGGAATTGAATGAATCAGTGTCTTTTATTTGTTGCATCTGCCCCTGGGCTTTGAAACATTTTAATCTGGGAAACACTTTTTTATAAATGTACTGACTGTTAACATTATTAGGAATTTAAGTTTCGTTAAGTTGGATCATCCCCCCTACCTCCTGCTCTGGTGCACCCTGAGGAATTCCAGGGCTAAGACTTGGGTCTCCCTGACTTCCTAAGACAGCAGTGGACTTAAGTTCATTTCAAGGAAAATGGTATCAATTCACCAAACAGAGGAAGTACACTGAGCAACAAAGGTGAGGGAGCACTAATCCACCCAGATTCTCCCAGGCCAATCATTTCTGGAACATCCTCCTTGGAAAAATATTCAGCAATAGGATTCGGACATATTTTCATATAACAAAATACACTTGTTTTAGAAAACCTGTCGAGTATGTGTTTAAAATGTATATTGTTGTATGAAATCAATTACAGTTGTAAACAAGAAAGATAGGGAAGGCCTGGGATTTAAAACCTATCCCTCTCCTCCAATCCTAATCAGCATCTGGGCAGACATTAAGCTGTGGGCAAGTTGCACCTGGGAAAACATGCATGTACTTCAGAAATGTGGACACTGAGATGTCCATTTTCTTCCTGGAGTAAAAATACCCCAGCAGTTGAAGACAAAGCTGAGTGATTATCCAACAACCTAAGAGGATATTCATTCAGGCCCAAATGAGACATCTCCGTAGATGAATTCCACTGATAAACCCATCGATATCCGATTGGTAGAGAAGTCCCTGACCCAGAATGTCTTCCTATTCGCCACCCCTCACCTCCCCCAAAAGGCACAACAGACCACTCTCACATTTTAACATTGTATATGTTCAAGGGCAGCGTTCATAGAGCAGGGTTTAAGCTATAGTCCATAATAGTTGGTCTATTTTACATATATACTCTCTCCCAAGGCAGAGCGATACCCTCGTACTGTAAGAGCACTGACGTTCCTCTAGCCTTGTCTGCAGCCTCCCTAGCCCGCTACGCTGAAAGGGTCTTTCTCATCTAATTAACCAATAGCTGTTCCCTAGGAAAGGATCTCATCCATCATTCCTTGGGAATATAACACTTTAGACTTCAGTGTATCATTTATTGTCTTGAAAGATGATGATAAACCTCTTGAAATTCCTGACCTAGATATCTATTCATTCTCATGGAGAAATATTTCAAGCGTTTATTAAAATACGGTTGATATTTTAAAACAATTCCCTGGTATGTACGGATGTTTCAATTTTGCAACTTAAATTGAAAAAGCCAAGGGTAATTTGTTGAATAAATTACAAATAAGCTTCGTGGGCAATCATAAAGTTCATCTGTTACACCACTTATTTTTTTCCATTAAAAAAATAGTTAAGTTTAGGGGCGGCTGGGTGGCTCGGCCGGTTAAGGGTCCGACTTCAGCTCAAGTCATGATCTCGCGGTCTGTGAGTTTGAGCCCCGTGTCGGGCTCTGTGCTGACGGCTCAGAGCCTGGAGCCTGCTTCAGATTTTGTGTCTTCCTCTCTCTCTGACCCTCCCCCACTCATACTGTGGTCTCTGTCTCTCTCTCTCTCAAAAGTAAATAAACACGAAACATTTTTTTAAAAATTGTAAATGTATAGGGACATTGAGAGGCACAAGATCATACCCACAAAAATTTTATTCTAATTAACGATTACAGCATACTCTATTAAAATAAATTTACAACTAGAAAACTTGTATTTTCTGAGAGCTATATTTGTAAGTATGGCAGCCTCAATAGTTTTTGGTTCTGTTTAGTTTTTCCAATTCTGAAAATAAAGGCAGCATAAAAACTAAATTGTAATTGTCCCATGACTGAACGGCGCACACTCACAATTCTATGGCTCTCCTGATAGAGTTTCCCAAAGGTGAGACTCAGGAGAAGAGATACATGTATGGTTTGGGCAGATAAAATAGCTTTTAAAGAAGAAGATTATGAAGGTATGAATGCTCAGTTCTAACTTCTCTAGACCCACTAAGAAATGAGAAAGCAAGCAACTGAGGCCAGCAAAGAAAGCCACTTTTTACCTGCTACTTCTGTGTCACTTTCTCTTCTTCTCTAGTGGACTGACTAGGGTGTCTCCAAACTTCACGTGCACCCAGAACCTCAGAAAGAGGCCTTATTTGGAAATGAGGCCTTGGCGGATATAGTTAAGAGGAAGTCGGGTGCGTTGGGGTAGGCTCTCAATCCAATGGCTGGCATCCTTAAAGGGTGTATAAAGGATAAGGTGAGGAAAGGACATAAAGGAACAGAGGGAAGATGGTCACATGGAGACGGAAGCAGAAAGCTGAGAGACAACACCCGGGCCACCAGAGGCCGGAGGGGCGAGGAAGGCTGTCCCGAGAGCTTTCCGGGGCAGCACGGCCCTGCTGACACCTGGACTTTCAGCCTCCAGAATTAGCAGATTAAATTTCTATTGTTTTAAGCCACCCCAGTCTATGATAATGTGTTAAGTGGGAACTCTACATCCTCAGATGCCTAAGAAACCAGCCAACGAATCACTACACCTTTCTTGGGCCGGTGCAGCGCCTTGTTTTCTGCTTTCATCTAGTCTTTGGTGATTTACGCTAACATTTAAACTTACCATGACCCTAACAGCCTAGTGCTGTTATACTGTGGTTTCAACCTTTTCAGCCATGATTTAGCTTTGTCTATGTTTAGGGAAGATTAATAGAGAATTGATCTACCTTTGGCCAATAAGAAACCGAATAACACATTCTCAGCAAAAATTTAAAACCCCGAACAATTTTATTTCTATAAGATACTGGTAGGTATGCATTAAAGTGTTATAAGCAAGACAGGGTTACAAGAAGTACTATTTTATTTACTTTCTACAGTACATTGTTTGTGACTTTCTTATACCTTAATTAAGCACCGATGCCAAACACAAAGTAGGTATTCAATAAGGATTTCTTTTTTAATGCTTGTTTATTTTCTTTTAACTTTTTAAATGTTTTTATTTATTTCTGAGAGATACAGTATGAGCAGGGGAGGGTCACAGAGACAGGGAGACACAGAATCCGAAACAGGGTCCAGGCTCTGAGCTGGCTGTCAGCACAGAGACCAACGAGGGGATCGAACCCACAAACCCTGAGATCATGACCTGAACCGAAGTTAGATGCTTCAACTGACTGAGCCACTCAGGCACCCCTCAATAACTATTTCTTAAGTTAAAGTGAATACCCTAGCAGTATACTATCATTATAAATACATGGAAACAGTGATTTCTAATTCCCTAATACTTTCATAAGACATTTATTTGCCTCCAAAACATTTAGTGTTTTATTTTACTAGTTTGTATAAAACCACTGCAAACGTCTGTTTTACTGTGTTCAAGAGGTTTCCTTAAGAAAGACTTAACTAGGGGCGCCTGGGTGGCTCAGTCGGTTAAGCATCCGACTTCAGCTCAGGTCATGATCTCACGGTTCGTGGGTTCGAGCCCTGCATAGGGCTCTGTGATGACAGCTAGCTCAGAGCCTGGAGCCTGTTTCGGATTCTGTAGCTCCCTCTCTCTCTGACCCTCCCCTGCTCGTGCTCGCTCGCTCTCTCTCTCAGAAATAAATAAAACATTTAAAAAATTAAAAAAAGAAAGACTTAACTATTAGAAAATAACTTTAATGGGTACTGTATATTTTACTTACTCCCCTAAGAGTTTTTAATCAATATGCCCTTTCCCGGTCCCACCCTCTAAAAAATGTCAATAACATTACCGAAGAAATAAATTCTGTCTCTAAAATAAGGCAAAGGATGTTCAGGGACTCTAAATGAAGTAAATTTAGGGAGAATTGGAGACAGGAAGGGTATAATCAAAAAGCTGCTAATTCAACAAACAAAAGACACAAATATATTAACCTTACCTGTATACAAAATAACATTAAATGATTCTAAGGTAGTAAGACTACAAGATAAAAAGAGAAGTATGACTCTCTCACAGAATCTATCTGAAAACAGCATTTCTTTGAAATCATCTATGGCATGCAATTGTATAACTTTTAAAATTCTAAATCAATACTGCGTAGAACCACACGTTACTGCCGTATTCAACATAAGCCTGGTTCCTATTTTAGTACTTTTAACTCAATTCGAGGTTAACTTTACTGTAAAATTTTCTTTAAGAAGTTTTAAATCTGGCAAGTGTGGTATTATCAGGATTCCTCTGAATCACAGATGAATATTTTATATTTTACAAAACTCATTATTTCATGAGTACAGTATTTTTAGCTTTTACCCTTTCAACTGTGAGGAAAACATCTCTAAATCTAAAGGTTAATGATTTACTGACAATTATAAATGTTTATAAAAGTGTGGCAAATTCTTGGTCTATTTGAGAACATTTATTCCTTAATATTTTATTAATCACAGTAAGAGCCTCTGTTACATTTAATGAATAGCACTTTTTTCAGGCAAAGACTTACACAAATGAGATACTTGGGCTAAACTACACCAGCCACTGAACTATCCATCTTACGTACAGCTAAGTGCTGGCAACAGATGTAATGACTAATATTTCGAGTAACATTCAGACGATCGAGGGTCACCTCACAGTGTCTGCAATGGCTTTAAACAATAACGCTCTTTATGCAAAGTCTTATTTCAAGGTGGTCTCGGAGAAATCAGAGAGCAGGACACCGTGAGTCTCTTTCCTTTTGCTTTTAAATTACAAAATGATAAATTAGTCTTTTGTTTTTTACTGCTTTCATACAGAGCAAGAAAACCCTTCAGTTTTTCATTTCCCTGGGTTTTTTCCCCCAACTATTACAAAAATATCAAGTAACTTTAAGCGGTCCTTTGCCAGCCTGACAAATGTAACTTTAATTGCATGTTTGTGACATCTAAAGAATGTGAACTGAGAAGACAGACCTAAAGTTTAGGCAGTCAGTGAACAAGCTTCTCTGTTCAGATAAAGGGGTTCTAAGCACATGTGTTCTAGGGGAGGAGAGCTGTTGAAAAGTCCAACAAGAAAACAAACAGAACCCCAAACAGAAGGCATTATAATCTGTGACCCTGAGTTTGCCGCCTAAAGAAAGCAGTTGAGTGAAGACCTTGATGAACTGTATCAGTAGGTGAGAGCGAGCTCTTAAGAGCCCACAGGAGACTGCAGTGAGTATGTAAGAAAGGAGGTAGTCTGCAAGCCTTTGGTGGAAAAAAGGACCGAGACATTAAGGTGGGAGGTGATGAGGAGAACGGAACAAGGTGCTGAAGACCCGTATGACGGCTCAGCCTCAAAAGAGCACCAAGCAGTGTATCGGCTGTGCACACTCAATGCAGTCACTTCCTCTTTCTGCATCTTGATGTCCTCATTCATTCATTCAATTCAGCAAGTATTCGCTCAGCACCAAGGGCCGCCAGGCTCAGTTCTAGGCTCGGAGGATTCCCAATTTAATACAAGTTCCTGCCTTTGTCAAGCTTACATTAATGAACTGTAAAATTTAAGATATTTCAGAGCAAGCCATGAACTGAAGATAATAGTAGTAAAGACCCATTGTTGGTTTTCCCCATTTCTGCTCTTTCCTTTTCCCCATTCAGCGACCAGAGAGATCTCCGCCCACACACATCTTGTTCTATCACTGTGTTCTAGGCCAAACTCCCAGTGGACCCCAGATGAACACCGAACTCCTTTTATCTCACATTCAACGTCTTCCATGTCCTGGCTTCCCGACTTCTTTAGCCCCATCTTCCAAAATTCTCTTTCACAGACTTCATGCTCCACGTAGATTATCTGCTATTTTTTTCAAATATACTTCACACATTCCAACCTCTGACACTGCACGCATCCCTCCCTCCCCCTGCCGAGAACACCTCCTCTCCATCACTTGCCCATCATTCCACCCCTTCGTCCATCAGGTTTAGAGATTTTCTTGATAAGATGATAAGGTTTTCTGAGTAGGGGAAAGGAAGAGAAAGAAGAGCCCTGAGAAAGATAATTTGCCTTTTTGGACTGAAGAGGAACGTTAAAGGCAGGGAAGCTAATGAGGAAGATGTGATAAAACATGACCGTGACTGCACAAGTAAATCTACAGATGTAAGTAAAATCTAAAAAATTCTTCTGGTTTTCAGAATCGGTACTTTGTGACTGAGTAAATATAAATAAATCAGACAAAACTAGTCTAAACTCAAGGGAACATGAGTAGAACTGGATGATAAAGACGGTAGCATATTACGTTTCCAATCAATGCTGACTAAATCCACTCTTTCAAATATAAAAACTAATCTTCCTTAATAAATCCGTAAATTCCTAAAATATGCTACAGTTAAATACTACGTATTGATTTCGGAGTTTAGAGACAGAGAACGGAATTTGCCAGAGTCACCATGACTAAGTACAGTGACATAAACTCAGTGATTACTGGGTTAAAAAAATCTCGTTTATTAAAATCTCATTTTATGAAAGGGAACAATTTCACTAACAATCCGGGTCAACACTAACAATTCCACTAACCATCTCCCTGCATGTAAGGGAAGGAGGAGCTGTGTGAGAAAGAGTGCAGACAGAACAGAATCGTGAAAGGTGGCTAACTTTAGATCTCTTGCTTTATCTGAAGGACATTACATGTCACAGAGGTAGCTACACACCGCTGCCAGAGCTCATCCCTCCCCTCCCCCAGACAGCCCCTCCTCCCTGGGAATGCTGTTCATCCTTCCTGGCACAGAAGCTCAGGACTCTGCTATGGCTTTCATCTGCCACATGGATACTTCAGCCTATGGTAAAAGCAGGCTTATTTTCATGGCCGGGGCTTATTTTAGCAATGTGAATTGGGGCTCAGACATTGATGTTCGTTGGATTATGAGTGGCTAAATCATTTAAAAACAACAAAAAAAGTGTAACTGAGGAATTCTCCTAAACAGAGCAGTCACATGCATATATTAAAAAATATATATGTGCAAAATATATACATATGTGATTGCTATATTAACATATATATATAATTGTATTCTTGGTGAACCTGACAGAAAGAATTTTTAAAAAATGTTTTAACATTGATTCATTTTTTCAGAGACAGAGACAGAGCATGAATAGGGGAGGGGCAGAGAGAGAGAGGGAGACACAGAATCCGAAGCAGGCTCCAGGCTCTGAGCTGTCAGAACAGAGCCCAACGCGGGGCTCGAGCTCATGGACTGCAAGATCACCACCTGAGCTGAAGTCAGACGCTCACCCAACTTAGCCACCCAGGCGTCCCAAGAGAGACATACTTTACTGTAGTCTATCAGATTTGCCTTTGTCAATCTTAAGGTCCTCTGTCCTAGGATCACAACAGTGACCTACTACCATAGCAGAGCCTAGAACTACTGACCTCTATTTCCAAGTCCTTCTCTTTCCATGCTGCAGAGATTAATAAAATCCTCAGGTGCTCTCTTTCCAATGAGAATCGGTACTTTGTGACTGAGTAAACATAAATAAATCAGACAAAACTAGTCTAAACTCAAGGGAACATGAGTAGGAACCGGATGATAAAGAGAGTAGCATATTACGTTTCCAATCAATGCTGACTAAATCCACTCTTTCAAATTTAAAAACTAATCTTCCTTAATAAATCCGTAAATTCCTAAAATATGCTACAGTTAAATATTACGTATTGATTTCAGAGTTTGGAGACAGAGAACGGAACCTCATTAGAGGTTAAGATACACGCTAGGAATTTGGAGGTGGGATTAGCAATGTTAGGAATTAGCAATATTGCTGCAAACTGAGATATTCCTGGAAATGGGGGTCAAAAAAGAACTAAGGAGATGCTCTTTTCAATGAAAAGATACTATCAGCTTTCTTTCTCCACAAATGTACTTTAAAAATCTTTAATACTGAATTCTACCCATGTTCTGCCTCAACTGAGTGGGAATGGCATTATACGTTTACAATTCTAATGGCTACCTCTTGAGAAACTGAGGCACTACTGGAATAAATATTAGTAAGCATTTTAATAAACCAGGTGTTTATACTGATATCTGAGCATGAAAGTAAATAACTTTTTTCAATTTATGAAAAGACCCAGACCTGAATCCCCTATTCCTATCTGGAACCAGAAAAGGAAAGATTGAACTTAGCTTTCTGTATGAAATGTAATATGCATGAAATTTAAATATACTTTAAAGAAATCAACATATTATCATGCACTCACAGACCTTAGGAGTTAAAAAAAAAAAATCTAAGCATCATTTAAAAGAAACAACTAGACATTAAAGTCAACTATAACGTTTTGTTTCCAAATTCCTAAATGTAATTGTTCTGCCCATCACGGACACCATTTGTGGGTTCCGTCCTTAATTGTGACATGTAAAAAGGGGCTCTCATATAATGTCATGCATCACTTTAACACACCAGAATTCACCCAGATGCATATTGTTGCCTTCAAAGGGTCATCTGAGGAGTGATCTCCTTTCTTCTCTTTTGGCAAGGACTCTCGGCATCTATTTAACTGTGGTAAATACTCTCTGAATTCAGATCTAATTTTCTGAAATAGCCCAAAGTTGGTTAGTCAAGCCTGGGAAGGAAGTAAACAATCAAACAAGCTAAACTGGTATTTGATCAAAAGGAGACATGGCTCTACTCTATGACAAGCACTATTCTTATCTGTCTCTTGCAAATAAACTCAATTTCAAAAGAGGAGATTCAAAGAAGTTTGGTTAAGGTGCTACGATGAACGCGAGAACAGTAGCAGTCTCTTTATGGCAAGGACAGCCGCCCTGACTTTCAGAAACCCTTACAACTAACTCACCACCAAATTTGCAAGCAAACACGGACCCCCGCAGTACTTTAGCCTCTTTCCTAGAGGCTGGTGAGCAGACTTCCCCTGCAGGAGAGGCCTCCTCTTCTTACTCCCTGGGCATGCTGAATTCACACACAAGCCAGCAGAGAGCCCAAATCCTCAAACCCAACACCTTCACAAAAAATGCACACAGATGCACAGAAGCGCAGGCCGCCTACATAAAAGAAGCTAAGCCTGGGGTTCAAGAGGTACTAACTTAGGACCTAGTTTATTGTGCATAAAGCCTTCTTACTGCCTCAAGCTTGATTTTTTTTCCCCCCAATAATTTTGAATCCGCTGAAGAAGGTTTACAGAACCTCTACTAGAATCCCTATTATCAGAAGCCATTGATCAGGTTTACCTCCTTTTACAAGAACAATTCAGACCTGGCAATTTTTCTAAGGTTATGCAAGCAAATAGTTAAAGTGCTAATTTGTTTGGCTCCCAAGCAGAGGTTCCTAAACAGACCAAAACTATTAAAAAAAAAAAAAAAGACTACCAATAGATTAGCCTTAGGCGCAAAGGAGTAAACACAAATATAATTTATCATTTTGCCAGGTTCAATAAATACCATTTTGATGTGTTAATAGCCTTTAACAGTGAAGGCATTAGCTATCAATTAAATAAACAAACCATTAAATAGGGAATAGAAGTGTCAATAAAGGCATAATCTACTAATTTTCTAATCAATGATGCTAATCATTGCTGGATATTAATCAGGAAGTAGACATTAGCCATAGCATAGATGATCATTTATGATTAAGGTTCACCAAGAAAAAAAATCTAATATTAAAAACAGAGTACAATATGAAACACACATTCCTTCAGTAAATACTTGTGGATAAATCAAATGCTTCGCCTTGAACAAATGGAAATATTTGCAACAGTCAGTGATCCCAACGTTCATGAAAGGCTGGATGCAGACCCATTTCTATTCTACGACAGTAAAGAGAACTAACATGTGAAGCAAAGTGAGGACTACAGTCGAAACACAACCTAACTGGACTTGAACTGGAGGCAGAATTCAGTAATGAAGGACAGAGCTTCGAAATTAGGACTGACCTGCCTTTGTCCTTCAGGAAATGAATAAACCTTGTGGAATCACTTCATCTCTTTAAGCCTCAATTTTCTCAACTACAAAATAAGTAACTAGAATATTTACTTTACAAACTTCCTGCAACATAGTTGGTAATCATTGCTGCCACGGCAGCAAAAAAAAAAAAAAAAAAAAAGCAGACTGGAAGGCAGAAGCTCTGGGACCCAGTCACTTCCCAGGGGAGGGAGGTGGTGTCTCACAGTCATTCCCAAGGTCGGCCAGAGCGCGTCTCACGTATGTGCTTTACTTCTAGCCAGCGACACAGTTCACTGTTCTACGCCTCCACACTCACGTCTTTAAAATGGGGATTATCAGACTATGCAAGTCCACGAGCTGCCTTGAAGATGCGATGAGATTTCTGTGCAGAAGGCTGAGCACTTAGAAGCACTAAACATAAACGCTGGCTCCCCTAGGGCCTTGCTTCTCCACCAGTGTGGTCCGGAGGAGGCGATCTCAGACTTCTCTTCAGGTCCGAACATTTCTAATCCTACTCACTTTCACAGAAGTTAGTAAAACTGGTTTTTAAAATTTCGTGGGCTTGTTCTGCTCTTAAGGTCGATGAAGATGCAGCAGGAGAGTAGAAACTTAGGGGATTCTTTTGCAACCCTCCACACTGATTAGCCCTTTGATAACAAAAACCTGAAGGGGTGCTGGGTCATCCTCCAAATGGGAATGGTCAAGAGTGTCTTCCCTGTGTTAGTCACTCGGAAGAATCTCATCAGATATGACGTTGGCGGGTTAAAAAAAAATTAGAATCATAAATATCTCTATCAACATGTTTAAGTTTCAAATCTATCTATCTATGCATGCAATACCGGCATTATTTTTCTTACTTGAATTCAGTGTTAGGATTCAATGAACTACTGGCTCCTTTTAAAAGTCCTTAACTGTGGAAATTAACATTTTGCTTCACTAAACACCTAACACCTAGTTGGAATCCCACTTACCCCAAAATCTCACCTGATCAGAAATGCAAAGAAATGAAGGTATGAAGCCAAAAAGACTGAAATTAATAGAAGTAGCTGTGAAAAGAGTCTTTGTTCATAAGCTTCGATTCCCATTTTATGCAAAAATTACTCTAACAACAAAAATAGCTCTGGCTGTTTAATGACAGAGGAATAAGAAGTGAAAGTAGACAGCATGACGAGAGAGGAACATGAAAAATCTATCTTAAAAATTATACCTCTGCTTGAGCTGCACACATAGTTAAAAATTCTTACAAGAAAGAATGTGGTATCTGGAACAGGTCTGGAATCACACAATACTACGTTCAGACCATTGTTTTACCATTTAAGGCCTGTGTCACCTTGAATTTACTTAACTTCTCTCACAATTTTCCCATGAGTAAAAGGGAGAAGTCCTTTCCAAAAGGGATGCTGTGAGAATAAAATGAGATGGTATGTAGAAAACATCTGGCATAGTAAGGACCCCAAAATGATATATAATTATAATATTTAAAGAGACTTAACATTTATTTATTTTTGAGAGACAGAGCGCGAGCGGGGAAGGGGCAGAGAGAGGAAGACACAGAATCTGATGCAGGTTCCAGGGTCTGAGCTGTCAGCACAGAGCCTGACGCGGGGCTTGAACCCCTGAACCATGAGATCATGACCTGACCCTTAGACTGGGAACGCTCAACGCCCTCAACAGCTCCTGGGTAGATGACCATGTTGTAACGTGGAATAATAAAGCTGATGTTTATAATGATGATCTTCCATTACCAGGAGTTATAATTAATACACTTTGTTCGATAAGCGTTCAACAAACATGTATTGAGTAACTACTGTTTTCTCAGGGCTGTGGTTAGTACTGGTACCCAGAGATGAATAAGACACAGCTGTGACCTGAACGAGCTTGTCCCCCTAGTGGGGGAGAGAGAACTGTAAACAAATGATTACAGTGCCGTGTGTTAAGGGCTGGGACAGAAACACGGACCAGGCGCGCTACGCAGGGACAGCAGACGCTGGCTTTGCTGGGTGCAATCAGTTCAGGCTTCAGACACGAAATGACGCAGAAGTTGACTCTCGAAAGATCTGTGAAGGGGTAAGAGATGGCCACAGGGGCACTAAGTGAACATGCTGAAGAATGGGTGTCTGGGTGGGAAGGTACAGGCGGAAAAGAGAAATGGAGACAGAGGTGGGATTGTGAGAAGTCTGGTAAGACCTAGTAAAGAATTTAGACTTGATCCGAAAGACATAACGGAGGGATGTGCCATGGTCAGAATCATGATTCAGAATGACAGTTACGACGATAGTGGGGAAGCTGGATTAAGGGAGAGACAGACAGAGCCAGGAACACCGGGTAGAAGAGCTAACAGAAGAAATCTAAAGATAAGATGAAAAGAGCCTGAAGGTAGGCGCTGACAGTGAGAAGAGTCAGAGAGGGGGCAGTTTATAATTCCTCTTAAATGTATTTCAATTCACTGTTTGTTTTTAAAATAAAAAGCCCTTAAAGTACTAAATCCCTTGCGATCGATAGAATCTGACTCTCCTGTCATAACTCTTTCTGGCGATTCTGAGTTCCTTAGATGTTACTTTTCCATAATTCATAGCAAGATGATAAGGCGGTAATCTCTGATAAAGTTTGAGATCGTACTCTACGTATCTTGATAATGGGCCAATTCTTTTCTTTTTTGCGATAAGGTCTGTACTTGGTTCTAATGACATGTTAAGAAAAAAGAACTCGGGAAAAAGTAAAGCATAAGTTAAAGCCCAATCAGTGATGTGTGACAGCATGGCCTCCGAGAACAAAAATCGTGTATGCGGCACTTGACTTCTCTAACCAGAGTTTCCAAAAAGGTTCTAGATCTTGTACTATGTTTAATAAAACTCTTCCGATTACTGAATACTTGTTCAAATATTTAAGCAAGAGTTTCATTTTAATGGAGTTGATATAAAACACCTCACAAGGGAAATATTGACCATAAAGTTAAGAAATATAAGCTGTAAATCTTTTGGTTTTGTGTTAACTTTCTGAAGCAAAGTGAGGAGTCCAAGAATAGCGGCTACAGGACTATTAAAACGTGAATAACCTCCAAGTAAACACATTTAGGCACTTGTTAAAACAAACATTATTCCCAATGCTAAAATCGAGGTTGCCAAGTCTCTCCTCTTAATAGCTTAAAAAACAATTTCAAAAGTAGCAGGAAAGCAGCTTCTTTGCGAAGAGACTAATCATCATCATTAAAAGATCCTTAAAAGCAAATACAGAATGGTCAGTCGGCCCGATCACCTGAATTTTTAATGAAGGAGTATCTTCAGCTATGTCAACGAATGGAGTAAGCTACTGAAGGAAAAGGTGCTGTCCTTAAAAGGAAACTAATGTTAAACTTCACTTTCACGGATAATCTGCAATCACAGCAAGTAATACTTGAAAACAAAACAAAACAAGAAGGAAATATGAAACAGACGTATAACAAAATGTGTCCGGGATAGAACAGCGAGGTGGCTATCATAAAAGAGCCAAATGGCTTTTTCTACCTCCATCAAGGTCACATTACTGATGATGGGCTCAATAAGATGATAATGCGTGTAACCACTTTCCTTGCATCTGACTTCGACCTCACAAATCCAAATGGCCTTGTTTAACTAGCCTGGCCTTTCAGCATTTCCCTGAACAAAGATAATTAAGCAGATGTACTGCCCCCTACTATCACAGGAATTGAAAGACAAATAAACTTTTAAGAGCACAGTCAGGTTTCCAGTCCACTAATGTACAACTTTTAAGCGGGAGGTAAAATGAAATAATGGTTAAGTAAGTATAAAAGGTTAACAATGTTAAATTGATAATGGGCCAATTATCAATTGGGTTCCATTGGTTATATATGGTAATTCTGTTTTATTTAAGAGAAAAAGCATAAAAAGAGTTGCAGGCCACATCTTACAGGCCTCTAGGTAGCTGGTCCTCTCTCTGTCTGCCAGAAATAGTTTAAGCCCATGAAGACAAGATACTGTGCAGAAAAGGACATGAAAAAAAAATCCATGAAAACTTCTACACGTCATTTTAATTTAAAAACTTTTACGGTGATCCCTATACATATATAAATAGAAGAAAGTGAAGTGTTTTTCCATATTAGTACTAAATTAATCATTTTGGTATGCTTTATAATCCATTCTGCCTTGTAAATGTATAAAATAAGATGTTTATGTGGCACAGTAATGGTAAGAGAGGGAAATAACTCTTCAGAGAAACTCTTTCTTTTAAATACTAGAGCACGTGGCTTCCCAAATCTTACTATTGTTTAGGTGTGATACACCCTTAAATATCTGTGTGCACTTTTCTGTTTTTATTCTTCCCTCGTGAAAGGAATTTATTGCCAGTAATACGTGTACCATAAACTTTCTGGGACATCGAAGAGATGGTTACTCTCTCCCCACTGTAGTGAAGATTGAGAGTATTTCCAAACTTAAACACACAGGATTTGTAACCAAACAGGTAGGTTTGTAACTAAAATCAACTTACAAATTTTAAAACAACCGGTTTCTTAAGTATTCATATATATATATATATACCCTTTCAAACCCACTAAGACAATATATAATCAAATAACTGCTACATATCAAATTATTATTCTCTATGGGGAAATTTTTTTTCACATGTCAGAAAACAACACATTCCAAAGACCTAAATGCCCACAGGCTAAAAACCCTTCGCCGTAATTGACTACCACAGTAACTTTTTATTTTAGGCAAACCCATTATATAAGTCATATTAATGTACTGAATATTATCTAACGCTAGAGAAGTCTGTAATGCCAAACAATCTGACACATGTAAATATAAAGAATTTCTAGTGTAAAATATCTATTTCAAGAGATAGTGAAGTGTTATTCTTGGCTCTAAAATACTCACTATTTGAGGATATAGGACCACTTCGTATACAATTATAGCAAAAACAGCACTTAGGATCGAGAGCTTAACATCTGTATTTATAGGCTTTAGACGTTTCCAGATAAATGTGATGCAGCAAAATCTTGCTGATAATCCTCACCTACAACTCTGGGATCCCCTCTTCTCTCCTATTCTCTAACCTCTTCATCTTCACATTCTCTCCTCTCTGCCTGGAAGTTTCACCACTGGAATTTGTGTCTGCTGCTGGTTTAGCTGCAAAACCAGGTCACTGGAAGATCGAGCTCCTTAAACATGGTCACAGTTGTGGCAAGGTTTTGCTCAGAACTACGCAGAAGCTCTGATCTAACCCAGAAGGGTGCAGCTTACATTATGGTTAAAAAAAAAAAAAAAAAGAAAAAAGAAGAAAAAAATCAACAAACTACTACCCGTAATCACTACTTTTTCACTTGGACGAATCACTCTATCTCCTTCATGGTACCAAATTCACAACCTCCAAACCTCCTTAAGGAAGAATGTTCCATTTCTCAAGAGTTTGCTGCTGAGCACCCATATCCAGGATAAGCTAGGCGGTGGAAGTATGGCTGAAACTACTCTAGGTATGAAGGTGTGCACGTACACACGTATATTTGCACAAAGAGTAAGAAACCGATAGTTAAGCAGTGATATGCCACATCACTGTAAAATTCACTTTTTTTAATATGAGGAAAAGTTAGTAAAAATTACTCCTTTCGATAAAGATTTCAAACAAATATAATGTCCTCTACTTAGCTTTTACATCTAGTTTGTTAGAAAGGTGGTTTGTTAAAAAAATCTTCACTCGCAATTGTTTAGTCAAAGTCCAGAAAACAAAATAAATTATAAACATAAAGAGACTGATGTTCCACAGCCCAACCTCTTAATTGCTGATCAGAGCTGAAAATAGATCTCTTTTTTCTCCACTAATTGAAGGAGTCTTGTTAAACCTTTTGAAACGCACTTTAGAAAATGCAAGAATACAGCTTAGAACAGGTTCTTTAATTCGGGTCATTTTCTGTTATTTGCAGTAGTGACGGGTGCTTAGCAACGCTATTCTGGTGGCCCTTTTAAGGAAATGAATACCTGAGATACAGCATTTTAATCTATTTTATGGCATTAATTATCAAGATCACTGTATTTTAGACAGTGCCTCCTCTGCCACTTCCCTACATGTTGAAAGAAAGGAGTCCCGTGATTAACTGAATGTACTATATCAGATGACGGAAGATCCTGTGAATCCCCTTTACAAGTAAAATAACAACAATAATGACATAAAAACTAATAGCAAAAAGAAGTCACAGAGAAGGTTAGCTTAAGTGTTTCGACAAGGATCTTACACTGAAAGTCAGTATTCAGACATCTGGAAGAGTCCATGTTAAGTCACTTTTCTTTTTCTAAGTCTTTGAGGAGAATTCAGTTCTCTCATGGCGCACATTAGGCCGCTGATATCTAAGAAACCTGATGCGACACAGCCAACGGCCAACGTGTAGAGAGATTTTATTTGGTACTCAAAGACTTGCATAGTTGTTTCAAATATCGATTTTAGGAAAGAGGACTTTCACCTGAGAAACGTGAACAAGAGCAGCGTTTAAATTATGACCAAGTTATTCACTGTATGTTTATTTTACTGGGCTCAAGTGATCGAAGACAAGGGAGCAAGGGAAAATAAAAAGCTATCAAGTAGTTCTTAAAGAATCAAACTGCCATGTTATACTCTGCAAATACGCCCATTCTCAGCTTATGAATAATTAGCACAACAGGTTTAAGAAATTAGCAATTAAAAATACTGGGAACACTCCTTCTCACTTTGATCTGATCTCAGTTATCATTGTTCAGAGTACAAATCTCCTAACTTTTCCCTCCCCATCACAGGATTCATCTTAGATCCCATGTGCTAAAGGAGGTGACACTTCCATAATGCCATTCTCTGTCTTCACAGCTAGGAAGAGATCAAGTGGCTCCCTCTTTGTCTAGAATGTACCCTAATTTCAGTCCTTAATGGCCAATTCTTTAAAGCTGTTAACACTTAGCCTCCAAAGAGGAGAAAGACACCAGGTGAAGAACCTGAAATCACATAAAAAAAAAAAAAAAGTTTATCGGTTCCTTGATAATCAGCATGTCTTTCAATTACACATATCTGATACTTGATTTCCAGTTTCTCACCCAGTTGGGTAAATCACAGTATAAAATGAGTAACACCAAAATTTCCCAAGTTTTTTTTTTTTTAACCTCTTAAGACAGATGGACACTGTTTGGAGGTTGGGGGTTTTGAACAGTACAGTTGCATTTTCATGCCGGGGAATCCGCTGGAAAAAAAAAATGTGTGGCACAGACAGACGCTGCACTAAAACATTCTCCTACTGAGAGAGAGCCTCCCTAAGTTAGCTGTATTTCTAAAATGCCTTCTCTGGATATTTTCTGTCCTTTCCTCAAGACTACTTTAACAATTAGCACAGAGAGGTCTCCGCATGAAGCTCTGAAACATTTAAAACCAGAGAACAAAAGGTTTATTTCAAAAATGAAAACCTTGGCTTGTACAACTCCAGACGTGAATCTGCTTTCAATTACTGAAAGTATTTCCACTTCAGTGGAAAGGGATCAAATCTTCAACTACACCATCTTAAGGCACTGAATTTGATTATATTAGGCTTTCAGAAGACAGAATGACTTTGTGACACAAGCACACAGACCCTGTGCATATCATATCTGAGAGATTCCAGAGAGATGGAGACGCCAGCACGGGAAAGGCAGGAAATGGGACTTCTCAACCCGAGAGATGCCACAGATCTTTGTTTTATTTTCTGGAAACACACACATAAATGGTAAAAAGGTCTCTACTTTAATAGACCCCCCACCCCCGTCATCCCCCAACTATTCTTCCAAGAGTAACCTGCACGGAAACACAACGGCAAAGTTGGGGTTCTCTGAGACACTCTGCTGTAGAAAACCCTCTCCTGGCAAAAATCACACATTAAGGATTTCTCCACAGAAAAGCCGCTCTTTTCATCAGCACGAT